>NC_058520.1:379556685-379859538 GCF_904849725.1 Hordeum vulgare subsp. vulgare | reverse complement strand
TTTCATGAAGGTGGGAGCGGATAGATTAACGAAGATAGCACATTCGGTGGTGCAATCTACGCAAACAACTTTTATGCCTGGGCGGAATATTCTAGAGGGTGTCGTTGTTCTGCATGAAACGTTGCATGAAATCCATTCGAAGAAACTTGATGGTGTTATCTTCAAAGTGGATTTTGAAAAATCATATGATAAAGTTAAATGGTCCTTTTTGCAGCAAACCCTCCGTATGAAGGGGTTCGACGAGCTTTGGCGAAAGCATGTCGATTGTTTTATAAAAAAGGGTAGTGTCAGGATTAAGGTTAATGATGACGTAGGTCATTTCTTTCAGACACTCAAGGGTCTCAGACAAGGGGACCCAATGTCTCCTATTTTATTCAACATTGTTGCTGACATGTTGGCCCTTATGATTAAGAGGGCCAACGAAAAGGATCTGATAGGGGGGCTCATTCCGCACCTTGTGGACGGGGGAGTTTCTATCTTGCAATATGCAGATGACACCATCCTTCTTATGGAACACAATCTGGTTAAAGCTAGGAATTTGAAGCTCATACTTTGCCTGTTTGAGCAGCTATCTGGGCTGAAAATTAACTTTAATAAAAGTGAGGTGTTCTGTTTTGGTAGAGCCAAAAATGAACAACACACTTATAATCAATTGTTTGGTTGCGAAACTGGGAACTTGCCCTTCACGTATTTAGGGATTCCTATTCATCACCGAAAATTATCAAACAAGGAATGGAAATGTATTGAGGATCGGTTGGAAAAAAAGTTGAGTTGTTGGAAAGGCAAGCTTCTTTCTTATGGAGGATGGCTAGTGCTGGTTAATTCAGTATTAACGAGTATGCCCATGTTTCTCGTATCCTTTTTCGAAGTTCCCGTTGGGGTGCGGAAAAGATTGGCTTTTTATAGGTCCCGTTTCTTTTGGCAAAGTGATGAGCTCAAGACTAAGTATAGGCTTACTAGATGGGATATAATTTGTAGACCCAAGGATCAAGGAGGTTTAGGAATTGAAAATTTAGAGATTAAAAATAGATGTCTACTCAGCAGATGGGTGTTTAGACTATCTTCGGAAACTGAAGGTATGTGGGTACAAATTCTGAAGAACAAGTACTTACAGAACAAATCCTTATCTCAGGTTACAACACATCCAACTGACTCTCCTTTTTGGAAGGGGTTGATGTGGATTAAAAATGCTTTCTTCAGCAGAATTAGGTTCATCATAGGTAATGGTGAATCCACTAGTTCCTGGGAAGACACTTGGTTAGGGGAAATGCCTCTAGCTATTCAATATCCGCAGCTGTACCATATTGCACAATGTCGACATGCATCCGTTGCGTCAATACTTTGCGAGATTCCTCTTAATATTCAATTTCGTAGATCTCTTATTGGTGATAGATGGATTAGTTGGCTGCATCTTGTGAGAAGGTTGATGGACGTTAACCTCTCTCACAGACCTGAACGTGTATATTGGAAGTTGACCACGAATGGAGTATTCACGGTTAAATCTATGTACATGAATCTCATAGATTCCGCACCTATTCCAAAACCGGCTCATATTTGGAAGATCAAAGTCCCTCTTAGAATTAAAGTCTTCATGTGGTTTGTTCATAAAGGGGTAATTCTAACAAAGGATAACCTTGCCATGCGAAATTGGAATGGTAATTCTAGATGTAGCTTTTGTCCGAATAAAGAAAACATTAAGCACCTCTTTCTTGATTGTCCTATGGCTAAGCTGGTTTGGCGCTCGCTGCATACTGCTTTTAACATCACTCCTCCTAATAGTATAACCACGTTTTTCGGGATGTTGCTAAAGGAGGTTGATGTGCATATTGCTAAACTTATTCGTGTGGGTTCTTGTGCACTGTTGTGGGCTATATGGAATTGCAGAAATGACTTCGTGTTTAACAGACAACGTGATTTTCACTTCTTGCAGGTTATCTTCAGGGCTATCGCACTAATCCGCACATGGTCATTACTGACTCCTGTGGATGCGAGGGAGCCTATGGTTACTAGGTGTGTCCGCTGGGAGATGGTAGCACAGGGTATCTTCAACTGGTTTGGATGGCGTCATGTTAATAGGATAGGTGCTTAGTCATCTACATTTTTTGTCATCTTCGGATTGGGCATGAAAGATGCCTTGTATCGTTGAATTTCTTTTTTACTTCACCCTTCATGTACTTGTCTGAGACTTATTTTGGTTTTTAATCTATGGCCGTATGCATATCTCGATGCAGAGGCCGGGGCTTAGCCTCCTTTTCTAAAAAATGTATATTTATACTAATGATAAATTTGAGTCATTACATATATGGAAGCATGTTGCCGCTTTTCATTACCTCCATATGCTCATATTATTGATTCAAAGTGTTATCTTCTCGGCAATGTGGATGTTAGTCAGAAAATCCTTAACAAATTCCCACAACAATGCGCGGGGCATCAACTAGTTCCCCTAAATGCCCGGACAGACTACCCGGTTAGTGATCGAATGAAAAACCTCACCCAACCGAGCGTGTCATTTCCGGCCCAAACACGTGGAGTGACCGACACTCTTCATATTCGGTCTATATTTGAGGTGGATATGGGGAGGCCCTCGACAAACCCGTCACATCGGTTCTGTCTAGGTTAGTTGATCCCTCTTAGTGGGGATGTCATATCAAGGGGGAGCTTTACTCTAAGACTTGAGTATAAGCATCTCCTAAGGATATGAACACATTAATGCTTATGTAAAAGTGGTAACCCCACTTGTGCTTAACGCTGAGTATGACCTATGATCAAGTATTCTTACTTGGATCCTATGACAATATACTCATATTTAGATGACTTTGTCATCGCCCAAGTGCTTGATAGCTGCTAGGATGTTTGTGCATGTTCACCATGTTTTTCTCTATCATTTTTATTATGTGAGCATGTTGGTCTGCATGTGTTTGATCATTCGAGTACATCCAATTGTCGTCATTTGGCTCTTGATTTATCTTTTGCCAATTGGATGGACAAGAATTCCTAGGACCCTTATCTAGCTATCTATGCTATCTCATCTCAAGTTCTATTCATGCTTCAACACAAAACTTGAACAAGCATTTGTCGGCCCCTCTGTGTGAAGGTGCACTCAGAGTTCTGTATCGTCAATGGCCGACCTCCAAAACCTCTCTATGAATGAACTCGGTGAATCCAACTTCACAAACTCGGTTCCACCGAATTCCAGAGTTGATCTTGGTTTTCCATCTTGGTACCACCGGAATCACAAACTCGGTTCCACCGAGTTTCCGTGTAAACTCACAGTAGAGGAACTCGGTGACACATATTTCGTAATCTCGGTGACACCAACAACGAATGGGTATATATTCCAGCGGATCTAACCTTTGATTTCACTTCATCAAATCCGTTTCGTCCCAAAACCCTATGCTGCCTCTGGACCCTTGGTCGTCGCCCTTAAATCCCCGAGCGTCTCTGCCGCTAGGAATCCCCGTCGCCGATAGATTCCTCACCGCCGTCGCCGCGGTAGCTGGACCACCGCCGAGTTAGGGTAGGGTTTGGATCCCCTCCGCGTTCCTCCATCTAATTCTTACACAATAGGAAGATTTATCCACAAACCACCATGTGCATCCTTTCATTCACGAGATGAATCCATAGATTAGAGAACTAGGAAATTTTTAGGGTTAACCATCCGCAGACCCCACCTCGGTGCCTCCGAGTTGCAAAACTCTGTGCTACCAATTTTGAACCTAGGGTTACGGAGAATGAACTCAGTGAGACTGAGTTGTCGTTTTCGGTTCCATCAAAAGGATGACCAAGTTTATGTTAAGGAGTTCATGTGTCTCGGTGACTCCGAAAGTTCAAACTCGGTTCCACCGGTATGTGTTTTGCAGATAGTTAAAACTAAGGATTTCTCTGTTCAAATTTTCGAAAACATGAATGTGATGCTCATTCTTTCTGTCTTTCCTATATCCACTTCAAAATTTTTGCCATTTTCTACTGAGTTCCTGCTTGCCTGTTAGATATGTCTGGTCCATAAGATAGTCAAAATGAGTTCAGAGAGCAGAGGGTAGAGATGGACGCATGCACTAGTCCAGAGAAGTCTGCCTCTGATCCCAGTTCGCCCAGCTCCCATGGTTTGCCCAAGGCAGCCACCAGGAAAAGGAAGAAGCTGGATTCTGATGAAATGGACTCAAACTTTGTGCTGGAGGAAACTTCAACTCCTCCAAGGAAGGCTATCAGGAAGGTAACTACTACCCGTGCTAATCTGAGAGCACCTGAATATGCCAGGAAGAGCACAACACTTAACAGTGATGTACCTGCCAAGAAGGCTCGTGTGAAGAGGCCGAGGAAGAGAACTGTTCATCTTGTTGGAAGAGATACTTCAATGTATGAAGACCGAGAAGCTGTTGAGGAAGAAGGTCTTGAGGAGATCCTAGTTCCTCCCAAGAAGAAGAAGCTGATGGCTGATGCTATGACATCTGCTCCTAAGCCTCATGCCAAAGCAAAGAAGGCTGTAGCTCCCAGAAGGACTACCAAGGACATACCTGCAGCTGCCAAGACCAAAGGCCCTCATCCAGTGCCCATGCTGCAGAGGAGGTAGAAGATGAGAATGAGCCAATTCTCACGAAGCTTAGACCAACCCTGCCTATTCACAATGTTGCTCGTCCAATAGCAGAAGATATGGATCATTGGTGCCATGTGCATTGCTATTCATTCCTATTTTGTATGCGCACCACCAAGATATATGTGACATGGAAGAGTGACCCATGATCGTAATCGATTGTGCATTTGCATTTGCATTCAAATTTTAAATAATGCACAAATTTAGGGGGAGATATTTCTTTTCACATACTTCTCAAAGCGTCGATGCTAATCATTGATTATATCTGTTGTTGGAGCTTTGATCTATATGTTGTCGTCAATTACCAAAAAGGGGGAGATTGAAAGCACAATTGCTCGCTAGGGTAGTTTTGATAATTGATCACATCATATGCATCATTGGACTAATATGTTTTCCAAGTATATTTCAGAAAAAGTTCAAAACATGCTATGGCTTAAGGTTTATGTGGAGATGCCCCTGGATGCAAGAAAGGAACAATGCTGGATCAAGCTTCAAGCTAGAAGACTCTTCATTTGTATTTGTGAGAAATCACTTTTGAGTCCATAGGAAAGCCAATACTATTAAAAGGGGGTGAGGTAGTAAAATGAATTGATTGCTCAAATTCTCAAAGTTAGCCACCAAAACACTCCGTCATTTTTCCCACATATCCACTCTGTCAAGATCCGCATACACAAATTCGGTGTCACCAACATTTCCATATCGGACCCACCGAGTTTGACCTCAGACAGAAACCCTAGCCATTCCCACCAAATCCGTGCAACCAAAACCAAGTCGGTGCTACCGAGTTCATTGTGACCAACATTCTTTTTCCAAGATACACAAATCGGAAATTTTGAGTTTGAGTATCGGTGCCACCGAGTTTGGCCATCTGAGCGTTAGTCGCCTTTTATGTGCCACCGAGTTTCGTATATTGGTCTCACCGAGATTCAAAAGTTCACACTTTTAGTGCTAATTGGTACCACCGAGTTTTCAACTTCGGTGTCACCGAGTTTGCCCTTATGTGTGTAACGCTTGGATTTTGGCAGCTCCCTATATATACCCTTTCACCCACCTCTCATTTGTGGGAGTAGCACTGAAAACACACACTTCATTGTAGATCCATTTTCTGAGAGAGAACCACCTACTCATGTGTTGAGACCAAGATATTCCAATCATATCATTTGAAACTTGATCTCTAGCCTCCACAAAGTGCTTTCCACCAAATCAACCTCTCCTACGCATGCATATTTTGTGAGAGAGTGATTTGTGTTGAGGAGACTATCTTTAGAAGAACAAGAGCAATGAGTTCATTGATCCACCACATCTATTACCTTTTGGAGGGTGGTGCCTCCTAGATTGGTTAAGTGTCGCTTGGGAGCCTCCTACTTCGTGTCATGGAGTTGAACCAAGATGTTTGTAAGGGCAAGGAGATCTCCTACTTCATGAAGATCTACCGTGGGTAAGGCTAGTTCTTCGTGGACGGAAGCCATGGTGGAATAGACAAGGCCGCTTCTTTCTAGAACCTCAGTGGGTGGAGCCCTCCGTGTACTCTCGCAACCGTTACCCTCCATGGGTTGAAGTCTCCACTAACATGGACGTATGATAGAGCCACCTATCAGAACCATGTTAAAAACTGCCGTGTTAACCTCATGCATTTGATCTCCCTACCTTACTTCTCTACTTTACACTTGCATGTGTTACTTTCCGCTGCTATACTATCAGAAGTGCATGTGTAGGGTGTAGACTTGTTATAACTGTCATAGCTGCCTCTCAAGTAAAATTGGGAAAATGCAAAAAAACTATCTTGTCAAGTAGTCTAATCACCCCCTCTAGATACTTTAGATCCTACAGTGGCACACATCGGGCTCCCGTACATCGCCATCCTGGGCTACCCCACGCTTGCCAAGTTCATGGCCGCGACCCACCATGGCTACAACGTCCTCAAGTTGCCGGGCTTCAGTTGTATCTTCACCGTCACGTGCGATGAGAGGGAAATGGTCTCCTCCCTGGAGCACGCTTACCCGATCGCTATCGCAGAGCGCTCAGATGATGTCAGAGGTGATATGCCTAGTGAGGCCGCACCTCTAAGGAAGAGCCAATCGCTACCTGCCTTTAGCTCTGCCAGGGCGAAGGATCCGGAGGCTGAAGCCAAGGTCACAAGCCCCATGCGCGCCACGGGTGCCTTCCCTCCTCCGGCATAGGGAGGCGCACCCGACGCCTCCCTCGGGTCGGGCTCGGGGGCTTCCACATGGAAGACATCTCTCTTGGCTGCTACATCGAGAGAGGTTCTTGGGCACCACCTAGAGGAGCGCCTCAACACGGGCCCTCACGAGCGAGGAGTACAACGCCAGGCGCCACGGGCTCAGGAGTTCATCACCCAGGAGATCGACAGGCTTCGGGAGGCGCATGCCATGTGCGGCGGGCACCGCACGGAGCTCTACCTTAGGAGACTCATCACTCTTGAGGATACCGTGGCGACACACATGTGCATTAACATAGCGGGCCTCAACGGGCTGGCTTCCCCGAGTTCCATCTGGCATGCGTGAGCAGGGCTACACGAGGCGCCCACGTTGGCCCCGCTCGTATGCCTTTTGGCCTGCAGAACGCTACGGCCACCTTCCCAAGGCTGGTGCGGCTCGCACAGGTACCTCACATGGCATTTGGGCCCCGCGAGCCCATAGGCCCCCCGGAGGTAGCACACCCCTGAGAAGATTGATCGTTACAACGCGCTTCATCCAACGACCCGAAGCCCCCATGATAACACGGTCTCCCGGTGAAGTTCCGTCTCACCTGAGATCGAGGGCGCCCTTCGAGCTGCACTTCCCTCTGGCTTGAGGGCCCTCCCTCGTGAAGTTATCTCTTTTTGGTTGTGTGGTGAAACTTTGTTATCTCCCTTCAAAACCTATGTTATCCACTTGAAATGCATCACTACTGGTTTGGCACTTCGTTGCCTTGGGCACTGTGCGATGAATGATTTCCACTTGATCACCACATGAAGGAACTTAGCACGACATCTATTCTCGGGTTCGTCCCTGCAGCTTCGCTAAATCCGAGTGACTCAGCTCTGAATGTAGGGCTTACACTTATATACGTCACCTCCTGGGGTCCTCGGTGCCTAATATCTTCGTGAAGTGGCTTCGCGATGGTCACCCGACATGTATTGCCCCCCTTTGTGTTGCACGTTCCGTGAGTGTGCTAATGCGCAAAGAGTGATGCGCAACCCGCCTGCAGGCTGAGGCTAGGAGCTCCCGATCCTTGTGTGTGGGGTATCCGACACCTTAGTAAATCGTCGCCCATGACCCTCTCACGTAATAATGAGTGTTGGGATGTACACACCACGGGGGCCACCTAACCCTAACCCCATGATGAGCCACGTCGTGCCCGCAGTGGATGGCCCCCGCCCATGCCCAAGTGGAAGTCCCCAAGATCCATGCTGGCGAAATTATTGTCAAACCGCGACTATGCCCACGCCCTAGTGGAAGCCCCATGCATCGCGCTGGGGAGGATCGTTGGATCTCCATGCTCGCCATCTTTCCCTTGTACCTCACACGCGTGGGGGCTAGGACATGTTGCGTGTGCTCGATTTCGTCTCTACAGCGCCAAAAAATCCAGGCGATCGAGCTCTGTCTCGCAGGCTCACCCCTGTGCACGTCACTTCCTGAGGTCCTTGGTGTTTAGTTCCCGCACGACACCCAAGCGCAAGCAGGCGGGTGCATGGAGCTCGGACCAATTCGCGTGTATGAGAGCTGCTTGCACGTCAGGGGGGGTGCCCGAGCATCGTGACTCAAGACCTTCACTGGTCGTGTACCCTCTCACCCCTGGTAATCTAGTGGTGGTTGAGATACGCGCATGTTTGGTCCCTACCGATGCAGATTTCAAGGCCTTCATCACGGAGCGGGAGTTTCTTGTACGTCAAGGGATGTGCCTGAGCATCGCGACTCACGACCTTCACTCGCCGTGTAGCCTCTCACCTCCCGGTAATCTAGTGGCAGCAGAGATACATGTAGCGTTGGGCCCTGCCGACGCAAAGCACAAAGGCAAGCGAGAGGAAAAGCAAGCGCGGAAAGAGACATTACGAATCGCAAACAATTATTATAGAATTCAAATTGTTTCATATAATAAAGATGTTGTCTGATACCTCCCCAAGGCAAGGGTAGTTTATTTGAGGGCAAGGTAGGGGGATCCTCGCGGGCTCCTCCTCATCGTCGTAGGAGAACTTCTCGAGTAGCGTACAAACGTGGCCCTCCACGGCGGTCACCAAGTCGCCACGAAACTCCTCATGCACGGGGCACATCACCTCTTCAAACTCGAAGTGGGGATCGCGAAAGAGGAGATAGCTGAAGACGTGGGTTCCTACCATGGAGAAAAGGTTGCGGCACTCCTCCTCCAGGATGTTGTCCACCTTCTTGGCCACGCCCTCGAGCTCCTTCACGAGCTCGGAAGAAAACTTGGTGTAGCCGGTGTCCTGAGGAATGAAGGGAGACTCGAGGCCCAGCCTGTAGATAGAGCTCAAGGCCTGGCGGGCCCTGACTTCGAGAGAGGAGAGCACGACATGCTCCGCTGCCTCCTTCACATCGGCAGCGGCCCGGACCTCCTCTTCCCGCGCTGTCATATTGGTGTTGGCCTCAGAGACTTGCTTCGCATGGGCGCCCCGAGCCTCGGCCACCTCGTGCTGAAGCGCCTCCACGCGCCCGCGCTCCTTGACCTGTTGAGCCGCCACCTTCACTAGCTCGGTGTCACAGTCGGCGAGCTTCGCTTCGTGGGCCTTGGTGGCCTCCTGAAGCGCCTTGAAGCCTGGCTTCGCTTCTTCGTAGCACTTGGCGAGCGCCTCCTTCTCGGCAAGGGCTCTCGAACAAGCGGCCTTCGTCTCGGCGGCCTCGTGCTGGCCCTCTGCGTGAGCGGTCTCGTCCTCGCCTCGGACCTCCTTGGCGGAGGCCTCAAGTTGGCACCATCCTGCAGCCAACCTCGCGCGCTCCATGGCGGGCGACGCCTCCAGAATCCTTTGTGCTCTGTGTCGGCAGGGCCCAACCCTGTGTGTATCTCAGCCGCCACTGGATTACCAGGAGGTGAGAGGCTATAGGGCTAGTGAAGGTCCCGATTTGTGATGCTCAGGCACGCCCCCTTGACACGCAACCGATTTGCTTGAGGGCCTCCGCGTTCGCCTTCAGAAGCCTTTATGCTGTGCGTTGGCAGGGCCCAACCCTGCGCGTTTCTCAACCGCCACTGGATCACCAGGGGGTGAGAGGCTACATGACTAGTGAAGGTCTTGAGTCGTGATGCTCAGGAACCCCCTTTGACGTGCAAGCAACTCCCTCAAGGGCCCTAGTACTCATCGTTAGGAGCCTTTGCGCTCTGCGTCGGCAAGGCCCAACCCTGGCGTATCTCAATCGCCACTAGGTCACCAGGGGGTGAGAGGCTAGAGGGCTAGTGATGGTCCTGAGACACAATGCTGAGGAACCCCCCTTGACACGCAAGCAACTCCTGTTCCATGATGAATGCCTTGTACTGTGCGTTGGCAGGGCCCAATCCTGCACGTATCTCAACTGCCACTAGGTCACCAAGGGGTGAGAGGCTATAGGGCTAGTCAAGGTCCTGAGTCGCGATGCTCAGGAACCCCCCTTGATGCACAAGTGGCTCCCACACGGACGAACTAGTCAGAGTGCCGTGCGCCTGTTTGCTTACGCTTGGTTGTTGCGCGGGGTACTAGACGCCAAGGACCATATGAGGTGACGTGCATGAGGGTGTGCCCACGAGACAGAGCTTGATCACTTGGATTTTTTAGCGCTGCAGGGATGAACCCGAGCACATGCACCGTGTCCTAGCCCCCGCCCGTGTGAGGTACAAGGGGAAGCTGGCGAGCATGGAGCTTTGATGATCCACCCCATCGCGATGCATGGGGCTTCCACTTGGGCGTGGGCATAGTCGCGATTCAATAGTAATTTTGCTAGCTTGGAACATGGGGACTTCCACTTGGGCGTGGGGAGGATCACTCTTCCGAGGCCACGATGCGGATCATCGTGGGATTCCACTTGGGAGGCTCCAGGGTGTATACATCCCCAAAACTCATTATTTCGTGAGAGTTTCATGGGCGGCAATTACTGAGGTGTCGGATACCCCAGGCACATGGCTTAGGATCTCCTAGTCTCAGCCTTCAGGCAGGTTGCCCCTCATTCTTTGCGCATCAGCGCGCTTATGGGACCTGCATCATGGGGGCGACACGCATCGGGTGATCGTCGCGAGGCTACTACACGAAGATGTTTGACACTTAGGACCCCAGGAGGTGACGTATATTGGGGTAAGCCCTTCATTCAGAGCCGAGTCACTCGAATTTAGCGATGCTGCATGGACGAACCCGAGCACAGATGTCGTTCAGGTTCCTTCATGGAATGATCAAGCGAAAATCATCCATCGCATAGTGCCCGAGGCAATGAAGCACCGAACCAGCGGCGATGCATTTCAAGCAAACAATAGAAGTTTTGAAAGGAAATAACAGGGTTCATGACACAACCAAAAAGCAAGAACTTCGTCAGGGTGGACCCTCGCGCCTTAGGATAGCGGATCGTGAAGGGTTCCCTCGATGTCGAGTGAAACAGAGCTTCACCAGGCGATCACATTGCCGTGGGAGCTTCAGGTCTCTTGACGAAGCGCGTTGTGAAGGCCGAGCCCTGAGGGGTTGGCTGCCTCCGTAGCCCTGGGGGCTCGCGAGGCCACGACGCCATGCAAGGCGACACTGCGAGTCGTGCCAACCTTTGGAAGGTAGCCGTAGCATTCTCTGGGCTGAAAGGCATGCAAACACGTTCAGCGGGGGCGCCTTGGCCTAGCCCATGCGCATAGGCTAGAAGGAGCTCGAGGAGGCGACCCCATTGAGGCCTCCGACGTCAATGCACATGCACACCTTCACGGTCCCTGATACGTCTCGAACGTATCTAGTTTTCCAAACTCTTTTGCCCTTGTCTTGGACTCTAATTGGCATGATTTGAATGAAACTAACCCGGACTGACGCTGTTTTCAGGAGAACTGCCATGGTGTTGTTTTTGTGCAGAAATAAAAGTTCTCGGAATGACCTGGAAACTTACGAGGATTTTTTATGGAATATATAAAAAATATTAGAGAATGAATCAACTGAAGATACGCTGCCAGTGGGCCACGAGCCCTGTAGGCGCGCCCCCTAGGGCGTGCCTAGCAGACTCGTGGGGCCCACGTGGCTCCCCCGACTTCATCTCCAACTCCATATAACTGACAACCCACAAGCGTATGGGATCGCAGTAGTTTTCGAGGGTAGAGTATTCAACCCAAATTTGTTGGTTCACACAAGGGAAGCGAAAGAATATTCTCGAGTATTAGCAGCTGAGTTTGTCAAATTCAACCACACGTGAAAGATTAGTGTCTGCAAGCAAAGTATCGGTAGCAAAGTAGTATGATAGCAACGGTGCCAGAAACGATGTGTTGACGAGGCAGACTATTCCTAATTGTTGTATCAATGGCGCCAGCAGGAGGCACATTGACGGCGGACTATTCTTCCCAAACCACTGCTCCAGAAAAGGTCTTGCAACAAGTAGCAGCGGAGTAGCAAGGAACAGCAGTAGTAGCGGCAACAAAGTAACAACAGTAGCAACAGTAGCAGCAAAGTGACATCAGTAGCAATAGTAGCAGCAAAGTGGCCCAATCCCTCTTGTAGCAAGGGACAAGCCTAGACAAAGCAACGTAGCGAGAACCAGTAGTAGAAGACTCGTAGGCAGTGGATCGGTGATGGGTGAGTGTGACGGATGTGATTCATCATGTAACAGCTATAACACGGAGAGATATGTAACTAGCTCCCGTTCATCAATCTAATGTAGGCATGTATTCCGTATGTAGTCATACGTGCTTAGGGAAAAGAACTTGCATGACATCAATTGTCCAGCCCTCCCGTGGCAACGCATTAGCATGCCACCCAAAACTACGGGATATTAAGGTCTCCTTTTAATAAAGAACCGGACCAACGCATTAACACGCGGTGAATACGTGAACTCCTCATACTATGGTCATCTCCGGGAGTGGTTCCGGCTATTGTCATTCCGGGGTTGCCGGGTCATAACACATAGTAGGTTACTACAACTTGCAAGATAGGATCTAAAACACACCTATATTGGCGATAACATAATAGGTTCATATCTGAAATCATGGCACTCGGGCCCTAGTGACAAGCATTAAGCATAGCCAAGTAGTAGCAACATCAATCTAGAACATAGTGGATACTAGGGATCAGTCCCCGTCAAGAACTAACTCGATTACATGATAGATCTCATCCAACTCATCACCGTCCGGCAAGCCTACGATGAGATTACTCACGAACGATGAAGAGCATCATGGAACTGTCGAGGGAGAAAGGTTGATGATGACGATGGCGGCGATTTCCCCTCTCCGCAGCCCGAAACAGACTCCAGATCTGCCTCCTGATGAAGAACAGGATGTGGCGGCGCCTCTGTATCGCAAAACGCGATGAAACCTTCTCTCTGATATTTTTCCGGGCGAGACAGAAGATATAGAGCTTAGTTTGGGGGCGGTAGTGCCACGTGGGCCCGACAAGCCTGCACGGCGCGACCTAGGGGGGTGGCTGCGGCTTGTGGGCTTGTGGCCCACTGGCACGCCCCCTCCGGTGGATCTTTGCGTAGGTATTCTTCTTTTATTCCAGGAAAAATCACTGTAAATTTTCACGACATTCCAAGAACTTTTGTTTCTGCACAAAAAAAACACCATGGCAATTCTGCTGAAAACAGCGTCAGTCCGGGTTAGTTCCATTCAAATCATGCCAATTAGAGTCCAAAACAAGGGTAAAAGAGTTCGAAAAAGTAGATACGATGGAGACGTATAAACTCCCCCAGGCATAAAGCCTTGCTTGTCCTCAAGCAATTCAGTTGACAAACTGAAAGAGACAAAAGAAAAACTTTGACGAACTCTGTTTAATCTTGTTGTTGCAACTATGTCTAACTCATAACCAGAATTTCAGCAAGATCACAAGAAACCCACATGAGAAAATGACATCTAGGTCTCACGGTAAACTCATATCAATGGCATAATCAACTAGCAAGCAAATAATAATAAGCCTCAAGTGTCAACACTTCAATCAAAACAACATGAAGCAGTACGAATAGATGGTATCTCGCTAGCTCTTTCTAAGACCGCAAAACATAAATGCAGAACACCTTCAAAGACCAAGGGCTGACTAAACATTCTAATTCAAGGCAATGAAGATCCAGTCATAGTCATACTCAACACAGTTAAAAGCAAAGCATAAAAATGACAGAGGTGCTCTCTAATTGGTGCTTTTGTAAGAGGAGGATGACTCAACGGGAACATAAAAAGACAGGCCCTTCGCAGAGGGAAGCATTGATTTGCAGAGGTGCCAGAGCTCAAGCTTTTAAAACAGAGATAATAATTTTGGGTGGCATGCTTTCATTGTCAACGCAATGACTAAGAGTTCTCAACATCTTCCACGCTACACATGCTATAGGCGGTTCCCAAACAGAAAAATAAAGTTTTGACTCCCCGACCACCAATCAATCACACTCCACGGCTAGCCGAATCCTCGGGTACCGTCCATACCAAAATCAATCCTGGGGAGTTTTGTTTGCAATTATATTTTCGATTTGAGCATGGAACTGGGAATTCCAATTACCGACCCCTTTCTCGTGAATGATAGTGAATAAACACATATCGAGGATAACACGCCTAGCATGGAAGATACCAATAGCCCCCTGTCACCACATGAGCGGTTCAGGCATGCAAAACAGATTATTTCTTGAAGACTTAGAGAGTGGCACATGCAAATTTACTTGGAACGACAGGTATATACCACACATAGGTAGGTATGGTGGACTCATATGGCACAACTTTGGGTTTATGGAGGTGGATGCACAAGTAGTATTCCCGCTTAGTACAAGTGAAGGCTAGCAAAAGACTGGGAAGCGACCAACTAGAGAGCAACAACAACCATCAAAATGCATTGAGAGTAACTAACATTGAGTGCAACGTAGGACATAAATCACCATGAACATGAACATCATAGAGGCTATATTGATTTTGTTTCAACTACATGCGTGAACATGCGCCAAGTCAAGCCACTTGAAACATTCAAAGGAGGATACCATCCTATCATACTACATCATAGTGATCTCAACATTCATGTTGGCAACCAAGGCAAACTATTATAAGCTCCTAGCTAAGTAAGCATGGCATAAGCAACTATGATCTCTAAGTTGTCATTGCAAACATGTTTCTCTCACAACGAAGCTGAATCAGGCATGATGAGCTAGTCATATTTACAAAAACAAAATAGATCGAGTTCATACCAGCTTTTCCAGGCTCAGTCACTTCATCATATATCGTCATTATTTCCTTTCACTTGCACGACCGAATGATGTGAACAATAACAAGCGTGCTCGTGCATTGGACTACGCTGGAATCTACAGGAAAATAGAAAGGAGAAGACAAAGTAATATGGCTCTTGAAAGCTAAACATGTATGCATGCGAGAGCAACTGAACATTGTAACCAATATCTTCTACCTTGACCCAAAGAAAAAGAAAACTATCTACACGGGACAGCTCCCAACAAGCAAAAGAAGAAAAAGAAAATCTTTTTGGGTTTTCTCAAATTAGACAGACACACAAAAAGAAAACGAGAAAAAAAGAAAATAAACTAGCATGGATGATACAGTGGCAAAGTGTGAACACCAACGAACAAAGTGAAAGCATAAGCAAGAACGTAAAGTCGGTGAGAACACGTACTCCCCCAAGCTTAGGCTTTTGGCCTAAGTTGGTCTACTCCCATGGAGGGAAATAACCAGCTCCTCGGTACTCCGGAGTGGACTGAGGATGCCACTGCTGTGTGAGCTCCTCTGGCTCCCACTGATAAACTGGCGTCTGGTACTCGACTGACGGCTCGGGCATGGGCACCTGTGGTTGGGCTAGGCCCCAAGATGCGTAGATGTCCGACGGCATAATAATGTACCTGCCTGCATGAAGATTGAAGAAAGAAGGAGCAGACAAAGTAATAGTCTCACGACTACCCTGACTAAATACCATGTTATAAATCATCCTTCTATTTATATCTCTATCAAGAAAGTCATGGCGAACCATGCTATCGTAGTCTAGATATCTCTCGGGAAGAAGAACCTCTTCTTCCTCCTCCAGTCTAATAGGTATCTCAAAGTGTCTAGCAAGACGAGTAGCATAGATACCTCCATAGACAACACCCTTAGAACGGTTCAAGTTCAACCGTTGAGCTACTATAGCGCCCAAGCTATAAGTTTTATCATTATAAAGGGCTTCGCGCAAGACCGCAAGATCTGGGGAACCAAGTGACCCAACTTTCCCACGGCCAATCAAACATTTTCCCACAAATAATGAGAAGTACCGAAACACGGGAAAATGTATGCTAGCAGCTCTAGCGCAAGACCGATGAAAGCTTCCAAGTCCCGTGGACGAGGTTCATGAATATCCCCAACAGCAAAGTGACAGCAGTAGCAATAGTAGTAGCAAAGTGGCCCAATCCCTCTTGTAGCAAGGGACAAGCCTAGACAAAGTAACGTAGCGAGAACCAATAGTAAAAGACTCGTAGGCAGTGGATCGGTGATGGATGAGTGTGATGGATGTGATTCATCATGTAACATCTATAACACAGAGAGATATGTAACTAGCTCCCGTTCATCAATCTAATGTAGGCATGTATTCCGTATGTAGTCATACGTGCTTAGGGAAAAGAACTTGCCAGACATCTATTGTCCAGCCCTCCCGTGGCTGCGGGGTCCTAATGGAAACTATGGGATATTAAGGTTCTCCTTTTAATAAAGAACCGAACCAACGCATTAACACATGGTGAATACATGAACTCCTCATACTATGGTCATCTCCAGGAGTGGTTCCAGCTATTGTCACTCCGGGGTTGCCAGGTCATAACACATAGTAGGTGACTACAACTTGCAAGATAGGATCTAAAACTCACATATATTGGCGACAACATAATAGGTTCAGATCTGAAATCATGGCACTCGGGCCCTAGATACAAGCATTAAGCATAGCCAAGTAGTAGCAACATCAATCTAGAACATAGTGGATACTAGGGATCAATCCCCGTCAAAAACTAACTTGATTACATGATAGATCTCATCCAACTCATCATGGTCCAACAAGCCTACGATGAGATTACTCACGAACGATGAAGAGCATCATGGAATTGTAGATGGAGAAAGGTTGATGATGACGATGGCGACGATTTCCCCTCTCCGGAGCCCGAAACGGACTCCAGATCTGCCCTTCAGATGAAGAACAGGATGTGGCGACGCCTCCGTATCGCAAAACGCGATGAAACCTTCTCTTTGATTATTTTCCAGGCGAGACGGAAGATATAGAGCTGAGTTTGGGGGCGGTGGTGCCACGTGGGCCCCACAAGCATGCACGGCGCGGTCTAGGGTGGTGGCCGCAGTTTATGGGCTTGTGGCCCACTGGTACACCCCCTCCGGTGGATCTTTGCGCAGGTATTTTTCTTTTATTCCAGAAAAAATCACCGAAAATTTTCAGGACATTCCGAGAACTTCTATTTCTGCACAAAAACAACACCATGGCAATTCTACTAAAAACAACGTTAGTCCGGGTTAGTTCCATTCAAATCATGCAAATTAGAGTCCAAAACAAGGGCAAAAGAGTTCGGAAAAGTAGAAACGACGGAGACGTATCAATAAACTGTCTCGCCCAGAAGAAAATATGAGAGAAGAGTTCATCGCGTTTCACGATACGGAGCCGCCGCCACCGCGTGTTCTTCCTCGGGAGGGCAGATCTGGAGTTTGTTCTGGGCTCCAGAAAGGGGAAATCGACGCCGTCGTCATCATCAACCTACCTCCATCGCCAATTCCATGATGCTCTCCATCGTTCGTGAGTAATCTTATCGTAGGCTTACTGGACGGTGATGGGTTGGATGAGATCTATCATGTAATAGAGTTAGTTTTGATGGGGTTTGATCCCTAGTATCAACTATGTTCTAAGATTGATGTTGCTAATACTTTGCTATGCTTAATGCTTGTCACTAGGGCCCGAGTGCCATGATTTCAGATCTGAACCTATTATGTTTTCATCAATATATGTGTGTTCTTGATCCTATCTTGCAAGTTGTAGTCACCTACTATGTGTTATGACCCGGCAACCCCGGAGTAACAATAGCCGGAACCACTCCCGGAGATGACTATAGTACGAGGATCCCATGTATTCACTATGTGCTAATGCTTTGTTCCGGTTCTCTATTAAAAGAAGACCTTAGTATCCCTTAGTTTCCATTAGGACCCCGCTGCCACGGGAGGGTAGGACAAAAGATGTCATGCAAGTTCTTTTCCATAAGCACGTATGACTCAATACAAAATACATGCCTACATTACATTGACGAACTGGAGCTAGTTATATATCACCCTATGTTATAACTGTTGCATGATGAATGCCATTCGACATAATTATCCATCACCGATCCAATGCCTACGAGCTTTTCCTATACTGGTCCTTGCTAGGTTACTTTACCGCTACTGCTGTCACACTTGCTTCACAAATTATTACTACAACTGTTACCGCCGCTACCGTTACTATCATACTACTTCGCTGCAGATACTAAGTCTTTCAGGTGTGGTTGAATTGACAATTCAACTGCTAATACTCGAGAGTATTCTTTGGCTCCCCTTGTGTCGAATCAATAAATTTGGGTTGAATACTCTACCCTCGAAAACTGTTGCGATCCCCTATACTTGTGGGTTATCAAGACCTTTTTCTGGTGCCGTTGCCGGGGAGCATAGCTCTAATCTCTGAGTCACTTGGGATTTATATCTGTTGATCACTGTGAGGAATCCGAGAGATCCAAAAACTAAAGTCTTGCCTCAATTACGAGGACAGGTAAGGAACTGCCATCTAGCTCTACACTTGATTCACCTTGTGTTATGAGTAAATTTGCGACACCACCACCTACTAGTAATTCTGATATGTCGCCTATGCTTGATGATGCTACTTCTTCTATCCATGATACTTATGATGATGCTTTGCTTGATAATGATATGCCACTAGGTGAATTTCTTGATGCACAAATTGCTAGAGTTACTGCTGAATCTGATGATTCTTCTGAAACTGATGAAATTATTGAAGTTGAACCTGCCGTGACACCTGTTAGACCTAGCTCTCCTAGATATGAATTGCCTAATATACCTAAGGGTTATGTTATGGAGGGAGAGGTAGCTGAAGACTTTCTTGCTTGTAAGGATAGCTATGATCTTGAGAAGTTATTACGCAAGTGGAAAGAAAAATCTCTGAATGCTAGAATGAAATATGATCCTAAGTTTGCTACTTCACCCATCTTTGTTACTGATAAGGATTATGAATTCTTTGTCGATCCTGAGTTAATCACTTTGGTTGAATCTGATCCTTTTCATGGTTATGCATGTGAAACTGTTGTAGCACATCTTACGAAACTGAATGATATAGCGACCCTATTCACTAATGAGGAAAAAATTCGATATTACTATATCCTTAAGTTGTTTCCTTTCTCACTAAAGGGTCATGCTAAAACTTGGTTTACTTCTCTTGCTCCTGGTTGTGTGCGTAGTCCCCAGGATATGATATACTACTTCTCCGAGAAATATTTTCCTGCCCATAAGAAACAAGCTGCCTTGTAGGATATATATATAACTTTTTGCAAATTGAAGAAGAGAGTCTCCCACAAGCTTGGGGGAGGCTTGTCCAGTTACTTAATGCTTTTCCTGACCACCCTCTTAAGAAAAATGAAATACTTGATATCTTTGATAATGGACTAACCGATGCTTCTAGGGACCTCCTAGATAGTTGTGCTGGTTGTGTTTTCAGGGAACGAACTGTGGAACAAGCTGAAATTCTATTGAATAATATCTTGAGCAATGATAATGCTTGGACTATTCCCGAACCACCTCCGAAGCCAACTCCGAAGAAAAGAGGTATTTTATTCCTCAGTCCTGAAGATATGCAAGAAGCCAAGAAATCTATGCAAGAAAGAGGTATTAAATCTGAAGATGTTAAGAATCTACCACCTATTGAAGAAATACATGGTCTTGATAACCCGACACAGGTAGTTGAGGTAAATTCTCTTCGTAGATTCAATGTGAGTGATATTCCTTATATTAAACATGCTAGCTTATGCTTAGATGAATTTGATAACTTTGTTGCCAAACAACAAAGTTTTAATGATTATGTTAGCAGACAACTGAAATAAAATGCTCGTATGATTAATCATATAAGTGCTTGTGTGGATAGAAATGTTAATGATCTTAAGCTTATCGGTAAACATGCTTCTATGGTCACTACTCAAGTAGAACAAGTGCTTAAGGCTCAAAATGACTTGCTTAATGAATTAAATGATAATTCTGTTAGAGTTGTTACTAGAGGTGGTAGAATGACTCAGGAACCTTTGTATCCTGAGGGCCATCCTAAGAGAATTGAACAAGATTCTCAAGGAGTTAATACTGATGCACCTAGTCATCCTGGTAATAGGAAGAAAAAGAAAGATGATAGGAACCTGCATGCTAGTAAACCTGTTGCTGTTACATCTGAGAATCCAAATAATGTTTCTATTTCTGATGCCGAAACACAATCTGGTGATGAACATGAGCCTAGTGATAATATTGATAATGGTGTTCATGTTGATGCTCAACCTAGTAATGGTAATGATGTAGAGATCGAACCTACTGTTGATCTTGATAACCCACAACCTAAGAACAAGAGATATGATAAGAATGATTTTATTGCTAGGAAGCATGGTAAAGAAAGAGAACTATGGGTTCAGAAACCCATGCCCTTTCCTCCCAAACCATCCAAGAAAAAGGATGATGAGGATTTTGAGCGCTTTGTTGAAATGATTAGACCTATCTTTTTGCAAATGCATTTGACTGATATGCTTAAAATGTCTCCTTATGCTAAGTACATGAAAGATATTGTGACTAATAAAAGAAATATACATGATGTTGAGATTTCCACCATGAAATAAAATGGCCGACAAATCAACTGCTTTACCTATCGGCAATTGCGAGGATGTGCCTTTTGTGGTTGCGAACGTTACTATGTTAACAAACTTTGTTATTCTTGATATTCCTGAGGATGATGCCATGGTGGTCATCCTTGGAAGACCCTTTTTAAACACTGCAGGGGCTGTTATTGATTGCAACAAAGGCAATGTCACTTTCCATGTTAATGGTTATGAGCACACGGTGCACTTTCAAAAGAAACAATATCGAGTTCATTGCATTAATGCTATTGAAAAATCTTCATCAATTATTATTGGAAGCTTTGAATTCCCTATACCTACTGTCAAGAGGAAATATGATATACCTGTTATTGGGGATATGCACACCCCCGTTGAGGTAACCTAGTGATTATTCAAAAATTCTCTCGTTTTATGTGATTCGAAAAAAAGTTTGTCAAGGAGACTTGATCAACCTCATTGACGGATTTCTTTTGATGACCATGAGATGGATGAATCTAGAAGTCACAACCTTGTGTTCCCAACTTTTACTTTCTGTTATTTAGTAGGAAAATAATAAATATATCATTATTTTCCTATTTTCTCCATTATCCGTTCAATAAAAAATGACCTGAAAATAAAAGTTCTCCAAATGCCCTGAAATTCAAGTATGATTTTTCTGGAATATTTAAGAATTTCTGAGATAGACAACTAGTGAGGGGGATGCACCAGTGGGCGTCGAGCCCAGGAGGCACGCCCACTCCCCTGGGCACGCCTGACAGGCTCGTGGGTCCCACGTGGCCCCCTCCACTTACTCCAGCACCCATCTTCTTCGTCTACCTCCAGAAAAAATCATTCAACAGCTCAAACCCGTGTTCTTGCTCATTTTGCTGCATTTTTTGATCTCCTTGTGCAAAGCCCCATTCACCAAATTCTTTTGGGGAATTGTTCCTTGGTATGTGACCCCTCCATTGGTCCAATTAGTTTTTATTCTAGTGTTTTATTCATTGCATATTATTGCTGCCATGGTGACCCTTTTCTTGAGCTTTGCATGTTAACTTTAGTTGGTCCCAAGTAGTTTTGATGCATGATATGGCCTCTAGGCACTTGTAGGAGTAGTTGCTATGAGTTTTGTTAAGCTTTGTTCACTTTTATTTTGAGTCACTAAAAATTTCAGAAATTTTCAGAGAAATAAAAAGGAAAATATGAGGAGGTTTCTAAGAGGCTCTTCGAGTCGTGACCCCAAAGAAGATGAAAATGAGAAGAAGAAACCCAAGTATCCGGTCCCCCGAGTTGCAGAAGTTCGAGCGTGCGAGTGGCCAAGCGATGTGTTCTTACACGCCGCCGGTCTTTATGAGGATTTTCATTACTTGGTGGAGAACACAGGCCTTACCGCATTTGTCAAAGATAAGTGTCCACAATACCTCCTCTTCACTAAGACTTTCGTGCAAAGCTTTAATTTTTATCCGAGGAAGAGTCCTCCTATGGTTGAGTTCAAGTTATATGATATCCCCTAGCGCATGTCACTTCAGGGTTTCTGCAATGTTTGCAAGTTTCCTTATGTTGGGGATATTCATGAACCTCGTCCACGAGACTTGGAGACTTTCATTGATACTATTGCTGTAGGAGAGGAGAGAGGGGTGTCTGGTGCTAGAGTTCCTAGTGTACATTTTCCCGTGCTTCGGTATTTCTCAATATTCGTGGGAAAATGTTTGATTGGCCGTGCGAAAGCTGGGGCTCTTAGCTCCCCTGATCTTGCAGTTTTGCGCGAAGCTCTTTATAATGATAGAACTTATAGCTTGGGCGTTATAGTGGCTCAACGGTTGAACACGAACCGTACCAAGTGCGCTATTTATGGAGGTATCTATGCTACCCGTCTTGCTAAACAATTTATGATACCTATTAGACTATACGAGGAAGAAGAGATGCTTCTTCCTGAGAGATATTTAGATTATGATAGCATGGTTCGCCATGATTTTCTTGATAAAGATAATGATAAGAGGATGATTTATAACTTGGTATTTAGCCAGGGTACTCATGAGACTATTACTTTGCCTGCTCCTTCTTTGTTCAACCTTCATCTAGGCAGGTACATTATTATGCCCTTGGACATCCACGCATACCGGGGCATGGCGCCACCACAGGCGCCCGTGCCCGAGCCACCAGTCGAGTGCCAGACGCCAATTTATCAGTGGGAGCCAGAGGAGCTAACCCAGCAGTGGCACCCTCAGTACACGTCGGAGTACCCCGGAGACGGTTACTTCCCTCCTTGGGAGTAGACCAAGTTAGGCCAAAAGCCTAAGCTTGATGGAGTACGTGTTTCTCACCGACTTTATATTCATGCTCACACATTCACTTTGATAGTCGGTGTTCACAATCTTCCATTGTATCATCCATGCTAGTTTATTTCTTTTTCTTGCATTCTTCTCGTGTGTTTGTTTAAAAATGAGAAAACCAAAAAAACTTAGTTGTAAGTTTACTTTCCAGCATGCTTAGTGGTAATTAAAAAAAACCCAAAAAGATTTCCCGTTCTTCTTTTGCTTGTTGGGAGCTTTCCCGTGTAAATAGTTTTCTTTTTCTTTGGGTCAAGGTACAAGACCATGGTTAAAATGATTAGTGGCTCTCATATGCATTATTGTTTATCCGTCAAAGAGCCATATTACTTTGTCTTCTCCTCTGAATTTGCTTGCAGATTCCAGCTTAGTCCGATGCACGAACACTCTTATTATTATTCACATCATTCGGTCGTGCAAGTGAAAGGCAATAATGACGATATATGATGTAGTGATTGAGCCTGGAAAAGGTAGTATGAACTCGACCTATTTTGTTTTTGTAAATATGACTAGCTCATCATTCCTAATTCAGCATTGTTATGAGAGAAAAATGTTTGCAATGACAACTTAGAGATCATAGTTTCTGATGCCATGCTTAAGTAGCTAGGAGCTTATAATGGTTTGTCTTGGATGCCAACATGAATTTCAAGATGATTATGATGTAGTATGATAGGATGGTATCCTCCTTTGAATGATTGAAGTGGCTTGACTTGGCACATGTTCACGCATGTAGTTGAAACAGAATCAACATAGCCTCTACGATATTCATGTTTATGGTGATTTATATCCTACTCATGCTTGCACTCAACATTGGTTAATTTCAATGCATATTGATGACTGTTGTCGCTCTCTAGTTGGTCGCTTCCCAGTCTTTTGCTAGCCTTCACTTACTAAACGGGAATACTGCTTGTGCATCCACTTCCATAAACCCAAAGTTGTTCCATATGAGTCCACCATACCTACCTATATGCGGTATCTACCTGTCGTTCCAAGTAAATTTGCATGTGCCACTCTCGAAATCTTCAAATAATAATCTGTTTTGTATGCCCGAACCGCTCATGTGGTAACAAGGGGCGGTTAGTATCTTCCATGCTAGGCGTGTTATCCTCGATACATGTTTATTCACTATCACTCACGAGAAAGGGGCCGGTAATCGGAATGCCCAGTTCCATGCTCAAATCAAATCAAAAATATAATTGCAAACAAAACTCCCCTAGATTGTTGTTGGTATGGACGATACCCGAGGATTCGGCTAGTCGTGGAGTGTGATTGATCGGTGGTGGGGGAGTCAAAACTTTACTATTCTGTTTGGGAACCGCCTATAATATGTGTAGCATGGAAGATGGTGAAAATTCTTGGTCATCGCGTTGACAATGAAAGCATGCCACCCAAAATTATTTATCTCTGTTTTAAAAAGCTTGAGCCCTGGCACCTCTGCAAATCGATGCTTCCCTCTGCGAAGGACCTATCTATTTACATTTCTGCTGAGTCATCCTCTTCTTATTAAAAAGCACCAGTTAGAGAGCACCTCCGTCATTTATATGCTTTGCTATTAATTGATATTGAGTATGACTATGACTGGATATTCTTTGCCATGAATTACAATTTCCACTCGGCCTTTGGTCTTTGAAGGTGCTCTGCATTTATGTGTTGCGGTCTCAGAAAGGGCTAGCGAGATACCATTTATTCATATTGTATCATGATTATTTTGACTGAAGTGTTGATGTTGGAAACTATTTGTTATTGCTCGCTAGTTAATTACGCCATTGATACGAGTATACCATGAGACCTAAATGTCATTGCTTATGTGGTTAGCTTATGATCTTGCTGAAAATCTAAATATGAGTTAGACATAATTATAACAACAAGATCAAATAGAGTTCGTAAAAGTTCTTATTTTGTCTCTTTCGTATTATCAACTGAATTGCTTGAGGACAAGCAAGGCTTTAGCTTGGGGGAGTTGATATGTCTCCAACGTATCTACTTTTCCAAACTCTTTTGCCCTTGTCTTGGACTCTAATTTGCATGATTTGAATGAAACTAACCCGAACTGACACTATTTTCAGCAGAACTGCCATGGTGTTGTTTTTGTGCAGAAATAAAAGTTCTCGGAATGACCTGGAAACTTAAGAGGATTTTTTATGGAAAATATAAAAAATATTAGAGAACGAATCAACTGAAGAGACGCTGCCAGTGGGCCACGAGACCTGCAGGCGCCCCCCTAGGGCGCGCCTAGCAGGCTCGTGGCTCCCCCGACTTCATCTCCAACTCCATATAACCTCTCACGCCTAGAAAAAAATAGGAGAGAAGAGTTCATAATGCGTTTCATGATACGGAGGGCAGATCTGGAGTCCGTTTCGGGCTCCGGAGAGGGGAAATCGTCGCCATCGTCATCATCAACCTTTCTCCATCGACAATTCCATGATGCTCTTCATCGTTCGTGAGTAATCTCATCGTAGGCTTGTTGGACTGTGATGAGTTGGATGAGATCTATCATGTAATCGAGTTAGTTCTTGACAGGGATTGACCCCTAGTATCCACTATGTTCTAGATTGATGTTGCTACTACTTGGCTATGCTTAAAACTTGTCACTAGGGCCCGAGTGCCATGATTTCAGATCTGAACCTATTATGTTTTCATCAATATATGTGTGTTCTTGATCCTATCTTGCAAGTTGTAGTCACCTACTATGTGTTATGACCCGGCAACCCCGGAGTGACAATACCCGGAACCACTCCCGGAGATGACCATAGTATGAGGATCCCATGTATTCACTATGTGCTAATGCTTTGTTCCGGTTCTCTATTAAAAGGAGACCTTAATATCCCTTAGTTTGGATTAGGACCCCGCTGCCATGGGAGGGTAGGACAAAAGAGGTCATGCAAGTTCTTTTCCATAAGCACATATGACTAAATACAAAATACATGCCTACATTACATTGACGAACTGGAGCTAGTTACATATCACCCTATGTTATAACTATTACATGATGAATGCCATCCGACATAATTATCCAACACCGATCCAATGCCTAAGAGATTTTCCTATACTAGTCCTTGCTAAGTTGCTTTACCGCTAATGCTGTCACACTTGCTATACAAATTACTACTGCTACTGTTACCGCCGCTACCATTACTATCAGACTACATTGCTACTAAAACTTTGCTGTAGATACTAAGTCTTTCAGGTGTGGTTGAATTGACAACTCAACTGCTAATACTCGAGAGTGTTCTTTGGCTCCCCTTGTGTCGAATCAATAAATTTGGGTTGAATACTCTACCCTCGAAAACTGTTGTGATCCCCTATACTTGTGGGTTATCAGTCCCCTCAGGGGTGATGATCCTCCTAATGAAGCGCTTTGCGCGGCGCCTGCCGCGCAAGGCATGCGCGTCCCTCATCTTGTCGATCTCCTCGATGATGAAATATTGCGCCCCCGATGCCCGACGTCGTACTCCTTGATTGTGGCGGCACATGTTGAGGCGCGCTTCCAAGTGGTGCCCGAGCACCTCTCTCGGTGTGGAGGCCAGGTCAGATGTCTTTCAAGTGGAAGCCCCCGAGCCTGACTCGAGGGAGGTGCGATGTGCACCTTCCTATGCCAGAAGGGGGAAAGCACCTGCAACACGCGCGGGGCTTGCGACCTTGGACTCAGCCACTTGACCCTTCTCTTTGGCGCAGCGAGAGGTGTGCAGCGACTAGTTCTTCTTAGGGGGTGCGGCCTCGCGAGGCACATTGCCTCCAGCATCGTCGGAACGCTTTGCTACAGCGGCCGTGTAGGCGCGCTCGAGGGAGCATGTTGCGTCCCTCTCGTCACAGGCGACGATGATGATGCCACTACAACCCGACATCTTGAGGACATTCTAGCCGTGCTGGGTCACCGCCATCAACTTGGCGAGCGCCGGGTAGCCCAAGATGGTATTCTATGAGAGGCTGATGTGTGCTATGTCGAAGTTGATGTGCTCGGTGTGATAGTTTTCGCGTGTGCCGAAGGTGGCCAGAAGGCAGACTGCCCCAGCGGAGAGCTGGAGTCATCAATCACCCCAGAGAATGACCTGGTCGGCATCAGCTGGTCATACGGCATCTAGAGTGTGTTGAAGGTTTCAACATAGAGCATGTGGAGGCGCCGCCTCCATCGATGAGAGTCTTGGTGATTGCCATGTTGGTGATGGTGGGAGTGCATATCATGTGGAGCGTGCCCGCAATGGCCACAAACTTAAGGCTATTCCTAGTGTCAAAGGTGATGGCGTACTGGGACCACTTGAGGGGCTTCGTAGGCCCCTTCCTCGGGAGGACGACGTTCACCTCAAGAGAGAGCTGCTTGACCTGGTGGTTAGACGAGGGGGTATGGGAACCACTGAGAGTGCAAGCCACCGCATAAGGCTCCTGATAGGTTGTCCTCCTTGTCGTGTTGGTTGTCCTCGTTCCTCCTTGGTGGTGGCGGAGGAAACAGAGGGAGAAGTCTGTTGTCCCAAGGGCGCATCTTATGAGCCTGGTCAAGCCAACCGTTATCACGAGTCTGCTCATACCAGCCCTGTCGAGGGTTGCTGTTGTGGCTGTCCCGTCTTCCACCGCCGTGACCAGCAGTGCGGTCGTTGTGCCCCGGGCGCCGGCCAACCCGCTCGTCCCGGAGGACCCTGAGCTCCTTGCAATCTTTGGTGTTGTGGGTGTGCACGTCGTGGTAGATGAAAAATAGGTGGCGTTCTTTCTCGGGCACACTGTGCTCATGGCCATGATTCTGCGCCGGCCAACCCGCTCGTCCCGGAGGACCCTCAGCTACAAGCACGATAGGTCATGTTGATGGGAAATTGTTGCGCATCTGGCTGAACCGGTGGATGTACTTTCGAAGGGTCCCACCAGGGTGCCGCTTCACATGGCATAAGTCATTGACGGAGAGTGGATGTTCATGCGTGCCCTTAAAGTTGGCGACGAACAGCTCGGAGAGTCCGCTCCATGAAGAGACCGAGTCATCGCACAAGTTTAGGTGCCAGGACCGTGCGCCATCTTTGAGCTGTTGGGGAACGTTGCATGGGAAACACAAAATTTACTACGCA
Organism: Hordeum vulgare subsp. vulgare; assembly: GCF_904849725.1. NCBI lineage: Eukaryota > Viridiplantae > Streptophyta > Magnoliopsida > Poales > Poaceae > Hordeum > Hordeum vulgare. The sequence continues at coordinate 379,831,592 of NC_058520.1, read as the reverse complement.
CACGAAGACCTATCATGGTGATGTCCATCTACGAGAGGAGATTTGATCTTCGTACCCTTTTAGATCGATAAGCGGGAAGCGTTAAGAAACGTGGTTGATGTAGTGGTATAGCTTCGTGATTCAAATCACCGTCGTCCTACGATCCATTCTGATCTAGCGCCGAGCGGACGGCACCTCCGCGTTTAGCACACGTACAGCCCGATGACGATCTCGGCCTTCTTGATCCAGCAAGAGAGACGGAGAAGTAGATGAGTTCTCCGGCAGCGTGACGATGCTCTAGTGGTGGTGATGATCTACTCTTGCAGGGCTCCGCCCGAGCACCATAGAAATCCGATCTAGAGGTAAAACTACATGGTATAGGTTTGAGTTGCACGTGGCAAAGTTGTGTCTCAAAAGCCCTAAAACCACCAGTATATATAGGAGGAGGGGAGGGGCTAGCCTTGGGGCTCAAGGAGCCCCAAGGTGCACCGGCCGAAGGGAGGAGGTGGACTCCCACCCCAATTCGGTTTGGGGGAAGGAGTCCACTCCTTCCTTCCCACCTCCCTCTTTCCCTTTTTTTCCTTTGGTGTTTTTCCACTTGTGGCGCATGGCCCTATTGGACTGGCCTCACCAGCCCACAAAGTTCTGGTGCACCACCCTAGGGTCACTGGTTTCAGTCCCGGGTGGGTGGGCCCCTCCCGGTGAATACCCGGAACCCATTCGTCACTCCCGGTAATGCCCGAAACTTTCCGGTGACCAAATGAAACCATCCTATATATCAATCTTCATCTCTGGACCATTTCGGAAACCCTCGTGACGTCCGTCATCTCATTCGGGACTCCGAACAACATTCCGTAACCACACATATAACTCAACTATACTAAAACATCATCGAACCTTAAGTGTGGAGACCCTGCGGGTTCGAGAACTATGTAGACATGACCCGAGACACTCCTCGATCAATATCCAATAGCGGGACCTGGATACCCATACTGGATCCTACATATTCTCCGAAGATCTTATGGGTTGAACCTCAGTGCCAAGGATTCATATTATCCCGTATGTCATTCCCTTTGTCCTTCGGTACGTTACTTGCCCGAGATTCGATCGTCGGTATCCGCATACCTATTTCAATCTCGTTACCGGCAAGTCTCTTTAATCGTTCCATAATATAAGATCCCGTGACTTACGCTTAGTCACATTTCTTGCAAGGCTTGTTTGTGAAGTTGTATTACCGAGTGGGCCCCGAGATACCTCTCTGTCGCACAGAGTGACAAATCCCAGTCTTGATCCATACTAACTCAACGGACACCTTCGGAGATGCCTGTAGAGCACCTTTATAGTCACCCAGTTACGTTGCGACGTTTGATACACACAAGGTATTCCTCCGGTGTCAGTGAGTTATATGATCTCATGGTCATAGGAATAAATACTTGACACGCAGCAAACAATAGCAATAAAGTGACACGATCACATGCAACGCCCATAATTTGGGTCTAGTCCATCACATGATTCTCCTAATGATGTGATCCAGTTATCAAGTGACAACAAATGCATATAGTCAGAAAACCTTGACTATCCTTGATCAACTTGCTAGCCAACTAGAGGCTTGCTAGGGACATTGTTTTGTCTATGTATCCACACATGTATCTATGTTTTCATCCAGTACAATTATAGCATGGATAATAAACGATTATCTTGAAACATGAAATATAATATTAACTATTTTATCATTGCCTCTAGGGAATATTTCCAACAGTCTCCCACTTGCACTAGAGTCAATAATCTAGTCCTCACATCGCCATGCGATTTACATTGTAATAAATCTAACACCCATACAGTTCTGGTGTTGATCATGTTTTTCTCGTGGAAGAGGTTTAGTCAGTGGATCTGCTACATTCATATCCGTGTGCACTTTGCAAATATTTACATCCTCTCCATCAACGTAGTCGTGGAAGGGGTTGCAGCGTTGTTTGATGTGCCCGATCTTCTTGTGAAACCTTGGTTCCTTTGCTAAAGCAATGGCACCAGTGTTGTCACAAAACAAAGTTATTGGATTTAGTGCGCTCGGCACAACTCCCAGATCCGTCATGAACTGCTTCATTCACACACCCTCCTTAGCTGCCTCCGAGGCAGACATGTACTCCGCTTCGAATGTAGAATCTGCTACGATGCTTTTTTTGGAACTGCACCAGCTTACCGTACCCCCATTAAGAATACATACGTATCCGGTTTGAGACTTAGAGTCATCTGGATCAGTGTCGAAGCTTGCGTCAACGTAACCCTTTACGACGAGCTCTTCGTTACCTCCATAAACGAGAAACATTTCCTTAGTCCTTTTCAGGTACTACAGAATATTCTTGACTGTGATACGTCCATTTTGCATCATGCTTTCATGTTGATATTTATTGCTTTATGGGCTGTTATATTACTTTGTGGTACCATGTTTATGCCTTTTCTCTCTTATTTTGCAAGGTTTATTTGAAGAGGGAGAATTCAGGCAGGTGGAATTGTGGACTGGAAAAAGGAAGAAATCTTAGTCCACTATTCTGCACATCTCCAAATGCCCTGAAAGTTATGTGGAATTTTTTGGGATTATATAAAAAATACTGGGCGAAAGAAGTACCAGAGGGGGGCCACCAGGGCACCACAAGCCCTGCCACCACCACCCCTTGGTGGTGGAGGGCAAGCTTGTGGGCTACCTGACGGCCCACTAGCCCCCCTCTTTTGCTATATGAAGGGTTTCGTTCCAGAAAAAAAATCATTCGGGATCTTTTTCGTGGTTTCGCCGCCGCCACGAGGCGGAACTTGAGCAGATCCTGCCGGGGAAACTTCCCTCCCGGAGGGGGAAATCATCGCCATCATCATCACCTACACTCCTCTCGTTGGAGGGGAGACATCTTCATCAACATCTTCATCAGCACCATCTCCTTTGCAATCCCTAGTTCATCTCTTGTAACCAATCTCCGTCTCACGACTCCGATTGGTACTTGTAAGGTTGCTAGTAGTGTTGATTACTCTTTGTAGTTGATGCTAGTTGGATTACTTGGTGGAAGAGTTTATATTCAGATCCTTGATGGTATTCATTACACCTCTGATCATGATTATGGTTATGTTTTGTGAGTAGTTACTTTTGTTCCTGAGGATATGGGATAAGTCATGTTAATAATAGTCATGTGAATTTGATATTCGTTCGGTATTTTGTTATGTTGTATGTTGTATTTTCCTCTAGTGGTGTTATGTGAACGTCGACTACATAACACTTCACCATACTTGGGCCTAGAGGAAGGCATTGGGGAGTAGTAAGTAGACGATGGGTTGCTGGAGGGACAGAAGCTTAAACCCCAGTCTATGCGTTGCTTCGTAAGGGGCTGATTTGGATCCACTAGTTTAATGCTATGGTTAGACATTGTCTTAATTCTTCTTTTGTAGTTGCGGATGCTTGCGAGAGAGGTTAATCATAAGTGGGATGCTTGTCCAAGTAAGGGCAGTACCCAAGCGCCGGTCCACCCACATATCAAACTATCAAAGTAACGAACGCGAATCATATGAACATGATGAAACTATGTGACAGCCCGAGACCGACGTTCCAGAAGATTCCCCTTCATTTCCGTTTCCTCGTGTGATTATATTCCGTTTGCTGCATCATCAGGTAGTTTGCATCATGGCATCATGTCAACTGTGTTTTGTCGGTGTTGCCTGTTGCTCCGTGTTGCTGGGTGTTAGTGCTTCGTGAGTGGCGTTGTTTTGTTGGAGTGATGAGAGTGGGTGCGTGAGAGCCACCTCAAAACCTTGTTGCACCGCGGACCTAAAACCTTCACTCCCCTCCTCTCCTCTTTTATTTGTTTTTGTGGTTTTGCCAAAGTTCAGTTTTAACCCCCGTTAAAAAAATTCGTCTTCTTTTAAATTCCTTTTATTAAATGTGGGGGCAACCACTTGGGTTTTCTTTATTTCTTCCTTTTGTTTATTTTCTAAAATAGTCTCATTTCTTTCTCCTTTGAAGATCCTTTATTTTATTATTTAAATAAAAAGGGGTTTATTTTATCCTTTTGTAAAAGGGTTTGTTTTAATTTTTCAAAAGGTTTTAGTTTTATTCGTTTAAAAATGCCCAAACTATTTTTAGAGTTGGGGTGTATTTTTAAAGGAGTAAAAGGCATTTTTTTATTTTTGTTAAAAACCTTTCTTTTCATGGTTGTTTTCTGTTTATAAAAAAAGAAAACCAAGTTTAAAAAAAACAAAAGGGTAAAGGAGGACCCCAGGCCCAGCAGGGCACCGACCCCTCTCCCTAGCACCCCCTCGATCCCTCCCTGCTCTCCCGAACCCTTGTGCAGCCTCCCCGACGCCCCGATCCATCTTCCTCCTGCGCGCCGCCATGGCCATGCCTGCGCCGTGCTCCTCCCTTGCCAGCGCCGAGCGCCCCCCGCGTGCCGCCTCTTCCGCCCCCGCGCACCGCCGCCGGCCTCTGCAGCTCTTCCTGCGTCCCGACCCTTGCCATGCTCGCCTCCCCACGCCGGTAGCTCACCCCGTCGACCCGAGCTGGCTCGCCCCCGACCTCCTCCGCCTGGCCTCCCATCATTGCCGCGCCAGCCGTCGTGTCTTCCCCAGCTGGTGGCTCGCCGCCCTGCCCTGGCCTCGGCCTCGTCTCCTCGCCGTTGCTCTCTTGCCGAGTACGCCGGCGCCGCCCCTGGACCAGTTCCCGCGCCGCCCTGCCGTTGTGCTCGCCTCTGCCATGGCCGCCATCATTCTCTTTGGTTCCCCGGCCTCCTCTTGCCGTTTTGCTGCTGCCGCTGCCGAGCTTGCTGCTGCTGCGCCGCTGCTGCTGTGCCTGTTGCTGCTTGCGTGTTGGTGATGCTCGCTGTTAGCTGCTGCATGTCGCATTACTGCGAGCTGATCCTGCTAGTTGTTGTGTGCCGCTGATGCCGAGGTTGCCTGCATGCTGTGCTGCCTTGCTGTGCCTTGCCTGCTGCTTGCCATGATGTGCGTTGCTGTCCAGTTTGCTGCTCCTACTGCCGCGTTGCTGCTGCCCATGCTGCCGTGTTGCTGCTGCCCATGCCGCTGCCTGCAGCTGTTGCTTGGCCGTGATGCCATTGTTTGCTGCTGATTGTTTGCTGCGCATTGACGATATTGTAGTAAGTTGCTACCTAGATGCTGCTTGTGCTGCCGGATGTAGGCTAGTTGCTAGCTAGCTGATGTGTGTCGCTGTGCCGAAGCTAATGTTGATGTTGCTAGCTGTAGTGCTAGTTGTCGTAGCTTGCCGCTAGATAGATGCTAGGATGTCGGTTGCTGCATGATAGTTTGCCATGCTGTTGGTTGCCTGCTGCCACCTTGCTGCATGCGTCGCGTTGCTGTTTGCTGTCGCTGGTTACGTCGCCGCGTGCACCATCCCCGCCACCGTGGTCCATCGACGAGATCGCATGTACAACTACGTCCTCGACGATCCCCGGAACGTGTTCGACTACCGACGCCGAAGACCCTGTGCCGATGAGAAGAACCGTGTACGACTACCGTCGACAAGACCGTGTACCACGACTTCCACGACGACCGTTGTACTTCTACACCGAACCGAACCCCTCCGATATGCACGCTTTGAAGGTATACCGATGGGACGTTGTCGTGAAAATAATGCATGTGTTGTATGAGATGTATGTATGTTTGCACCGTATGTTGCCCGTTGCACGTGTACCTTTTTCGTTGAGCCTCGACACATGGGAACCCGGTAACCGAGATCACCCCATTCTTTATTTAGCGTTCCAGCACACGCTTTCTATACGTTGGCATGATATCTCGTTGAGTTATCGGGATAGGAACGTTGCCGTGGCTTCGTTTCCGTCTTGCCGCCATGGTTCCCTCTCTCTCGCCGTGGCGACACATGTTTCTTTCCCTTCTTGCCCGTGGTGTTGTAACTTGTATGCAAGTCGCATTCATGGCATATATCGTGTGTTGCATGCCTCCTGTGCCGTAGCTCTGTTCTTCGTTCCACGTGTTAACCATCTAGGATGCCATGTAGAATCACCGCTTCACCCCTTGCCATGTTAAACAACATCAAACATTGCCGTGTTAATAATCGGGAGTGAATTAAATACTTAAACGTGGAGTTTCGTCGATATGCAACTCGTTGCATATCGAGCTTCACTTAATGTGTAGAGTTTGTGTGAGGTGAATTGACATGCCATCCCTTGCATCATTGAACTAATCATGCATCATAGTAGGTTGTGCATCATGTTGTGCATCGTGTGGTGAATATCCGTGTTGATGTTTGTTTCTGGTTTGCTCCGTCTCGATAGAGTTCCGCAAGCGTGTCGGAATGTGAGGACCCGTTCGACTACGTTGGTTCGCCGACTTCTCAGAGTTGTTCTTCTTCCAAGCGGGATCTCAGGCAAGATGACCATTTCCCCAGATACAATTACTATCATTGCCATGCTAGTTTTACCATTTCTACCGTTTACGTCTCGTTGCCTACCACTTGTTATATATGAGCCTCTCAACAATGCCATGATAACCTTCAACTGTTCAACCTAGCAAACCAGTGTTTGGCTATGTTACTGCTTGCTTAACCCTGTGTAGCGTTGCTAGTTGCAGGTGCAGTTGCTTCCATGTGATAACATGGGTTCCTTGTTTTATCACCATATATAAATGCTATTTAATTTAATGCACCTATGTACTTGGTAAAAGGTGGAAGGCTCGACCCTTTTCTAGCCTGGTGTTTTGTTCCACCTTTGCCCCCTTAGTTTCGGCTACCGGTGTTATGTTCCATAAATGAGCGCTCCTAACACGATCGGGGTTGTTATGGGGACCCCCTTGATAATTCGTTTTAGATTAAAGCTCGTCTCGCAGGGCCCAACTTTGGTACTACATTTGCCTAATAACTAATGAACTGCATAGGGAGTAATTAACCCGAGGATTATTTAATCAACCTCCGGGCCAGTGCTCCTCAAGAGTGTTGGTCCAAAACATAGCAGCTTATTAACGCTACCCGGGGAAACTCGGCGTTTGGCGTGGTAACCATCGCTCATCCGTCGTGTCCTGAGAACGAGGTACGCGACTCCTATCGGGATCGTCGACACGTCTGGCGGCCTTGCTAGATTAGTTTTACCTTTGACGACATATCTTGTGCATCGGGATTCCGGTGATGCTTTGGGTAATCTCAGAGATGAGGTTTTCCACTAGGCAATCCGACGAGATCGCGAACTTCGTGATTGAGGATTTCTATGCGGCTTGTGGTAATTTGTGATGGGCAAGTTGGAGCACCCCTGCAGGGCTAAATCTTTTCGAAAAGCCGTGCCCGCGGTTACGTGGCAATGTGGATATTTTGTTTAACACTTGTTCTAGATAACTTGAAGTTAACTTAATTAAAATATGCCAAGTGTGTGCGTAACCGTGATTGTCTGTTTCGTGAGTTCCTTCTCCGATCGAGGACACGGTGGGGTTATGTCTGACGTAGGTAGGTGTTCAGGATCATTCATTTGATCAACCTTAGTTCACGTCCATTATGTGTAGATCTTCCCCCTCTGATTTCTTATACTCGTAAGTTAGCCACCCCAAATATAAGCTTAGCCGCTGCTGCAAACTCACCACTTAACCTTACCTCACCTAATAAGCTTTGCTAGTCTTGATACCTTTGGAAATGAGATTGCTGAGCCCCCTGTGGCCCACACATTACTACAACACCAGTTGCAGGTACAGGTAAAGGTTACTTGATGCGAGCGCGTTGATTGTTCATTTGGAGTTGCTTCTTCTTCTTCTTCTTCTTCGATCTAGGATGGATTGCAGGCCGGCAACCTGGGATAGCAAGGATGGACGTCGTTCTTATTTTCTCGTTTGTTTTCGTGCGTAGTCGGACCCTACTCTTGTTCATGATGATTATGTATTGTACTGCTGTGACTCTGATGTAACTTGTGGCGAGTGTAAGCCAATTCTATATATATATCTCTTGCTTTCAGTGCATGTACTTGTAACGATATCCATTCTTGCGACACGACGAGATGCGCTTCTATCCCTGACGAGGCCTTCGTGCCAAATTGAGGATAGGGTCGCATCTTGGGCATGACAAACTAGCATGACAGAAATTCCCGTGTGTCCTCGGGAGCGTTTTTCCTCCTATAAGACTTTGTTCAGGCTTGTCCCTTGCTACAAAAGGGATTGGGCCACTTGCTTCACCGTTTCTACTACTTGTTACTTGTTACTTTTTGCTTGCTACGTTTCACCTCGCTACACAATCACTTGTTACCGCTACTTTCAGTACTTGCAGTTGTTATCTTGCTGAAATCTGTTTATGAGAGCCTTCTGCTCCTCGTTGGGTTTGACACTCTTACGTATCGAAAGGACTACGATTGATCCCCTATACATGTCGGTCATCAAGACTCTTTTCTGGCGCCGTTGCCGGGGAGTGAAGTGCCTTTGGTAAGTGGAAATTGGTAAGGAAACATTTTTATACTGTGCTGAAATTTATTGTCACTTGTCACTGTGGAAACTGTTCCTTTGAAGAGTTTGTTCGGGGTATCTTCACCATGAGCGGAAGCACGAGGAGTTTTTCTCGACCTGAGGTACCTAATGAAAATATCTTTTATGAAATTCCTTCGGGTATGCTTGAGAAACTGCTGGCTAATCCTTTTACAGGAGATGGATCTTCACATCCAGACTTGCATCTAATCTATGTAGATGAAGTTTGTGGTTTATTTAAGCTTGCAGGTTTGCCCGAGGATGAGATAAAGAAGAAAGTATTTCCTTTATATTTGAAGGATAAGGCGTTGACATGGTATAGGCTATGTGATGATACTGGATCATGGGACTACAATCGGTTGAAATTGGAATTTCATTAAAAGTTTTATCCTATGCATTTAGTACATCGTGATCGGAACTTTATTTATAACTTTTGGCCTCGTGACAGGGAAAGCATAGCTCAAGCTTGGAGGAGGCTTAAATCAATGCTATATTCATGCCCCAATCACGAGCTCTCGAGAGAAATCATCACTCAAAACTTTTATGCTTGGCTTTCTCATGAAGATCGTACCATGCTTGACAGTTCTTGTACCGGCTCTTTTATGAAGAAGGATATTGATCACAAGTGGAATTTATTGGAGAGAATCAAACACAACTCTGAAGATTGGGAGCTGGAGGAAGGTAAGGAGTCAGGTATGAATTTCCAGTTTGATTGCGTTAAATCTTTTGTTGAGACAAACACTTTTAGAGATTTTAGTGTTGAGTATGGACTTGACTCTGAGATAGTAGCTTCTCTATGTGAATCTTTTGCTGCTCATGTTGATCTTCCCAAAGAGAAGTGGTTTAAATATCATCCTCGTGTAGAAAGCAACATAGCCAAAACCAATGTAGTTGAGGATAAAGTCATTGCTTTTAGTGATCCTATTGTTCCTTGTGCTTACACTGAGAAACCACCATACCCTGCTAGGATAAACGATTATTCTAAAGCTCCAACTGTGATATGTAGGGGTTACATTAGACCACTTGCACCCCCTTAGTAGATTAGAGTTTAACCTAGTGTTTCTATTATCAAAGATCTCTTAGCCGAATACATAGATGGGCATGTTATCAAATTCTGTGAGGACTCCGCTAGAATTGCTAAACCTCACGCGAAAGACAAATACGGACCTGTAGTTGGCCTGCCCGTTGTTTCTGTCAAGATAGGAGATGACTGTTACCATGGTTTATGTGATATGGGAGCTAGTGTTAGTGCAATACCCCATTCTCTATATGATGAAATCAAATATGAGATTGCACCTGCTGAGTTAGAACCCATTGATGTCACTATTACGCTAGCTAATAGAGACACTATCTGCCCTCTGGGAATTGTGAGAGACGTAGAAGTCCTCTATGGTAAGACGAAGTATCCTACTGATTTCCTCGTCCTTGGTACTGCACAAGATAGCTTTTGTCCCATCATATTCGGTAGACCCTTTCTCAACACTGGCAATGCTCACATTGATTGCATTAAGCAGTCTGTCACAGTTAGTTTCGAGGGTGTGTCTCATGAATTTAACTTCTCCAAGTTTGGGAGACAACCCCATGAAAGAGAGTCATCTGGTAGGGATGAGATCGTTACTCTTGCCTCAATTTCCGTACCTCCTACGAATCCTTTAGAGCAATATCTGCTTGAGCATGAAAATGATATGCATATGGAGGAGAGAGATGAGATAGATAAAATTGTCTTAGAACAATATCCTATTCTCAAGAATAATCTGCTTGTTGAACTGCTTGGGGATCCTCCCCCACCAAAGGGTGATCCTGTGTTCGAGCTTAAACAGTTTCCTAATACTCTTAAGTATGCCTATCTTGATGAGAAGGAGATATATCCTGTCATTATTAGTGCCCTCCTCTCAGAGCATGAAGAGAAGAAGTTACTAAAAACTTTGAGGAAGCACCGTGCTTCTATTGGATATACTCTTGATGATCTTAAGGGTATTAGTCCCACTCTATGTCAGCACAAGATTAAAACCGATCCTGACTTTAAACGAGTTGCTGATCATCAAAGGACATTGAATCCTAAGATGAAAGAGGTCATTAGAATAGAAATATTAAAGCTTCTAGAAGCAGGAATCATTTATCATGTTGCTCATAGTGATTGGGTAAGTCCAGTACGTTGCGTACCTAAGAAGGGAGGTATCACCGTCGTTCCTAATGATAAGGATGAACTAATCCCACAAAGGATTATTACCGGCTATAGGATGGTGATAGACTTCCGGAAACTGAACAAGACAACCAGGAGAGATCATTATCCTTTGCCGTTTATCGACCAAATGCTAGAAAGGCTATCAAAATACACACACTTCTGCTTTCTAGACGGTTATTCAGGCTTCTCACAAATACCCGTTGCACAATCTGATCAAGAGAAAACCACTTTCACCTACCCCTTCGGTACCTTTGCCTATAGACGTATGCCTTTTGGCCTATGCAATGCACCTACCACCTTTCAAAGATGTATGATGGCTATATTCTCTGACTTTTGTGAAAAGATTGTCGAGGTTTTCATGGATGACTTCTCCGTTTACGGGACTTCCTTTGATGATTGCCTCAGCAACCTTGATCGAGTCTTACAGAGATGTGAAGATACCAATCTCGTCTTGAACTCGGAGAAGTGCCACTTTATGGTTAATGAAGGTATCGTCTTAGGACACAAAATTTCTGAAAGAGGCATTGAAGTCGATAAGGCTAAGGTTGATGCAATCAAGAAAATGCCATACCCCACAGATATCAGAGGAGTAAGAAGTTTCCTTGGTCATGTTGGTTTCTATAGAAGGTTCCTTAAAGACTTCTCTAAGATTTCTAGGCCTCTTACCAACCTCTTGCAGAAGGATGTTCCTTTTGTTTTTGATGAGGATTGTGAGGAAGCTTTCGAAATACTTAAGAAGGCTTTGATAACCGCACCTATTGTTCAACCACCTGACTGGAACTTGCCCTTTGAAATCATGTGCGATGCTAGTGACTATGCTGTTGGTACTGTTCTAGGACAGAGAGTTTACAAGAAGTTGAATGTTATTCACTATGCTAGTAAAACTCTAGGCAGTGCCCAAAGAAACTATGCCACTACGGAGAAGGAATTTTTAGCAGTCGTGTTTGCATGTGAAAAGTTCAGATCTTATATAGTTTACTCCAAAGTCACTATTCACTCTGATCATGCTGCTATTAACTACCTTATGGAGAAGAAGGACGCTAAGCCTAGACTAATCAGATGGGTTCTCCTGCTACAGGAATTTGATTTGCATGTTGTTGACCGAAAGGGTGCTGATAACCCTGTAGCAGATAACTTGTCTAGGCTAGAGAATGTCCTTGATGACCCACTACCTATTGATGACAGCTTTCCTCATGAGCAACTAAATTTTATCCGCACTTCACATAGTGCATCGTGGTATGCCGATTACGCAAACTATATCGTAGCCAAATACATACCACCCAGTTTCACCTATCAGGAAAAGAAGAAATTATTCTTTGATTTGAGACACTACTTTTGGGATGATCCTCACCTTTATAAGGAAGGAGTAGATGGTGTTATTAGACGTTGTGTGCCTGAACATGAACAGGGACAGATCTTGCAGAAGTGTCATTCCGAAGCCTATGGAGGACACCACACTGGAGATAGAACTGCACACAAGGTATTGCAATCAGGTTTCTATTGGCCCACTCCCTTCAAGGATGCCAGTAAGTTTGTGTTGTCTTGTGACGAATGCCAAAGAATAGGGAATATCAGTAAGCGTCAGGAAATGCCTATGAACTATTCACTTGTCATTGAACCATTTGATGTCTGGGGCTTTGATTATATGGGACCCTTCCCAAGTTCCAATGGGTACACTCACATCTTAGTTGTTGTGGATTACGTCACTAGGTGGGTAGAAGCTATCCCCACTAAAGATGCTGATCACCACACCTCTATTAAGATGCTTAAAGAAGTCATATTCCCAAGATTTGGACTCCCTAGAGATTTGATGACTGATGGCGTTTCACACTTATTCATGGTGTTTTCCGCAAGATGCTAGCTAAGTATGATGTCAACCATAGAGTTGCATCTCCATATCATCCTCAGTCTATTGGTCAAGTGGAGTTGAGTAATAGGGAGATCAAATTGATCCTACAAAAGACCGTCAATAGATCTCGAAAGAATTGGTCTAGCAAACTTAACGATGCACTATGGGCTTATAGGACTGCTTATAAGAATCCCATGGGCATGTCACCGTATAAAATGGTTTACGATAAGGCCTGTCATTTACCTCTTGAGTTGGAACACAAAGCTTATTGGGCAATCAAAGAGCTCAACTCGATTTCAAACTTGCGGGTGTGAAGCGGTTGTTTGATATCAGCTCGTTAGATGAATGGAGAGCCCAGACATATGAGAATGCCTAGTTGTTCAAGGAAAAGGTTAAGAGATGGCATGACAAACGAATACAGAAACGGGAGTTCAATGTAGGTGATTATGTCTTGCTATACAATTCTTGTTTGAGATTCTTTGCAGGCAAGCTTCTCTCCAAATGGGAAGGTCCTTATGTTATCGAGGAAGTATATCGTTCCGATGCCATCAAAATTAATAACACGGAAGGAAATTTTCCTAGAGTGGTAAATGGGCAAAGAATCAAGCACTACATCTCTCGTACTCCCATAAATGTTGAGACCAATATCATCAATGTCATAACTCCAAAGGAGTACATAAGGGATGTTTATCAGCCTGTTTCAGACCCTGAAAACGAAGAGGTATCTGTTTCGGTAAGAAATTGGACTCCAATGCTTTTCCAATAGGAAATTTCCTCCGTGTTGGAATTTTTGGAAAATTAGAAAAATAAAAAGCAGTCCGGAGAGCGCACGAGGCGGCCACAAGCCTTGCCACCGCCCGTACCCCCCTGGTGGCGGAGGGCAAGCTTGTGGTCACCTTGTCTGCCTCCCGGACTCCGTTTTCTTGCGGAGCACTCCTTCTGGTCCAGAAAAAAATCAATATGTATTTGCTCGAAGGTTTTTATCTCCATATCGCGCAGTCTTCCTCTCTTTTCGTTTTGAGCCTGTTTCTGTGGCACATCTAGATCATCATGACTTCCCCAACCGCTCCTAAGGACAAGATCTTCGAGAAGGTCATCAATCCCTACCCCACGGAAGTGCTGAAACACCCTCAATCTATCAAGATGAGCGAGGGGATGTTGCACATCCATGATGTTGAGGGGCCTAAGAAGACCGGAAGCATGGAGACGAGGCTCGAAGCAATGGAGCAACAAGTCTTCAAGTGCCAAGGGATGGTGGAGCGTGGACTCAACGCCAACCACATGATGATCACGGAGTTCACTAGCAATCACAAGATGGATGCCATTTATATGGGGAAACATCTCTCCAGGCTCTATGACGCGGTTGATCAACTTCAGGGCCAGATCTATGACCCGCAGAACCAAAACTGTGAGTATGAGTAGTGATTTAAATCAATAAGGTTGGCTGCAGATTTGAGGATTCCGGCAACTCATTCATCCTGCCATGATGGAGCACCTATGCCTTGGAAGACGGAGGATCAGACTACTCCAACAACACCACCACCATCACCACCAAAGGAAGACAAGTAAGCATTGGTACGGGCAATCCCCTTGGCTTTTGCCAAGCTTGGGGGAGTTGCCCTGGTATTGTATCACCTTTATATCTTTTGCTTTTACCTTTGTTTTAGTTCTTTCCTTTTTAGTTTTTATTTCTTCTCTTAGAGAAATAAGTCTTTAGTGTTTAGTTTGAGTCTTTTGCTTTTGTCTCTCCCCCGATGTATTCGAGCTTAAGAGCTATATAATAAAGAGTATCTTAGTCAAGGGCTTTGCTTTGTGCCATGATCAATAGTATGAAAAGAACGATAGCATGAAAGATCATGAGACGATCTTATGGAAAGTGATAGCTTCACATATGACACGTATGATGATTGAAACTTGTTGAGAATAAATCAGCATAGACCTTAGTCATTGTTGCAATTAAGAAGTAATAAGGAAAGAGAGGTTCACATATAAATATATCATCTTAGACACTTTTTACAATTGTGAGAACTCACCAAACTATTACATGCTTAGGAGTAGATGTTGGACAAGGAAGACAACATAATGAATTGTCTTTGCTTGGTTCCAAACAATGTTATATGATTAGAGATCCCTTAGCATGTGACGATTGCTTCCACCTCATATTAGCCAAAACTCCCGCACCAAGTAGAGATACTACTTGTGCATCCATAAACCTTCAACCCAGTTTTGCCATGACAGTCCACCATATCTACCTATGGATTGAATAAGATCCTTCAAGTAAGTTGTCATCGATGGAAGCAATAAAAATTGCTCTCTAATATGTATGATCTATTACTGTGTGGAAAATAAGCATTGTACGAACCTGTAATGAGGAAGACATAAAAGCGACAGACTGCATAATAAATTTCTTTATCACTGGAGGCAATATAAAGTGACGTTCCTCCGCACTAAGAGGACACACATTCAAACCTCAAAAGCGCATGCCAACCTCTGCTTCCCTCTGCGAAGGGCCTATCTTGTACCTTTACTTTTTGCCCTTGTAAGGGTCATGGTGATCTTCACCAATTCCCTATTTTTGCCTTTGTCTTGGCTACCGTCACATGCTTGGGAAAGATCTATATTCATATATCAACTTGGAGTTGAGTACTTATGCTTTATTATTGTTGACTTTACCCTTGAGGTAAATCGTTGGGAGGCAAAACTATAAGCCCCTATCTTCCTCTGTGTCCAGCTGAAACTTTGACACCATGAGTACCACGTGAGTTGTAAAAATTGTGGAAAACAAAAGAGATGATTGAGTATGTGAGTTTGCCTTACAATCTCTTATTTGCCTCTTTCTGACATTGTGATAAATTGCAATTGCTTCAATGACTATGGACTGTTGTTGGTTACTTCTCGGTAAGGTTTTTGCTTCATGCTTTGCTTTGTGAAGGAATTGTTACTTTCCCATAAGAATCTTTATGATGTATTGTTGTTCTATGTGTGATCATGATGCCCTCATGTCCGTACTATGTTTTATCGACACCCTCGTCCATCAACATGTGGACATGTTTATGGAACTTGGTTTTCGCTTGAGGACAAGCGAGGTCTAAGCTTGGGGGAGTTGATACGTCCATTTTGCATCATGCTTTCATGTTGATATTTATTGCTTTATGGGCTATTATATTACTTTGTGGTAACATATTTATGCCTTTTCTCTCTTATTTTGATAGGTTTATTTGAAGAGGGAGAATTCAGGCAGCTGGAATTCTGGACTGGAAAAGGAGCAAATCTTAGTCCACTATTCTGCACATCTCCAAATGCCGTGAAAAGT
The DNA here is from genome assembly GCF_904849725.1 of Hordeum vulgare subsp. vulgare. Lineage (NCBI taxonomy): Eukaryota > Viridiplantae > Streptophyta > Magnoliopsida > Poales > Poaceae > Hordeum > Hordeum vulgare. Next base: position 379,815,827 of record NC_058520.1, on the reverse strand, counting down.
TACGTAGAATTTTTGGGATTATATAAAAAATACTGGGCGAAAGAAGTACCAGAGGGGGGCCACCAGGGCGCCACAAGCCCTGCCACCGCCACCCCCCTGGTGGCGGAGCGCAAGCTTGTGGGCTCCCTGACGGCCCACTAGCCACCCCTCTTTTTCCATATGAAGGGTTTCGTTCCAGAAAAAATCATTCGGGAGCTTTTTCATGGTTTCGCCGCCGCCACGAGGCGGAACTTGAGCAGATCCAATCTAGAGCTCCGGGAGAACGATCCTGCCGGGGAAACTGCCCTCCCGGAGGGGGAAATCGTCGCCATCGTCATCACCAACACTCCTCTCGTCGGAGGGGAGACATCTTCATCAACATCTTCATCAGCACCATCTCCTCTCCAATCCCTAGTTCATCTCTTGTAACCAATCTCCATCTCACGACTCCGATTGGTACTTGTAAGGTTGCTAGTAGTGTTGATTACTCTTTGTAGTTGGTGCTAGTTGGATAACTTGGTGGAAGAGTTTATGTTCAGATCCTTGATGCTATTCATTACACCTCTGATCATGATTATGATTACGTTTTGTGAGTAGTTACTTTTGTTCCCGAGGACATGGGATAATTCATGTTAATAATAGTCATGTGAATTTGATATTCGTTCGGTATTTTGTTATGCTGTATGTTGTCTTTTCCTCTGGTGGTGTTATGTGAACTTCGACTACATAACACTTCACCATACTTGGGGAGTAGTAAGTAGATGATGGGTTGCTGGAGTGACAGAAGCTTAAACCCCAGTATATGCGTTGCTTCGCAAGGGGCTGATTTGGATCCACTAGTTTAATGCTATGGTTAGACTTTGTCTTAATTCTTCTTTTGTAGTTGCGGATGCTTGTGAGAGAGGTTAATCATAAGTGGGATGCTTGTCCAAGTAAGGGCAGTACCCAAGCGCCGGTCCACCCACATATCAAACTATCAAAGTAACGAACACGAATCATATGAACATGATGAAACTAGCATGACAGAAATTCCCGTGTGTCCTCGGGAGCGTTTTTCCTCCTATAAGACTTTGTTCAGGCTTGTCCCTTGCTACAAAAGGGATTGGGCCACTTGCTGCACCGTTGCTACTACTTGTTACTTGTTACTTTTTGCTTGCTACGTTTCACCTCGCTACACAATCACTCGTTACCGCTACTTTAAGTGCTTGCAGTTATTACCTTGCTGAAATCCGTTTATCACAGCCTTCTGCTCCTCGTTGGGTTCGACACTCTTACTTATCGAAAGGACTACGATTGATCCCCTATACTTGTGGGTCATCAGACCGTTGTCCAGTGATCCAATCCTGGATTACTTTGAAACCTGCCTGCCATACTTATGGCCAAGCTGACATCTGGTCTAGTGCACAACATTGCATACATGATAGAACCTATGGCTGAAGCATAGGGGACAGAACTCATTTGTTCTCTATCTTCCGTAGTTGCTGGGCACTGAGTCTTACTCAATTTTATACCTTGTAACACTTGCAAGAACCCCTTCTTGGACTGTTCCATTTTGAACTTCTTCCAAACTATATCAAGGTATGTGCTTTGTGAAAGTCCTATCAGGCTGTCGATCTATCCCTATAGATCTTAATGCCTAGAATGTAAGCATCTTCTCCTTGGTCCTTCAGAGAGAAACTTATATTCAAGTAATCCTTTACGCTCTCCAAAAACTCCACGTTGTTTCCAATCAGCAATATGTCATCCACATAAAATATTAGAAACGCCACAGAGCTCCCACTCACTTTTTTGTAAATACAAGATTCCCCAACCACTTGTATAATCCCAAATGCTTTGATCACCTCATCAAAGCGCTTATTCCAACTCCGAGATGCTTGCACCAGTCCATAAATGGATCGTTGGATCTTGCATACTTTGTTAGCATTCTTTGGATCGACAAAACCTTCAGGTTGCATCATATACAACTCTTCCTAAAGAAACCGTTACGGAACACCGTTTTGACATCCATCTGCCAGATTTCATAATCGAAAAATGCAGCTATTGCTACCGGTGAGAACGTCTCATTGTAGTGAACTCCTTGAACTTGTGAAAAACCCTTTGTGACAAGTCGAGCTTTATAAAAGGTCACATTACCGTCCGCTTCCGTCTTCTTCTTAAAGATCCATTTGTTCTGAATAGCCTTGCGGCCTAATGGTAATACTTCCAAAGTCCACACTTTGTTTTCATACATAGATCCTATCTCGGACTTCATGGCCTCCAGCCATTTGTTGGAATCCGGTCCCACCATTGCTTCTTCATAATTCGTAGGTTCATTGTTGTCTAACAACATGATTGATAACAAACGATTACCGTACCACTCAGGAGTACTACGTGATCTTGTCGACCTGGGAGGTCCGTTAGGAACGTGATAATCATCATTAACTTCCTCCTCAACCGGTGTCGCTTCGACAGAGGTTTCCCCTGCCCTGCACCACCATCTAGAGGGATTAGAGGTTCGACAACCTCATCAAGTTCTATCTTCCTCCCACTCAATTCTTTCGAGAGAAACCCCTTCTCGAGAAAAGCTCTGTTCTTAGGAACATACACTTTACCCTCAGATTTGAGATAGAAGGTGTACCCAACTGTCTCCTTTGGGTAACCTATGAAGACGCACTTTTCCGGTTTGGGTTCCAGCTTTTCAGGATGAAGCTTTTTGACATAAGCATCACATCCCCAAACTTTAAGAAACGACCATTTTGGTCTTTTGCCATACCACAATTCGTATGGTGTCGTCTCAACGGATTTTGATGGTGCCCTATTTAAAGTGAATGCAACTGTCTCTAATGCATAACCCCAAAACGATAACGGCAAATCAGTAAGAGACATCATAGATCGCACCATTTCTAACAAAGTACGACTACAACGTACAGACACACCATTATGTTGTGGTGTTCCAGTGTGACAGCCCGAGACCGACGTTCGAGAAGATTCCCCATTTTATTCTGTTTTCATCGTGTGATTATTTTTTAGTCATCGCATCATCCGCATCATCCGCATTGCATCGACATCTCCGTTGCCGCCAATTTTGAAAGCTTGCATCCGTTATTAGTTACCGGTTCTCTTCGTGTTCGTCATTGCCCGTTCTGAGCCCAACCACACAAGCACGCGCCCGCGACATCGTCAAATCCTTGTTTTTAAAAGTGTGTATAAAACTTTCACTGATTGGGTTGAAACTTGGCTTGCGGTCTCATTTTAATATAGGTTGGCCGCGTGCCAAATTTCGTCGCAATCGGAGTCCGTCTGGTACCCGAACGGTCGACCGTAGCGGCACCGTCTTTGGTTATCCGTCGGACGTTTTTCGGTGTTTAAAAACTCGTTCTCGGGTTGCCCGTTTTCCCTCTCGTCTTCGGCTAGACACTTTACACAGCCACTTAGCCGTCACCGCGTTCAAGATCGTCCGATTTAGATTGCGCGTTTGAAACCGGGGCGAAATTCTACTAAACCTACCCCCCATTGTTATAAATAGACCCCAAAACCTGCCTAATCTAGCCCCCCTCTCTCACCTCCTCGAAATCCGTTCCCACCTAACCCTAGCCGCCATAGCCCCAGTCTCTCCCTCCTCTTAGCCGCCAGGCCCAGATGAGGCCCACCCGAGCCCGTCCGGAGCCCGAGCCAGCCAAGCAACCGCCATGCGTGGCCTGCTCGCCCTGGCCGCAAGGAGCCCCAAGCCGCTCCCGTCGCCTGCCCGCGCAGATGCTCCGCCGGGACACCGTGCCGCCCATGCAGCTCGCTGGAGCTCCTCAGGCCGGAGTATCACCCCTCTTCCTCTCCATCCCCTCCTCTCATCTCGAGCTCTCTCTCACGCGTCTTCTCTCCCTCTCTCTGTCCCGCAGGAGGCCACCATGGGAGCTGCGCTCGATCTGCTCCGTTCTCGCTCGGATCCGTCAGCCGCCGTCGGGAATGGGTCCCTAATGCCCGGATCCATCCAGATCCGTGTCCGGAACCCCGCCGAACCACGTCGTCGCGTCGTTCCCTCGCTGGAGCTTTGTAGCCGCCGCACCATGGCTCTGCTCGGGATGGAGCCGAGAGGAACGAACCCCCCCAGCACCGTCGTGTGCCCTAGAGCCAGACGCGCCCCCGAGGCCCATCTCTAGGCGCCGCTAGGCCGCCTCCTCCCCCAGGCGCACCCCAGCCCATCGCCTCCCTGGCCCAACTCCGCCCCGACCCAAGGCCGCAAGGTGACTCCCAACACCCGCTATATTCTGCCCACGACCCCATTTAGTATCCTGCACCCACCTTGTTTTGGCCAGCGGTAGCGAATTCGGCCCATAGATGTTTTTTTCAAAACCTGTGATTAATTCTATATTTCAAAAAAATGTCATATTTTGAAACGCTCGTAGATAATTAACCGAGTGTCGGATCGCGACGATTTAAATATGAAACTTGATTAGTTTTATGCGTAGATTATTATTTTGCAACTTGCATGCATGTTTGAATTAGTTTGACTTGCCATATAACTAGATTTGCGTGCTGTCCTAATAGGGATTTATTCCGTAGTTATACTCGGTCATGTCCGGATTACTAAAACCCCGTAGATAAAATGCTCATGGTTTTAGGACCCTTTTCCATGTATTTTAGAGGAGTTGGTTGCATTTTTGCATGTAGGCTCCGTCGCTAGTTTATTAAATCGTGTTTAGGACATATTCTCGCATATACGTGTGGCGTTAATTTTATTTGGCAACCCCACATGTTATATGTGTTTTCGGGGTTGAAAAATCCATAGAATTTAACTGTGCATTTAGTTTTAGCTTTTGAGCAAGTTAGTGCGTGTAATATTTTGCCATGATTCCCTTTTGTTTATTCTATGGGATTTAATCCGTGCATGATATGAAGGAGTTGTCAACTAGAGATATGCCCTTGGATATGTATGCTAGCCACTGGTAATTTTGGGTGCAATAGAAATCCATGTTTAAGTGTTATTTTCTTGCTATCAATATGCTAGGAAATAGTGCTTATTAGAAGATGCTGAAATATTTCCAAGTCGGAAATCTGTTATATTTTGTTGCTGTCTTGTCATGAGTTTATCTAGTGATCTGTAGCTCTTTTGAGGTTGGAGCAATGGAGTTAGTTGTATCCGTTAAGATTCTCTAGCACGCCGTCAATTTTCATGCCATTTGGAAACCTGTAGCATATAGTTTTGTTGCTGTCAATATGCCTTCAGATCGCAAACTGCACTGTCTAAAAGCTAATATTTTCACCTAGTCTGAAACTCTGTGTAAGATGCCATTTTGTGAGTTCTTTTCCTAGTGATTCATGCTTCCATGCTAGATGTTATTAGTTGTATGTTGTAGTGCATCTTGCCCTCTATTGCCTCATGCCTTGTTTGAGCATTTTGGATTTGTTGGGGATATTATCTGCGGTGTGACCCACCCTAGTTGGGCCGGGTCACCAAGTGGGCGACTCATCCATTGGCGATTCAAGCTTGGGCCCGGTAGGCCCAGGAGCTGAATGGCGGTTCAAGATTCACGTGGAGAATCAATTATTGGGGAGTTCTCCAGTCTTGGAAAGCACGATGATTTAGAGATAGAAAGGATCACGACTTATGTTATGGCAAGGACTCTTGTAAACCCTAGGGGCTCGACCTGTATATAAAGACGAGTCCCTGGGGAAGAAAGGACAGGTTAGAAATCATCGAGAGCTAGGTCAGGCGAGTTACCCCCTCCTGGTAATCGAAACATCATCAATACAACACAAAGCAGGACGTAGGCTTTTGCCTCCTCATGAGGGGCCGAACCTGGGTAAATCTGAGTCCCGCTCCCGTTCAACCCCTTTTAGTCGCCATCAAGGTGCGATGGCTCCATCATTAAGTCCTTTCACTAGGACATCTGCTGTGACAAAACCACGACAGTTGGCGCCCACCGTGGGGACTACGCACGGTGGAGTTGAGTTCTCGAAGGGAGCCCTACCAGGGTCAGGGAGCTACGCGGCTAGGCTCATGACCAGGAGCCGCCGCGGAAAGTACTACATTGACAACTCGCTGTGGGGGCCCGAGGCCGATTTGATAGAATCCGGCTACAGAGTCCCCTTCGGCAAAGTCAACATCTTCATCGGCATGGTCGGTGCACCCATGCCTGAGTTGGACTTCTTCACCGACACCATCGAGCCGGCCAGGTATGTCCGTCCCGTTGTGCGGCCAAGTCTGACGCGCCCAGTCTTCGTCGGCTTCACGCAGGGCTCTGATGAACCAGAGCGATCGGCGACTCAGGAGACTACGCCGGTCAACACTGACGACAAGTCGCCCATGGGCGACACAGATTCAATCCAGTCCCTGCACGAAGGCTGCCTCAGAGATCAGTCACTGGCAATGGATCCCGAAGTCCTCGACCGGACCCGCCGTTAGATCGCCGTATACATGGCGGGGGCAACACAGTCCCAGCAGAACCCTGCATGCAACAACTAGGCTGGTGAACCATCCAAAAGCCCAGCTGCGGTCCTGATGGACCTGTCGGCGGAGATAACGAGGATTATGGCGACCCCTGTGACGGCAGAAAATCAAGGAGCAATAAACGCCGAGTTGGCAAAGCTGCGAGATGAGATTGGAAAGGCCTAGGGAGATGCAGAAGCGGAAGCCGCCAGGATTGAGACTCGGCAAGCTCAGATCACCGCGGAGACGGCCCGTTTGAACACCGAGAATTGGCGACTTGAAAGACATCAGCACGCGTCCGACGCTGTCCATCAGAGGAGGCACTAGGGGCATTTACCCCCTGATCTGAACCCTACCTGCCTTTTCGACATTCCGTGCACCCCTGGGGCAGGAACCGTTCCAGGGGAGGGCCGGCTCAGCCACCACACCCGCCACCTCAGCTAGAGATGATCGCGTTCCCCGTTTCCAGACGCCTCAGGGCCACTTCTCCAACCCCATGGACAACGTGCTCGCCGCGACTCGCCACTTAGAATCCCTTCCGATTCATGGCAACACCCCCGCTGAAATAGAAGCAAGAAACACCATTGAGATGTTGAAAACACCGGTGGTCCACGACGCACAATTCTCACACAGCCTCGATCTGCTGCACTCCACCCCCAGGCGAGCCGCACCAGAAGCAGGCCGGAGGACCAACCCGCCATAACCAGCGGACCGCAACCCCTACCTTGCCAAGTGACAACCAAGCCGCGCACTGTGCCCATGGTCGTGGGTTCAAGTCCCCTCGCGCCACTACCAACGGTGGTGGAAGGATAACGGGCCGCTGCACTCCTTGGCGGCCCTTTTGATCCTGGCCCGTCGCACCAAAGGCGTTGCGGGTGGGAGAGTCCCGATGGTCAGGCGGGTTACCCTGAGGTAGGTGTCGGCCCATCAAATCGTTCGTCGGAGCAAATCCATGGTCATCGTCAACGGCGAGTTATATTAGCGAAGTACTTCTGGGGTATTTCAAAGATGCGTTTCTTCTGATGGAGGGTGCGTAATTCTGAACGAGATCCATGCCGGGGATTGCGGGCATCATGCCGGGTCACGTTCCTTGGTCTCCAAGGCATTCCGACATGGATTCTTTGGTTGACGACTCATGTAGATGCAGAAGAGATAGTTCGTCGATGTGATGGTTGTCAACGTTTTGGACGACAGGCACATGTGCCAGCTCAAGAATTAAGGACGATCCCTATCACTTGGCCTTTCGCTGTCTGGGGGTTAGATATGGTTGGCCCTTTTAAGATTTCCTCCAATAAGAAAACTTATCTGGTGGTGGCGGTTGATAAATTCACCAAGTGGGTCAAAGCAGAGCCTGTTGGCAGCTGTGATGAAGAAATACCCGTCAAATTCTTGAAAAAGTTGATATTCCGGTTTGGATACCCACACAACATTATCACTGATAATGGTACCAATTTATCACAAGGGGCGATGCAGGAGTTTTGCAACCGGGAGCACATCCGACTTGATGTGTCTGCGGTTGCTCATCCCAATCTAATGGGCAGGCAGAACGGGCGAATCAGGAAGTACTAGGAGGAATCAAGCCCCGACTTATGGTTCCCCTAGAGCGCACCCCGGGGTGTTGGGTTGAGGAGTTGCCTTCGGTATTATGGAGCATTCGAACCACCCCGAATCGTTCTACGAGTTTTACTCCTTTCTTCCTGGTGTATGGAGCAGAAGCCGTTCTTCCCAGTGACATTAGGCATGACTCGCCCAGAGTCGCCGCTTATTTGGAATAGGATAATGAGTTGGGTCGTCAGGATTCTTTGGATGCTTTGGAGGAAGCACGTAATTTGGCTGCCTCCCGATCGGCTATCTATCAACAAGATTTGCGGCGTTATCATAGTCGCCGGGTCAAGAGCCTAGCTTTTCAGGAGGGCGACTTAGTGCTCAGTTTGATCCAAGATCGCACTAGCATGCATAAGTTGTCACAACCATGGGAAGGACCGTTTGTTGTCAGCAAAAACCTTCGCAACGGGTCATACTATTTGGTGGATCTTCGGCCTGATCGGCCAACCACGGAGGCTGAGTCAACTCGCCCCTGGAACATAGCCCATCTGCGGCCTTACTACACTTGAGCTATTAGCTCTGTTTTTTCCTTTCTCTCCCATCTTTTAAGATTGTAAGTCTCTCATTTATATAAAGCAGTAAATTGATACCCACGAATTCTGGGATTTCCTGCCAATTCATCTTCTTGAAAGCATGGATCTTTATTTTTCGTTGATAAGTCGCCCAAACATGCACGCTATCAATACCAGAGAGCATAAGTCGCCATGTTTCACTTATTACAACACTCGGTATTGATAAGCCAAAGAGATCAAGTCACTACACGCGCACGATTCAAACATGGGTGCCTTATATGATTCTGAGGATTAGGCCGACTTACTTGGGGGCTATCGGCCCCAAGTCATTTTGTGGTAAGAGCGTATACGCTTCTACAATCCTATGACCGGTCTTTCCCCTAATCATAGGTCACTTGGGGGCTTCCTCTCACTGAGATCAGCCTAATTACCCATTTGACTAGCGAAAAATGACTGCACTACAAATGGTTATACTGGACCGTGTGTTGGCCAAATCGCCATATGGACCCGTGAACTCATGGCGAGTCAATCCACTATTTGGACCCTGAACTCACCTTGGTTAAAACATGCATGGTACCGGCTAGCGCCCCACATGGAAAATAGAGAAACCATTGGTTCATTGAACCTGCTTCACCGAAGCTTGACTCGTGCCTGATCAGCCGGTCTAATTACTTGACCTTTTTTATACAAAAACTCTCCCTTGGGTAGCACTTGAGTTTGTCTAACTTGTCCTATCCTGTCGCGACTTGAACGAGCCGACGAAATTCTTACCTTCACCTTCCTGGCACTGCCACAAGGTTTCCCAGATTTATAAGACTTGCCGGATCTTGTTGAGCCGGTTTTCTTCATATAATTCGCCAGAACACCTTGAGTCGGTTATTATTTATTATCATCCATTACTCAATGAGATGGTTTGATGTATGTTTTTGTTAGCCCAACAGGTTGGTGATCAAAATCTTTACTGACACGGCGGGTCAAGCATCATAGGCGCCCCAAGGGCGGCACAAGGTTTTTTAAGGATCACAGAAGAGTTCGGCAACAGGCATAAGCAAGGGATTGTTTTCTACAATAACCTATTACATGGCTCGGATGGCCAAATCAGTAAGATCTATTCTGCTGGTGCCTCCGGGTCAACTTGCCCCGAGCTCTGGCCGACTTCAAGTTGTAAATCGCCCAGTACCCAATTACACTTGGATAGAGTGGCAAATTCGTCTTCATCATTCAAAAATGCTGAGAGATCCGCCTCCAAATCAAAAGGGTTTTTGGGCCGACGAGGAGTCAAGCTGGTTGTCACAAAGGTTGGCGGGTTTACTTCCTTGTTCTTGTCGTCATAAGCGGCTTTGTACTTTGATAAATCCAAGCTTGCTGCTAGCTGAGTCTCCGCCGAGCGTGATTCCCTGACGACACGCTGATAATCATCTTGAGTAAACTCTGACTCGTCGTCCTTGAGCTGTGGGAAGCCTGCTGCTACTTCTACGAGTTTCAGTTCTGGAGGATATGCCAAACACCGACTGAACGTAGTCAGTGCCCCTTTCCGGGCGGCTGATCGGGTTAGCTCACCTATTTGAGGCGGAAGGGTAGATAAGCAGCCAAGCATCTTTTTGATTGATGTGATTGGTTCCTTGGCACCCATCACTGCCTTCACGGTCAGCATGCTCCCAGTATACAACTGCTCAGTCACTGTGTAAATCGCCTTTAACTTCAAGATACAGTCGTCCTGATGGTTGGCGGCTCTCAGGCCTGCATGAGGGACAATAATGGTTAGTGCTTTTTTCACACTAATTTTTTCTTTTAAAAGATATAAAACCAGGGATTCCTTCTTACCAAAGATGGCCTGTGTCCTGTTGGAGATATGTTTCTTTAAGCCGGCCAGCTCTTGTTGCACGGCTTCTAGTTTTGTTTCAGCCATTTCTGCTCGCTTTAGCGCGGTGGCCTCATCAGCTTGAGACTTCTTGTTGGCGGCTTTCAGCTTTTCCCTATCAGCTAAGATCACTTGGTATTTTTCTTCTGCTTTAGCTCGCGCATCTTGCTAGTCGGCTGAACTTTTCTTTAAGTCGCCCAACATCGACTCAGCTTGGGCCAGAGATTCATATCAACATATTATCAAGGGACAAGTCTCAGAATTATTGCAAGCAACACCCCTAACACTTGGGGGCTAATGTATAATTTTTCTGACAAAATTATACCACAATCAAGACCGGCTCATCTTTCAAAAGATGACCCGGCCCTTTGGGGTTACAGGTCGAAAGTTCTTTCTACATCAAGACCCGGTTCATTCTTTCAAAAGATGACCCGACCCTTGGGGGTTACAGGTCGAAAGTTTTTTCTACATCAAGACCCGGCTCATCTTTCAAAAGATGACCCGACCCTTGGGGGTTACAGGTCGAAAGTTTTTTTTCCACATAAAGACCCGACTCATCTTTCAAAAGATGACCCGGCCCTTGGGGGTTATAGGTCGAAAGTTTTTCCTACATCAAGACCCGGCTCATCTTTCAAAAGATGACCCGGCCCTTGGGGGCTAATGAGGAGGGTATGCATTAAGGCGTACCTCATGTTTATTCTTCATCATATGGAGCAGGTTCTTCTCCGTTTCATAACTTGTTTCTAGGTGACTTGTGAAGCCGGAGCAGAGGTCATCAAACTCAAGTTTTTCATACTAGGAAAGTTTGGCCTTGGAAATCTCATGTTTGCTGGAAGGATGGGACGATGTTGATACATACTTCGATAAGATTGCCGAAGATGGCTTAGAGAAGTCAGTACCAGTAATGAACACATCGTCAGGACCTTCAGCCGCCTTCAACGGATTTGGCGAGTTGGCGCTTCCATGCCTTCCTTGGGAGAACTTGGAAGGAAAACTCGGTCATTAGATATATCTTTCGCCGGGTCAGCACGAGCCGGTGCTCGGGTTTCTTTAAGTTTTGGAGCCGGAGTGGAAGTTGAGCCGCCAGTTTTTCTCTTCTTCGCTTGTGCTCTAAGGAAAAGCGGGTCATACTTAAAGCAAGCATCATTATTATCAGGAAAGACATAAGTATTATAGGGACTTACCCTTGTACACGAATCATTGGCGGAAGGTCCTACATCACTTAGTCGCTCGACGAAGGGGGAGAAGTCTTGCGAAAGGAAGAGTGTTGCGCCTTCTTCAAGAGGAAATTAGGGTCCAGGCAAGCATTCGGGTGAGACATGGGAACTTTCCCACAAACCCGCCTGGCCGGCTTAGGCGAAAGAGAAGATGAGTCGGAAGAAATTGAAATTACCTCTACGGCGTCATCCTGGCTTTCGTTATCATCATTCTATACATAGAAATGCAGAGATATAAGCACAAATTGGAGCAAAGGGCGTCAAGACAAAGAAGATAAAATTTTACCTCTGAAGACGCTTCGCCGACTTGGGATTCGTCCACCTCAGACGATTCGGCGATGGGGGTTTTGTTTTTACCCTTGGTTTTCTTCTTTGGAGGCGGTTTGGCTTGCTTCAGGGCAATCTTTTTCGGCCTTGTTGACCAGAATTGGTCACCTTTCTGAGGTGGAATTGTCATTATGCAAGTCAGAATCCTAGTAAGTCGGGAAGAATGAACCAAGGGCGGGTTAAATTATTTACCTTAGGAGCCGGGTTAATCTTGCAGAATGGCTTACGCCCTATCTGGCTGCACGTGGCCAAAGGCTCGCCGGTTAGCTTCTTGATGATGCTCACAATGTCTTCCTTTGTGAGTGCTGTGTGGAAGTAGCATTGGGGATGGTCCAAAGTACCATCAAACTCGCACATCAAGCCATCTCAGCGACTTAAGGGAAGGATGCGCCATTCCACCCAACATCGGATTAGATCAACTCCAATAAGACTGTTGTTTGTTAAAGATCGCAACTCGGATAGCACTGGAATGAAATCCGACTCTTCTTCTTTGGTGAGCTTGTCTGGAAGTTTAAAGTTTGTGGGCACACGTTCCTTCCTGTAGCCGAGGAGTTTGTTTTCACCCGAAGGGGAAGTGTCCCGCCAATAGAACCAAGACTCGCCCCAGCCTTTGGGGTGGCTAGGCATGGCGAGTGATGGGAATGAGCTATCCCTGCGTCATTGAACATTAACACCTCCAAGTTCTAAGCTAGGGCCGTTGGAGAACTCGGTCTGGCCATTCAGATGGAAGAAGTACCAAAACAAAGGGACTGATGGTTCCATTCGCAGGTAAGCTTCACAGAATACTTGAAACTGGCACATGTTGCTGATCGAGTTGGGGCCCAGGTCTTGGAGATGGACATTCATGAAGGCCATAGCGTCTGTGAGGAACTTTGATCCTGGCGGCTTAAACCCCCGTTCGAGGTGTTCACGAAAAACAACTATCTCCCCTTCCTCCGGGTTGGGAATTTCGTCGCCTAGTCCAGATCGCCATCCGATGACTTCCTTCGGGTCAAGATTCCCAGTTTTCACGCAATCCTCGAGGAAGGCGTAATCAACTTTAGTCGGGAGCCAGCCAGCCTTGAAAACGGCACCCATAGCTATATAGGAAAGGGTCATGGGTAAGTTAACCCGCCTAATACTTGTTGAGTGGCTAAGAAAATCCTTCAACTCGTCAAACACTTGTTGAGTGGCTAAGAGAATATCTCAACTCGCCGGATGCTTGCCGAGTGGCTAAGGGAATCTATTAACTCGCCAATAGGGGTCCAGATTTGGGCACAAGGGCGATTTAGGATTTTCCTATTACTCAGAGAAGGCATCCCAGGGCATCAAAGACACGGAAAAATGATGAAGTCTGAATCTACAGACCGTTTTCTACACAGTAAGCAGTACAATGCGGATCTACGAGCAAGGGAAAATAACAGAAAAAGGCTTGGATGAAACAAAACGGGTTGTGACTAAAAATGAATATGGCACAGATGATTTGGCCAAAGATTTTTTCGGTTTTCAAATAGGAAACTACTAATCAAGGATGCGGCTAACGCTATTATATCAGCTATTGCTATTAACCTATCAACATGCAAAGGGAAGCTCGAAATGTTCTAAGAACATGGCAGGTGGAAAATGCCAAAGATCCGGATCTGGTTGCAACTGATGAAGAACGGACCTGTTAATGGCGTCCGGAAGCGGTTGTGCGGGTCCACAGCGAGGACGGCGTTCTCGCTAGGTTGTAGATGCGTCGGACGCAGTGGGCGGCGGCAGAGTCCCTTGAGCGGCGGAGGAGTCCCTCGAGCGGCAACAGAGATGTCCAGGTGGTGGCAGAGTCCCTTGGGCGGCGAAGAAATCTTTCGAGCGGCGATGGAGCTCTTCGAGGAGGTGTCGGGCTTCTTGGTGTGCTCGCGAGGAAGAAGACGCCGATGGGACGAGTAGGTGAAGATTCCTTCCGCTCATGTTCCCGAGCCTATTTAATAGATCGGGTGCGGGGATCGAGGCACCTCGAGCGGGAACCGAAAGGGCGAACTAAAGATTCACACTTATGGCGCCAAGATTTTGAGGATATTTGTGCCACGAGATCCGCTGTAGATTGCGTCATCATTTTCCAAGGATAAAGAGATAAGGTGATTTCGTCAAGGAATAGTTTGGCGACTTGGATATTTCCCTGGAGAATGGAGGCTTAAGAATATGATGAATCAAAGGAGTGGAATGAGTCGCCCCTAAACTAGGTAAGAGTTTATTGGCGTGAACAGGTTCAAGTCAATCTGGGGCCTAATGTTGGGGATATTAGCTGCGGTGTGACACGCCCTAGTTGGGCCGGGTCACCAAGTGGGCGACTCATCCTTTGGCGATTCAAGCTTGGGCCTAGTAGGCCCAGGAGCTGAATGGCGGTTCAATATCCACGTGGAGAATCAATTATTGGGGAGTTCTCCAGTCTTGGAAAGCACGCCGATTTAGAGATAGAAAGGATCACGACTTATGTTATGGAAAGGACTCTTTTAAACCCTAGGGGCTCGACCTGTATATAAAGGCGAGTCCCTGGGGAAGAAAGGACAGGTTAGAAATCATCGAGAGCTAGGTCAGGCGAGTTACGCCCTCCTTGTAATCAAAACATCATCAATACAACACAAAGCAGGACGTAGGCTTTTACCTCCTCACGAGGGGCCGAACCTGGGTAAATTTGAGTCCCGCTCCTGTTCAACCCCTTTGAGTCGCCACCAAGGTGCGATGGCTCCATCATTAAGTCCTTTCACTAGGACATCTGCCGTGACAAAACCACGACATGATTGGTGTAGCTTGTTGTTGGAGGGTGTAGAAAATGCCATGTGGCTGATTTTGGGCAGATTGTAGTGATTTCTTGTTTAGCTCGTATTTGTTGAACCGTTGCTCCGTTTTGATCGTGTCCTATATGAAACTTGCATAGAATCTCATGTAGTTTCATATTACCTTGCTGTTTGTCTGGCTTGGGATGCTTGTGACTGTCGTTTCACACATTTTGCATTCATGCCATCATATCTTGCGGTGTTGGTATCTTCTGAACCGTAGCTCCGTTGGAGATGTTCTCTATGTGTAAATTGATTGAACCAATGCGTAGAATCACGTGACTTATTTATTTGGCTGTTTAACAAACATTTAAACATGTTAGTTCAATCTGCACAGAATTATGAATTGACGTGTGGGGTCATCTCGAAGATGCTATATGTCGTTTCCGACCTCATTTAAAATGCCTAGATAGGTACTTTACTTACACTTCACCTCTTGCCATGTTTAACCACATTTAATATTGTCGTGTAAGTAATCGGGAAAGGACTAAATAATTCGTATGTGGAGTTTCTTCATTATGCAACTTGTTGCATATTGAACTTCACTTAATGTGTAGTGTTTGATTGTTGTGAATTGCCATGCCATGTCTTGCATATATTCAACTAATCATGCATCATGTGTGGATTGCATCTTGTCATGCATGTGCCGTGGTGAATATCGTGTATTGATGCTTGTTTCAGGTTTACTTCATCTCGATAGAGTTCCGACCCCTTCGGAGTGCGAGGACCCGTTCGACTACATCGGTTCGTCTGCTTCACACAGTCAGTCTTCTTCCAACCGGGATTTGTGGCAAGATGACCATTTCCTCAGATACCATTACTATCATTGCCATGATAGTATTTTGATTCTATCGTTGTTGTCTCGTTGCCTACCACCTGTTAAACATCAGCCTCTCAATATTGCCATGAAAATCTTCTACCTGTTCACAACCTAGCAAACCACTGATTGGCTATGTTACCGCTTGCTTAACCATGTGTTAGCGTTGCTAGTTGCAGGTGCAGTTGCATCCATGTGATAACATGGGTTCCTTGTTATATTACCGTATTAATGCTATTTAATTTAATGCACCAATATACTTGGTAAAAGGTGGAAGGCTCAGCCCTTCTAGCCTGGTGTTTTGTTCTACCTTTGCCCCCTTAGTTTCGGCTACCGGTGTTATCTTCCATAATTGAGCACTCCTAACACGATCGGGGTTGTTATGGGGACCCCCTTGATAATTCGTTTTAGATTAAAGCTGGTCTGGTAAGGCCCAACTTTGGTTTTCATTCGCCTAATAACCTAAGAAAATAGCATAGGGACTTTCTGGACCCCGAGGATAATTTATCAACCCCTCGGGCCAATGCTCCGCATGAGTGTTGGTCCAACCTGTCAACCGCCAGTGGCTACTAGGGGAAACTCTGTGATTGGCCTACCAGAAGTTTGGACAATCCGTCCTGTCCTGAGAACGAGATACGCGGCTCCTATCGGGATCGTCGACACGTCGGGTGGCCTTGCTGGCGGGATTCCGGTGATGCTTTGGGTAACCTCAGAGTTGAGGTTTTCCACTAAGGAGTCCGACGATATCGCGAGCTTCGTGATCGATGATTTCTATGCGGCTTCTGGTAATTTGTGATGGACTAGTTGGAGCACCCCTGAAGGGTTAAATCTTTCGGAAAGCCAAGCCCGTGGTTATGTGGCAATGTGGAAACTTTGTTTAACACTGGTTCTAGATAACTTGAAGTAAACTCAATTGAAATATGCCAACAGAGTGCGTAACCGTGACTGTCTCTTTCGTGAGCTCCTTCTCCGATCGAGGACACGGTGGGGTTATGTTTGACATAAGTAGGTGTTCAAGATCATTCTTTTGATCATCAGTAGTTCATGTCCGCTATGCGTAGATCATCCCCCTCTTTATTCTTGTATTCGTAAGTTAGCCACCTCATATGTTGCTTAGTCGCGTGCTGCAGCCTTACCACTTAACCATACCTCACCTATTAAGCTTTGCTAGTCTTGAGACCTTTGGAAATGAGATTGTTGAGTCTCCTATGGCTCATAGATTACTACAACACCAGTTGCAGGTACAGGTAAAGGTTACTTGACGCGAGCGCGTTGATTGTTCATTTGGAGTTTCTTCTTCTTCATCATCGATCTAGGATGGGTTCCAGGCCAACAGCCTGGGATAGCAAGGATGACATCGTTCTTTTCTCGTTTATTTTCGTCCATAGTCGGACCCTGCTCTTCTTCATGATGTTTATCTATTGTACCGTTGTGACTCTGATGTAGCATGTGGCGAGTGTAAGCCAATTCCATATACTCTTATCTTCAGTACATTTACTTGTAACGATATCCATTCTTGCAAAACGACGAGATGTGCTTCTATCCCTGCCGAGGCCCTCGCGCCAAAATAAGGATAGGATCACATCTTGGGTGTTATATCCAGGCCCTGTCAACTGTGAAACAATTCCATATTGTCTTAAGTGAGCACCAAACTCGAAACTCAGATATTCACCCCCATGATCAGAACGTAGGAACTTGATCTTCTTGTTACGATGATTTTCAACTTCACACTGAAATTGCTTGAACTTCTCAAACGTTTCAGACTTGTGCTTCATCAAGTAGATATGTCCATACCTACTCAAATTGTCAGTGAAGGTGAGAAAATAACGATATCCGACGCGCGCCTCCACACTCATTGGACCGCACACATCAGTATGTATGATCTCTAACAATTCACTTGCATGCTCCATTGTTCCGGAGAACGGAGTCTTAGTCATCTTGCCCATGAGGCATGGTTCGCATGTGTCAAGTAATTCAAAATCAAGTGACTCCAAAAGCCCATCGGAATGGATTTTCTTCATGCGCTTTACACCAATATGACCTAAGCGGCAGTGCGACAAAAACATGGCGCTATCATTGTTAACTCTACATCTTTTGGTATCAATGTTATGTAGATGTGTATCATCGCTATCAAGATTCAATATGAACAATCCTCTCACATTGGGTGCATGACCATATAAGATATTACTCATAGAAATAGAACAACCATTCTTCTCCGACTTAAACGAGTAACCGTCTCGCAATAAACAAGATCCTGATATAATGTTCATTCTTAACGCAGGCACTAAATAACAATTATTTAAGTTCATAAGTAATCCTGATGGTAAGTGAAGTGACACTGTGCTGACAGCGATTGCATCAACCTTGGAACCATTTCCCACGCACATCGTCACTTCATCCTTCGCCAGCCTTCGTTTATTCCGCAGTTCCTGCTTCAAGTTGCAAATATGAGCAACAGAACCGGTTAAGTACACATCAATAACTTGTATATCAAATATACCTGATTTTTCCTTGGCCGCCTTCTTATCAGCCAAATACTTGGGGCAGTTGCGCTTCCAGTGACCCATTCCCTTGCAATAGTAACACTCTGTTTCAGTTTTAGGTCCAGCCTTGGGTTTCTTCGTTGGATTGGCAACAGGCTTGCCTCTCTTCTTGGAGTTACCCTTCTTGCCTTTGTCGTTTCTCTTGAAACAAGTGGTCTTATTGACCATCAACACTTGATGCTTTTTTCGGAGTTCTGACTCTGCGACTTTCAGTAACGCAAATAACTCGCCGGGTGACTTGTTCATCCCTTGCATGTTATAGTTCAACACAAAGCTCTTATAGGTAGGTGGCAGTGATTGAAGAATTCTGTCAGTGATAGCCTCTTGCGGGTGTTCAATCCCCAGCTCAGCTAGACGGTTTGAGTATCCAGACATTTTGAGCACATGTTCACTGACAGACGAATTCTCCTCCATCTTGCAAGCATAGAATTTATCAAAGGTCTCATACCTCTCGATCCGAGCGTTCTTTTGAAAGATAAACTTCAACTCCTAGAACATCTCATATGCTCCATGACGATCAAAGCGACGTTGAAGTCCCGGTTCCAAGCCATACAAGACTTCACATTGAACTACTGAGTAGTCCTCTTTACGTGTTAACCAGGCGTTGAAAACATCTTGGCTAGACGTAGCGGGTGGTTAATCTCCTAGTGCAGCATTAAGGACATAATCCTTCTTCCCAGGTTGCACGAGCAGCTTTAGATTATGAGCCCAATCTACAAAGTTTCTTCCATCATCTTTCAACTTAGCTTTCTCTAGGAACATATTAAAATTCAGGGTTGCTACTGCGTGAGCCATTGATCGACAACACAAATATTGCAAAGTGGAGTTAGACTATGTTTAAGATAATTAGAGTTTAACTAATCAAATTACTCATAAACTCCCACTCAAAAAGTACATCTCTCTAGTCATTTGAGTGGTACATGATCCAAATTCACTAACCCAAGTCCGATCATCACGTGTGTTGAGAATAGTTTCAGTGGTAAGCATCTCTATGCTAATCATATCAACTATACGATTCATGCTCGACCTTTTGATCTCATGTGTTCCAGGCCATGTCTGCACATGCTAGGCTCATCAAGTTTAACCCGAGTGATCCGCGTGTGCAACTGTTTTGCACCCGTTGTATGTGAATGTTGAGTCTATCACACCTGATCATCACATGGTGTCTCGAAATGATGAACTGTCGCAACGGTGCACAGTTGGAGAGAACATAATTACATCTTGAAATTTTAGTGAGAGATCACCTTATAATGCTACTGTCGTTCTAATCATCATGATCTTCTTGTCACTAGTGCCACACCATGATCTCCATCATCGTGCCGCCATCGAGGTTGTCGTGCTATCTATGCTATTACTACTAAAGCTACGACCTAGCAATATAGTAAACGCATCTACAAACACAAACGTTAGTTTAAAGACAACCCTATGGCTCCTGCCGGTTGCCGTAGCATCGACGTGCAAGTCGATATTAACTTCTACAAGATGATCATCTCATACATCCAATATATCACATCACGTCATTGGCCATATTATATCACAAGCATACCCTACAAAAACAAGTTAGACGTCCTCTAATTTGTTGTTGCATGTTTTACGTGGCTGCTATGGGTATCTAGTATGATCGCATCTTACTTATGCAAAAACCACAACGGAGATGTGCAAATTGCTATTTAACATCTCTCTAAGGACCGCCTTGGTCAAAACCAATTCAACTAAAGTTGAAGAAACCGACACCTGCCAGTCATCTTTATGCAACGAGTTGCATGTCAGTCGATCAAACCAGTCTCTCGTAAGCGTACGAGTAATGTCGGTCCGGGCCGCTTCAATCCAACAATACCGCCGAATTGAGAAAAGACTGATGAGGGCAGAAAATCTAACATCAACGTACACAAAACCTTTTGTGTTTTACTCGAGATAACATCTACGCATGAACCTAGCTCATGATGCCATTGTTTGGGAATGTTGCATGGGAAACAAAAAATTTCCTACGCACACGAAGACCTATCATGGTGATGTCCATCTATGAGAGGAGATTAGATCTACGTACCCTTGTAGATCACTAAGCGGGAATCATTAAGAAATGCGGTTGATGTAGTGGTACAACTTCGTGATTCAAATCACCCTCGTCCTACGATCCGTCCCACGATCCATTCCGATCTAGCGCCGAACAGATGACACCTCCGCATTTAGCACACGTACAGCTCGATGATGATCTTGGCCTTCTTGATCCAGCAAGAGAGATGAAGAGCTATATGAGTTCGCCGGCATCGTGACGGCGCTTCGGTGGTGGTGATGATCTACTCTTGCAGCGCTCCACCCGAGCTCCGCATAAATCCGATCTAGAGGTAAAACTACGTGGTATAGGTTTGAGTTGCACGTGGCAAAGTTGTGTCTCAAAAGCCCTAAAACCATCAGTATATACAGGAGGAGGGAAGGGGCTAGGCTTGGGGCTCAAGGAGCCCCAAGGTGCGTCGGCCGAAGGGAGGAGCAGGACTCCCACCCCAATTTGGTTTGGGGAAGGAGTCCACTCCTTCCTTCCCACCTCCCTCTTTCCCTTTTTTTGCTTTGGTGTTTTTCCACTTGTGGTGTCATGGCCCTATTGGGCTGGCCTCACCATCCCACTAAGGGCTGGTGCACCATCCTAGGGTCACTGGGCTCACTCCCGGGTGGGTGGGCCCCTCCTGGTGAATACCCGGAACCCATTCATAACCCCGGTACACTGCGGTAATGCCCGAAACTTTAAGGTGACCAAATGAAACCATCCTATATATCAATCTTCGTCTCCGAACCATTAAGGAAACACTCGTGACGTCCGTGATCTCATCCAGTACTCCGAACAACATTCGGTAACCACACATATAACTCAACTATATTAAAACATCATCGAACCATAAGTGTGTAGACCCTGCGGGTTCGAGAACTATGTAGACATGACCCGAGACACTCCTCGGTCAATATCCAATAGCGGGACCTGGATGCCCATATTGGTCCTACATATTCTGCGAAGATCTTATCGGTTGAACCTCAGTGCCAAGGATTCATATAATCCCGTATGTCATTCCCTTTGTCCTTTAGTATGTTACTTGCCCGAGATTCGATCGTCGGTATCCGCATACCTATTTCAATCTCGTTACCGGCAAGTCTCTTTACTCGTTCCGTAATACAAGATCCCGTGACTTGCACTTAGTCACATTGCTTCCAAGGCTTGTTTGTGATGTTGTATTACCGAGTGGGCCCTGAGATACCTCTCCGTCACATGGAGTGACAAATCCCAGTCTTGATCCATACTAACTCAACGAACACCTTCGGATATACCTGTAGTGCACCTTTAGAGTCACCAAGTTACGTTGCAACGTTTGATACACACAAGGTATTCCTCCGGTGTCAGTGAGTTATATGATCTCATGGTCATAGGAATAAATACTTGACACGCAGCAAACAATAGCAATAAAGTGACACGATCACATGCAACGCCCATAATTTGGGTCTAGTCCATCACATGATTCTCCTAATGATGTGATCCAGTTATCAAGTGACAACAAATGCATATAGTCAGAAAACCTTGACTATCCTTGATCAACTTGCTAGCCAACTAGAGGCTTGCTAGGGACATTGTTTTGTCTATGTATCCACACATGCATCTATTCAATACAATTATAGCATGGATAATAAACGATTATCTTGAAACAGGAAATGTAATAATAACTATTTTATCATTGCCTCTAGGGCATATTTCCAACATGAGCACCATCGGAAGCCAGTTCGCCATGACCTTGTCATAGCCGTCCGCCGCTTTGACGCTCAGGGTGTTGAGTTGGAGCAACTTTGCACAGTCAGGAAGCCATCATAGCTCGGGGGTAGGCCGTGCTTGAACTTAGCCGGCAAAACCGCCCTGCACAGCTTGCGGGTGAAGGCCCAACAACCCATGTTGCTTGACTGGCCGCCGCGCGCGAGGTATTCCCGGTTCTGGCGCCCGACCGCCGCGACATCCTAGATGACCTGGTGCATGCGATGGCGCTTCTGCTCAAGGTTCGTGCGTGCATCGAGTGGAGTCTCACGTCGGACGATCTGGCAGCTGTCTCCTTCTTCTTGGGAGCGCAGTGGTGGTTTGTGACACGGGTTCCCTTGACGCACGCGGGAGGAGGTGACGACGCTCCCTGAGCCTCCTCTTCATCGCGGGACGGAGGGGGGCGAAGTGAGCAAAGGGCGCCTGGGCCGCTCCAGCATCTCGTGCGCCATGAGCAGCGCCGCTTGCGTGTTCACCCGCTCGAGATGGGCGTGGGAGGAGGAAGTTGTGGCGGTGTGGCACTCGCGTTGCACGGAAGGGTGCATGGATGAAGCTTGTTGCTCGCTGGGTGCGGGGTTAGTGGCTACGGCCTCGGCCCCTACAGAGTGACGGCTGGTGCCAGGGCACGCGGGCGCGGTCACTACGACCCGCGAAGCTCTACGCTCAGCACGTACACGACGAGCGTCGACCATGGGGTCGGTGAAGCGGAGAGCGAAACTGGAACTGAAGAACAGTTGTGCACCCCTACCTAGCGCCAAATGCCATAATCACGGCTCCGCAGACCTAGAAAGGTTCGAACTCTGCTATGCGCTCGCTCTCCTACCCTGCTCTACCTCTCAACTTCACTGCCACTCTCTGATGGCTCGAGCTAAGGAATGCGAACAAGAACGCGTGAGCAGTTTTCCAGGTTCGGGCCACCTTGTGGTGTAAAACCCTGCTCCTGCTTGTATGGATTGCTTGAGGTGGAAGATGAATACAATGGCGGGTTCTTGCCCTAGTGAAGACGATGGGGATTCCCTCCCCTACTACACAGACCGGGCCATTCTTTTATACGGGCCTTGGTCGTTTTCCCCCGAAAACACTCTCGGCGGGAAGGGTCACCACAACGGACATTTTGAAAGTGGACAAGACTGCGGCTTTCCGAGACAATGGTTGTCTTCGCATGCAAAAGCCCTTCTCTCTGACGCACTGGTGGGCTCAGGGGTGAGTTTCGACCTGCCGATCCGCCGACTTTGGACCTCTTGCACCGATCAGGAAACCTTTGGGGGTTGCTTTGGGAACCCAAAGCTATCTCCGCTCCCTTAACACCAAAGAGGAAAGCTTTTCTGTTCGTGCGTGCTAGCACCGACCCTGGTGCCGCGCAACGTGGCTCATGTCACCCACGTGAGGAGGTTGGACCGCACAACCTCAGAAGGCCGCCCTTAGTAAGTCCACCCCTCGGGGAGGATCGTCAGGAGGCGACTTCTTGATGCGAGCCACGCGGCGAGCGACCTCGGTGGAAACTCAATGATCAACATCCCGTGAGGAGGGGCCCTCGTGAGGGCCAGATCCGTGGGCCTTAACGGGGAGCATTCCTGGTCCCACAACATGCACCGAGCCATGGGCCACAGGCTAGCAGGACTGGGTACCCCCGGTCCCATAGCCCCGATAGTTAGCATGATGTTCTGTGATGATTCGACTTGCCATCTGGCCCCTGCCCAGAACTACACCTTGGATCATATCGTAACCGTTTGAGGCATGGAATACACCGCAGATTCCTGCGGAGAACTCGTCTTGTGAGGTCGGACGCCTGGCCTGGTGGAGGGGATGCTTGGCATCGGAGAATCAACTCTAGAACCGAGCCCCTTCGAATAGGTCAGGCTAGAGACCTCGGTGACGCCAGAAGTCCGTGATGTAGCGTCTCCGGACGATGACCACTCAAGCCTCCGCCCGGGCCCAAGCCCGACTCCAACCTCCAAAGCTATGTTGGATCTTGAACCAACCCTAAGCTATACGCCGGGAATACTACAAGCCAGCCTTGCCTACAGCCAAGCTATGAACCCCGAAGAGGTGGATCACCTTAATGACATGCTCGATCATATCCAGAATATGTCCATCTCAACTTCGGTTTACGACAAGATCAGAATTAAAGCCGACGATAGGGAAATTTACGTCCCACCCACTACCCACCTAGTCACTATGGCCGATGATTTAACTAATGTGCTCCACTATGATGAGGCCACAAACATGGATGAAGATATTGATGGCCCTAAAGAACACACTTTGCCCCTGATAAACAATGGCAAGTGGACACGAAATCCACTACAACGTCTACATGGTAGACACTCCCAAATCCCTTGCTAAACGCCGGTGCAAATGCCGAAAACGAAACAATGGGTAGCACAACGGCAACAACGCCACTACCGAGGATGGCGATGCAATAACTGGCAACGCTGGTAACACAAGAGAGGATCCTCCAGCCTCCCTAGTACAAAACATCAACCCTGAATTAAATTCCAAGGACTTAGATCATGACGACCTCTTTCGAAGGGCCGACGACAATTACATGCTGGATTCCATGGAGGACGAGAGCCTCAACATTGAGGACTTTATCGTCCCGGAAGACCCCTTGGAGTAAGAGCGCTTCAGGCAGCACCTCATCGGCACCGCCCGAAGCATGAAACGCAAGTAGTAACAGATGCAAGAAAATAGGGATCCGCTGAATGACAACTGGCTCGAAGTACTCTCGGCTGAACAAGACCTCAAAGGCCGATACCTTAGCATGCCGAAATCATCCGCACGCACACATTTCTTTCCAAAGTTTGACAAAGAACTAACTACCGACGAGGTCGGGATAGGCCAGTGGAGGAAACATAAACATCCGACCAGCACCATGCCTTTACAGCAAAGACCTCGTCGATCACCTAGACCCTTATGACGTTCGACATCACATGGGGGAAGATTGAGCACCCCCTTCGTCCATTTATAGTTCGAGTGGATGGTCACGAGCCGAGCTGGATGGTTATGACACCTGGTTGGACAGGAATGACCGTATCCGACATCAAGCTTATGAACGACTCTTCCAGGACATCCAATGAGATACTACTCGGTCCTGAGGTCCAGCTCACGCGATTTGTTTCATAGTCAGAGTAATGGAACATCAATTCCTAGACGGTTGGATCAAGGACTTCCTTCTCCACATACACATGTCACATGGCTAACGGAGATGACCTCCACACTATCAAATATCTGCCACTCAAGATAAAGGGGTTGGCTAGGCATTGGCTTAACAAATTGCCTCTTCATTCCATCGGCAGATGGGAAGACCATGAAGATGCCTTTCGAGTAAATTTCCAAAGCACTAATGTCTCACCTCCGGACACTAATGACCTCAGTATTTTCGTCTAGTAGGGAGGCAGATCTGCTTGGAAGTTCTAGAACAGGTTCCTTACCAAAAAGAACCAGATCATAGATTGCTCCGACGCCGATGCCATCCCCTCATTGAAAAATAATATTCAAGACGAATGGCTCGCCCACTAGCTCGGCCAAGATAGGCCGAGGACCATGTAAGCCCTACCTCAATGATGAAACACTTTTGAACGGGAGAGGGCAGTTGGCTGGCGCGAAGTGGTCACAATGGTGAGGTAGGCACCTCAGAGACATGTGATGCCAATGGCAAGCGTCGACGCAACAAAAACAAGCACATTCATAAAAATGATGAAAGCGATATAGAGGATGTCACAGTCAATGCAGGGTTCACCAGACCCAAATCCGAAAAAAAGAGAAAACCCTTTAAAGGGAATAGTGATGGACCTAGCAAGCTAGACACTATCCTGGATTGACCATGCCAACTCCACGGTACTCAGGACAAACCAGTAACCCCCGCTAAGAGGAATTGCTGGGTCTTTAGACAAGCTAGCAAGGTAGCAACAGAGGGTCCAAATAAAACCCAAAATCATAGTGAAGACAAGGATTACCCTCGACGACCCAACAATGGAGGCTGAAAGAAGTTTCCTAAGGAGGTAACAGAGGTAAACATGATCTATGTTACCCACATCCCCCAGAGGGAGAGAAACGTGCACTTCAGGACATCTATGCATTAGAGAAAGTGGCCCCGAAGTTCAATCCATGGTTGGATTTCTTGATCACATTTGACATACATGACCATCCGAGCAACATCAAGCATGACGGTTCAGCTCCAGTTGTCCTAGACCCCATTGTCGATGGTTTCCATATGCCTCGCGTCCATATGGATGGCAAGAGGAGCCTCAACTTAATCTTTGAGGACACGGTTTGGAAGATGGGCATCGACTCATCTCGGATCAAGTTGAGCAACACTACCTTTAAAGTAGTCATACCACGTGTTGAGGCTCGTTGTATAGGAACCGTGTCATTGGAAGTTATCTTCAGCTCACCAGAGAACTTCCGGAGCAAGGACTTAACCGTCGACATTGTCCCTTTTGAAATGGGTATCACACACTCCTAGGGCGCACAACATTCACCCACTTTAACGCAGTCCTGCATTATGCTTACCTCAAGCTTAAAATGCGAGGACCAAAGAGGTGTTATCACAATCAACGGAAACACCGAACGCTCCCTCCATACCGAGGAGAAGATCGTGACCTTCACAACCGAGGTGTTGGCATCCTAGGACGCATCAAGTGGTAGTAAATGCACTTCTATCTCTTCAAAGCGTATGCGGGCCACACAATTCAACCTCGAGCACATACGGCCACCCCCAAAATAGGGGTGCAGGCTCCTCGCGTGTTCCCCTTGGGAGGGGGACTACGTACCGAGGCTGCACAATTTCATGCTAAAACTCCATTGGGCCGCCGATGAGCCAAAATTTCTGAAAATATCGGTCCGTCTACATCGAGAGAACAACGAGGCATCGAGCTTCCATATCGAAAAGGTCACATCAAAGATCTAGCCAGGAAAATACAACCATATGGATTGAACCATGAATCAGACATCTATAGACCTCTTAAAGAACACGCCAATGGGAGCTTTGAGCACATGCAAAGCCGAGGTTGCATACAGTCCATCTTAGCCTTCACCATCAATGAAGACATGGTGGTCAAACAACACGGAGACGTTGACGTGTGGCAAGAAGCGGCCTGAGCTCATAACCCCGTTAATCATATCCACCATGTTTTTTATGTGCTCGTTTATTTGTCCTTTTGCATTGTATCTTTTCAGTTTCTCTTGTTACACGCTGGGCATGTAAATCTGGAAGTTATAAATAAAGGAATCATGCCTCGCAAGTCTCTTATCATATTTGTATACGAGCACCTCATATGAGCTAAAATAATGTATTCTAAATACAACTTCTTAAGGGCTTGTTCAGTTGAGGTGGGTTGAAGGGGATTGAGGGGGATTAAATCCCCTATAAGCCGAAATCCCTGCAAATCCCGTCCAATCCCCGCCCGAAAGGGATTAACAGAACTATGCCTAAGGGATTCGTTTTCCCTATCCTACATACAAGTCCGAAGTGCTCGACATCTCGGATATGGCACTATATCCACAAGTTTCAAACCTAGATTTCGGTCAATAGTTGGGTAGCCTGGCTCCTATGTGTACCCCTAACGTACCCGAACACATTCAGTTAAGGGTGTAATGGGGGAACTACTGTGATTGTGCCTCCAGTTAATTGCTAGAGCGCCTCAATGGAGAAAGCCGAAAACTCACTATCCGAGTAAGCAAAAAATGGTCGGCAATCCAAAGACCTCGTTAAGCGACGTGTCATTAGGTGTCACCCATGTAAAAATAAGGGCTTATTCATAGTATAAGCCGAAGTGAATAATGGCATCGACCTCTACTACCTACAACCGATCGCTTCACGCACCCGAGGCTCATCATCAGTCCCCATAGTCAAACTCCTCTATCTAAATGAAAGTAATAAAGCAGTAATAGTCTGATTGCCTAGTTCCCACAATGCACGAACCACCCTCGGATACTAAGACATCGGCTAAGGGTCAGAGCTGTATCAAGGAACAAACTTTGTATAATCTACATTGGGGTAGAAGCCGACGACTTGCTGTTGAGGAACATTGCAATGGAAACAAAAAATCTATACACATCTAAGATCTATCCATGGATATGCCTAGCAACAAGATGGGAGAGTGTGTATATGTACCCTCGTAGGCATTTAGGCGGAAGTGTTAAAAACATGGTCGTTGTAGTCGAACGTCTTCACGATCCAATCGCGAGTCGTCCCGATCAAGCGCCGAATGGCCGACACCTCCGAGTTCAGCACACGTGCATCTCGATGACGTTGGCGCCTCCTCGATCCAGCGAGCGAGGGCGGAGTAGTAGATGGGTTCTTGACCAGCATGATAGTGTGATGGAAGTGGTGGTGGAGCTAGTTTAGTTGGGCTTCTCCAAGTGCTACTAGAACAAGGACGGAGGAGCTACGGACTAACAGAGAGAGAGACAGAGAGGGGTGCCAAGGGCTTGGTATGTACTCTTGGGGCGCTCCTTCCACTCTATATATAGGTGGAGGGGCATGGTGTCCAACCCCTCCAAGCCCTAGGGCCGACACCCAAGGGATAGGAGGTGGAATCCTAGTCCTGCTACTTCCTTTCCATACAAAGGTCATGGGCCTTGAGGGGCTTGTGCACCTCGATCAATAAGGCCAGGGCACCTCCCCTTAGCGCATGCAAACCCTTCGGACATGGTGGAACCCTTGGTGGACTTTCCGACTCCTCAAAAACTCTCCAAAACCTTCTAGAAGCTTCCCAAAACAATACCAAAAAAGGAAAAAAAATCCGAAACCATGAAAAGAACTTTACATATAAAAAACTTTACATCCGAACCATTCCAGAGCTCCTCATCATGTCTTAGATGTTACCCAAGACTCCGAACAACATTATACATATATAAATATTTACATCCGGACCATTCCAGAGCTCCTCATCATGTTCGAGCCACCATCCAGGACTCCGAATAACATTAGGTCACCAACATACGTAAACCAATAATACTATATCATCATCGAACGTTAAGCGTCTGGACCTTACGGGTTCAAGAATCATGTAGACATGACCGAGACACCTCTCTGTCCAATAACCAATAGCGGGACGTGGATGCCCATATTGATTCCTACATATTCCACGAAGATCTTCATCGGGCGAACCATGATGCCAAGGATTCAGTCAATCCTATATGCAGTTCCATTTGTCCATCAGTATGTTACTTGCCCGAGATTCGATCGTTGTTATCTCCATACCAAGTTCAATGTCGATACCAGCAAGTATCTTTACTTGTTCCGTAGTACAAGATCCCATGAGTAACTCCTTAGTAACATTGCTTGGAAGCTTCTTCTGATGTTGTATTGCCGAGAAGGACCAGAGATACCTCTCCGTCATATGGAGTGACAAATCCTAGTGTTGATCCATGCCAACCTAACACACACTCTCAGAGATGATTGCAGAGTACTTTTATGATCACCAAGTGAGGTTTGATACACACAAGCTATTCTACAGTGTCAGGAAGTTGCATGGTATCATGGTCTTAGGAATAGATACTTTGACATGAAGAAAGCGGTAACAATAAACTAAGTGACACGATCAAATGCTATGCTTACAATTGGGTCTTGTCCATCATATGATTTTCCTAGTGATGTGATCCCATTATCAAATGACAACTCATGTCTATGGTTAGTAAACCTTAACCATCTTTGATCAACGAGGTGGTCTAGTAGAGGCTCACTAGGGACACAATGTTGTTTATACATCCACACATGTATTGAAATTTCCGGTGAATATGATTCTATCATGGATAATAAACGATATCATGAACAGAGAAATATGATAATAACCAATTTATATTGCCTCTAGGTCACATTTTCAATAGTCTCCTACTTGCACTAGAGTTAATAATCTAGTTCACATCACCATGTGATTAACACCCAATGCGTTGTGGGGTTTGATCATGTTTGCTTATGAGAGAGGTTTTCGCCACCGGGTGTGCAACATTCAGATCCGTGTGTACTTTGCAAACCTACATGTTATATAGTAGATGATGGTGTCATGTTCTACTTAGTGCTATTCCAAATTACTGCTCCACTATACGTATCCGGTTTTCTACTCAGAGTCATCCAGATTGTTGGCAAAGCTTGCATCAACGTAACCCTTTACAACGAACTCTTTATCACATCCATAACCGAGAAACATTTCCTTAGTCTTCTTTAGGTACCTAAGGATAATTTTGACTGTTGTCTAGTGATCCACTCCTGCATCACTCTAGTACCCCTTGCCACACTCACGGCAAAGTACAAATGAGGCATGGTAAATGTCATGGCATATAGTACATAGCCTATGGCTAAGGCATTGGGGACGACCTTCATCCTTTCTCATTATTCTGTTGTGGTTGAGGTTTGAGTCTTACTCAACTTCACACCTTACAATACATGCAATAAATCCTTTGACTAATCCATTTTGAACTCCTTCAAAATCTTGTAAAGGTTTGTGCTCTATGAAAGTCTTATCATGCGTCTTGATATATCTCTATAGATCTTGATGCCCATTATGTAAGCAGCTTTACCAAGGCCTTCCTTTGAAAAACTCCTTTCAAACAACCCTTTATGGTTTCCAGAAATTCTACATCATTTCCAATCAGCAATATGTCATCCACAGATAATTTATCAAAAATTCTATAAAGCTCCCACTCACTTTCTTGCAAATAAAAGTTACTTCATAAACTTTGTATGAACCCAAAAGCTTTGATCATTTCATCAAAGCGTATATTCCAACTCCGAGATGCTTGCACCAGTACATAGAAGGAATGCTGGAGCTTGCATGCCTTTTAGCATCCTTAGGATCGACAAAACCTTCTTGTTGTATCACATACAACCTTTCCTTAAGGAAACCATTAAGGAAACACTTTTTTGACACCCATGTGCTAGATTTCATGATCGAAAAATGCAGCAACTGCAAACACAATCCCAATAGACTTTAGCATCGCTACAAGTGAGAAAGTTTAATTATAGTCAAGTCCTTGAACTTGTCGGAAACCTCTTTGTGACAAGTTGGGCTTTATAAATGGTGACATTACCATAAGTGTTTTTATTCTTCTAAAGATCCATTTGTAAATAATGTCCTGCGAGTCATCGGGCAATTCTACCAATGTCTATACTCGGTTTTTATACATGGACCTTATCTTGGATTTCATGGTGTTAGCCATCTTTCAGAATTCGGGCCCATCATTGCTTCCTCATAGTTCTTAGGCTCATCATTGTCTAACAACATGCCTTCGAAGACAAGACAACTCTATGACTCGGGGTAGTACGTGTCCTTGCTGACCTACGAGGTTTGGTAGTAACTTGATGCAAACTTTCATGATCATCATCATTAGCTTCGTCTTCAATTGGTGTACACATCATGTGAACACGTTTCTGCGATGTGCTACTTTCAAATTCAAGTGAAGGTTTGGTAACCTCATCAAGTTCTACCTTTCTCCCACTCACTACTTTTGAGGGAACCTCCTTCTCTAGAAATAATCCATTCTTGGCAACAAAGACCTTGCCTTTGGTTCTGTGATAGAAGGTATACCCAATTGTTGCTTTAGTGTATCTTATGAAGATGCACTATTCTGCTTTGTGTTCGAGCTTATTAGACATAAGTGTCGCATCCACAAACTCTAAGAAACGACAACTTAGGTTTCTCTCCAAACCATAATTCATAA
Organism: Hordeum vulgare subsp. vulgare; assembly: GCF_904849725.1. Classification (NCBI taxonomy): domain Eukaryota; kingdom Viridiplantae; phylum Streptophyta; class Magnoliopsida; order Poales; family Poaceae; genus Hordeum; species Hordeum vulgare. The sequence continues at coordinate 379,784,318 of NC_058520.1, read as the reverse complement.
GGTGTGGTCTCAACGGATTTAGATGGTGCCCTATTTAAGAATGTAGTTGCCTCTAATGCATAACATCAAAACGATAGTGGGAACTCAATAAGAGGCATCATAGAACGCACCATATCCAATAGAGTACATTTGGCCGGTCAAAAAAAAATTAGAGTACATTTGCGACATTTGTAAACAACATTACACTATGGTGTTTCAGGTGGCATGAGTTGTGAAACAATTTCCACATGTATTTCATACCAACTCGTAACTCAGATATTCACCTCTACGATCATGTCATAGACATCTTATCTTCATGTAATGATGATCTTAAACTTCTCTCTCAAATTGCTCTAACTTTTCAAAATTTTAGACTTGTGTTTCATCAAGAAAATATACCCGTATATACTCAAATCATCTATAAAGGTAAGATAATAACAATATCAACTGCGTGATTCAACACTCATTGGACTGTGTATGTCTATATGTGTTGGAGTCTAGGATCTGCTTCGCAGAAAACTCTCCAAGTAATAGGGTTCGAATTCTTGGGGGTTTTGCGTGGCAACCTATGACCCGATGATAACTACGGCGAGAACACGCCAAGTGCATTCACTCACACGAGACATGATAGGGACTCACGAGTTACCCAGGTTCGGGCCACCGTGCGGTGTAATACCCTACTACTACGTGTGGTGGATTGTTGTCCAATAGAGAGCTTGTGGCTCAAGGTACATGATGTGTGCGGAGAATGAACCGATCCCCTTATATGGTAGCGACCCTACCCTTTTGTGGTGCCTTGAGCCTCTTCCCCAAAAATATGAGCGGGAAAGGGTGGCCACAGGGCGGTTATTCAAAGGGGGACAAGTGAAAGCACATATGCTCCCTTGGTGGTTTTGGTAATTCTTAACAACATACACTGCCCTTGGGATAATAGTTTTATCTAGCTTATTTCATATATAGTCCATAGAGAGTGTGAGCAAAGGATTATGAGGATAATTTCCAAGAAGAAGAAAAAGAAGAAGAAGACGAAGAAATAGGATTAAGACTATGCATTTTATATTTTGTGAGAAATCACACTTGAGTCCATAGGAAAGCCAATACTATTAAAAGGGGATCAGGTATCTATGATGATCTGTTTTCTCAAGTGCTTAGAGGTAGCCACAAAAATACTCGTCCAATCTCCCACAAAATTTTCTATTCAAAGCCTGTACATCAAAATCGGTGACACATTTATTTTGCACTCGGCCATACCGATTTTCATTTGAGATAGAACCTATGCCAAAACCCTAAGGTCTTAGTGCCACCAGCTTTCCATTCGATGCAACCAAAATCAATGACTAACTTTTTGGTGAGCCATTTTGAAAAATCAAATTTTCGAATTATGGAATTGGTCACACCGAAATTTGGAAACTGCAGTAGGTCACCCATATTAGTACCACCGAGATTTCTGTATCGGTCTCACCAAGAAGACAAATGTTGCCACATTTTGCACTAGTCGGTACCACCGAGTTGAGCAGTTATGTTGTAGCAGTTGGATTTTTGGAGGTGCCTATTTATATCCATCAACCACCTCTCATTCGTAGAGGAAGCACTGAGAACGAACCAACACTTGCCAGATTCATTTTTCTGAGAGAGAGCCACCTACTCATGTGTTGAGATCAAGATATTCCAATCCTACCATTTGAATCTTAATTTCTAGACCCCCCAAATTGTTTTCCACCCAATCAATCTCTTCTACCCAAGCAAAATCTATGATAGAGTTATTGAATGTTGAGGAGACTTTCTTTTGAAGCACAAGAGCAAGGAGTTCATCGTACTACTTCATCTATTACCTTTTGGAGAGTGGTGTCTCCTAGATTCGTTAGGTGTCGCTTGGGAGCCTCCTACTTCATGTTTTGGGGTTGATCCAAGAAGTTTGTACAAGCAAGGAGACCGCCTACTTCGTGAAGATCTACCCTTAGTGAGTCTATTCCTTCATGGACATAAGTCGTGATGGAATAGACAATGTTGCCTCTCCATGGACCATTCCTGGTTGAGCCCTCCGTGGACTCTTGCGGCCGTTACCCTCTATTGGTTGAAGTCTGCATCAACATGGACGTGTGATAGCACCACCTTTCGTAAGCACGCCAAAAATCACCATGTCTATCTTTGCGTTTGATCTTGCTAAACTCTACTCCTTACTTTACATGTGCATGTCTTTACTTTCAGTTGCCATACTCGTAGACTTGCATGTGTAGTGTGTGTATGACTTGTTATAGATGTTAAAATCTACAAACTATTAATATTTGGAAAAGTCTAGGTTTTAATTTGTCAAGTGGTCTATTCACCCCCTTCTAGACATCCCTTCTAGTGATCCCACAATTGGTATGAGAGCCTTAGTCTCCATGGCCTTGGTTTAATCGCCATTGGAGGAAGATGGATGTGTCTAGTTTGGGAAATCTTAGTTGTAGAGTGCCTATTCTCAATGGGGAGTATTATAGACATTGGAAACGTGAAATGATTGATATATTTGATGAATTCCATTTGAGAAAATATGTTGAAAATTCCTATGTGCATCCCATTGATACCTTACATTCTTCTCCTAATGATGAAGTTAATATGCTTGGCAATCTTAAAATTGTTAATCTCATTATTAGAGGACCCCAAAGAAATATGCTTAACCAAATGAAGAACTTTGAGTGTGATTATACTTTATGGAAAGATCTCGAGGAAATATATCCCGACTACTCCTTGAAAAATCTTGATGTCATTTTCCAACTATTGTCTTTCACAAAATGAAGCCCAATGATACAAACTTTGATAATTGTATATTTGAGCTTCATGACCTCATTTGTGCTAAAGGAGATCTTATTATCATCAATAACATCCTTGTTGAAGCCATTCAGATTCATAAACTTGAACATTGTTATGCTCGAAATTTTAAAGAATCTCTTGATTCTTGTGACGAGGATATTCCATTCGACGATGACAATGTGGAGCATGACTACTACGATGCAGACGAGAAGTTTGGTGTCGAGTATGAGAAGACCATGAGGAGCCTAATTATTATGGAAAACCTTAGAGACTACATGACCGGAGGAAAGGAGTGGATACTTGATAGTGGATGCACTGATCATATGACTGGAGATAAAGACATGTTTCATGAGATCACACCATACCATGGACCACAGAGGTATGTGACGTTTGGAGACAACTCCAAGGGTAAGGTACTTGGTCTTGGTAAGGTGGCCATATCTCATGATAGTCCCATTCAAATGGTCATGCTTGTTTACTCCCTTGGTTACAATATTCTTTTTGTATCTAGATTAGCAGATTTTGGTTTCAGTGTGCTATTTACGAAAGTTTATTGCCAAGTGTTTCATCGAGATAATCGTAACATGGTCTTTACTGGTTTTTGTAGAGGTGATCTATAAATTGTATATTTCACTGAAATATCCAGACCTCATACATGTCTTATTGCAAAATCTTCTAAAGGTTGGTTATGTTATAGAAGGCTAGGACATGTTGGTATTCATAATCTTGATAGGATTATGAAAGGTGATCATATTCGACGTGTTAAATATGTTATCTTTGACAAAGATGGACTTTGTAGTGCTTGTCAAGCAGGAAAACAAGTCGGTGGAAGTCATCTCGTGAAGAACATCATGACTACTAGAAAGCCACAAGAGCTCCTTCACATGGATCTCTTTAGTCCCAACACTTACAAGATCCTCGATGGAAAATATTTTGATCTAGTTATTGTTGATGATTTTTCCAGATTTACATGGGTATTCTTTCTTGATGACAAGTCGCGGGTATGACAAATCTTCAAGAACTTCACTCAGAAAGCCCAAAATCAGTTTGAAGTGAAAATCAAGAGAGTTTGAACCGACAATGCATCGGAGTTCAAGAACAGAAATGTGGACACTTTTCCTGACGAAGAGGGCATCACACATGAGTTCTCGGCGAGACAACTCAACAAAATGGAGTTGTTCAGAGGATGAACCGGACTCTCACACAGATGTCTAGAACGATGCTTGACGAATACAAGACACTAAGACACTTTTGGGCGAAAACCGTGGAAACAACTTGTCATGCCACAAACCGACTCTACTTACACAAGTTGCTCGGTAAAACGATATATGAGCTATTCACGGGTCACAAATCCCAAGTTGGATACTTGAGGGTATTTGGCTCAAAGTGCTAAATTCTTGATAAGCATCATTGTTCTAAATTTTCTCCAAAATCCCATGTAGGTTTCCTACTTGGTTATCGATCAAACTCTCACACTTACCGTGTCTACAACAGTTTTTCTCGAGAAGTTGAAGAGGCGGTAGATGGGAAGTTTGATGAATCTAATGGTTTGCAAGTCGAACAATTGCCAAATGATGTAGGAGATAAGGAACCTTTGGAAGCCATCCAAGACTTATCCATCGGCAAGATTCGTCCCATGAAGGGGAATTAAATTACTTCATCAACACAAATGTAAGCTCCTACCTCGCGTCAAGCTAAACCACAAAATGACATGGAGGCATCCACAAGTGGAACACGACATGATGAAGAGGAGGAAGAAGTACATCCTGATGATCCACCTCAACTTCTTCACCACCACCTCAAGGAGATGATACCTTCGGCAACAACAAAGAAGATGATGACGATGTGGAAGCTCGATCATCCAACAAGAAAAAGCCGTCACAAGTTAGAGCACAGATGGACAGGAATCATCTGCTGAATCAATTCTTCGAATACATACAAACCGGGAGAATCACTCACTCTAAAACTTGTTTAGCTAACTTTTGTGAGCATTACTCATTTATCTCTAGCATTGAGCCTATGAAGGTAGAAGAATAACTTCAAGACCCGGATTGGAGTAATCTAATGCACGAAGACATACACAACTTTGAGAGGAAGAAGTTTGGACACTTGTGGAGAAGCCTAAGGATGAGCTCAACATCACTATTACAAAATGGGTGTTTCTAAAGAAGCAAGATGAAGATGGCCAAGTGGTATGCAAAAAGTCACATCTCATAGCTCAAGGTTTCACACAAGTCGAAGGTATGGACTACAATGAGATCTACTCCCCCGTTGATATACTTGAAGCCATTCGTATTCTTTTCGCTTATGCTAATCACCATGATATCACTCTTTTCCAAATGGATATCAAGAGTGCTTTTCTAAACAGTGAAATTGAGGAGGGAGTTTATGTCGAACAATCTCCCCGCTTTGTGAACCCTAAGAAACCTAATCATGTTTATAAACTTCGTAAAGCTTTTTGTGGTCTTAAACAAGCCCCTCGAGCTTGGTACAAATGCCAAACGAAGTTTCTCATTGGAAAGGGTTTTGAGATTGAAAAAATTGATGCAACCTTATTCACTAAAAGATTTAATGGCGAACTATTCATGTGCCAATTTTATGTGGATGATATTATCTTTGGATCTACTAACCCACATTTTAGTGAGAAGTGTGAAAGCTTGATGTCCGACAAGTATGAGATGTCCATGATGTGTGAGCTGCAATTCTTCCTTGGTTTGCAAATCAAAAAAACGAGAGAATGTACATTTATCTCTCAAACCAAGTATAACAAGGCCTTGATCAAGAAGTTCAACATGTAAGAGTGCAAAGGTATGAAAAATGCCATGCCTACTAGTGGTGGTAATTATTTCCCTCAGTTTTGAGAACCAAGGTATGGATCCAGTGAAGGAGTATCACAAGTGCCTGCACAAACACAAAGAACCTGCTCCCAATGCTATGAAGGGGTTGTCAATCCCTTATAGATTGTTCGCAAAGTGAGAACTCAAAGCAACAAAGTAAGAAAGCAAAGTAAAAGGGGAGATGTAAACGATAGATGTGAATAGACCCGGGGGCCGTAGTGTTTACTAGTGGTTTCTCTCATGAAAGCAAGTAGACGGTGGGTGAACAAATTACTGTCGAGCAATTGATAGAACTACGCAAAGTCGTGACGATATCTATGGCAATGATTATACCTATAGGCATCACGTCCAAAACAAGTAAACCGATACTTTCTACATCTACTACTATTACTCCACACGTCGACCGCTATCCAGCATGCATCTAGTGTATTAAGTCCAAAAGAACAGTGTAACTCCTTAAGCAAGATGACATGATGTAGATGGAGAATCTCATATCAACGACAGAGCCCACCTTGTTACCCTTGATGGCACCCACTCAATGTGTGCCTTGCTGCCCCTACTGTCACTTGGAAAGGTCACCACATGGTAAGAACCCAAAACCAAGCACTTCTCCCATTGTAAGAATCATAGATCTAGTTGGCCAAACAAAACCCAAGACTCGGAGAGACTTACAAGGATATCAAATCATGCATATAAGAAATCAGCAAAGACTCAAATATATATCATAGATAATCTGATCACAAATCCACAATTCATCGGATCTCGACAAACACACCGCCAAAGAAGATTACATCGGGTAGATCTCCATGAAGATCATGGAGAACTTTGTATTGAAGATCCAAGAGAGAGAAGAAGCCATCTAGCTACTAACTACGGACCCGTAGGTCTGAAGTGAACTACTCACGAGTCATTGGAGGGGCGATGATGGTGATGAAGAAGCCCTCCAACTCCAAAGTCCCCTCCGGCAGAGCTCCGGGAAGGGTCTCCAGATGAGATCTTGCGGAAACGGAAGCTTGCGGCGGCGGAAAAGTATTTTCGAGGCTCCCCTAATTTTTTGCTGTATTTTAGGGAATATATAGGCCAAAGATCTAGGTCAGGGGGCGCCAGGGAGGCCACAAGCCTGCCCACCGTCGCCTCCCCCTGGTGGTGGAGTGGGGGCTTGTGGGCTCCCTGCAGCCCTCCTTGCTTGGCCCACAGGCCCCCTGATCTTCTTCCGTTCAGGAGAAAATCATTTCCGGGATTTTATTCCGTTTGGACTCCGTTCCAAAATCAGATGTGAAAAGAGCCAAAAACACAGAAAAAACAGGAACTGCCACTTGGCATTGAATTAATAAGTTAGTCCCAAAAAAGATATAAAAGGTACATAAAACATCCAAAGATGACAAGATAACAACATGAAACCATCAAAAATTATAGATACGTTTGAGACGTATCAGGGATATATATCAAAGCATCTAAAAAAGGTTCTAAAAGTCTCTACCAAAGGGGGAGATATATCAAAGTTTCTAAAAGTCTCTACCAAAGGGGGAGATATGTCAAAGCTTCTAAAAGTCTCTACCAAACGGGGGGATATATCAAAGCTTACACATTCAGGGGGAGAGATATCATTAAGGGGGAGCGATATCAAAGATAGAGATATCACTAATGGCGAGAGATATCAAAGAGTTATCTAGGCTTATGCTTATCCTAAGGAGAGTTATGTAAGAACTACTTTGGATTGAACTTGTCTCACCCTACATACTCCCAATATCTACACGCTATGATTCAGGGGGAGAGGAAATCCTATATATTCATACTTAGGGGAGAAATTTCTAAATATTCTTGGAGTCATATCTATCATCAAATTCTATTTTCAATATGTCTTCCATATCTTGGTACTTTTTAAGCTCTTTGCATCTTTACAATAGAATACTCTTATGTCATGTAACAATTGTTTTCCTAAGTGTACTCCCACTTCTAAGATGCTCAAGCACCTTAAGGTAAAAATATACATCATATCCTTGATCTCTTGTCTCTTGCACATATTGTTTGCAAGAGTGAGTCCTAAACAAGTAAATCTTTCATTCACATATGTTTGATGCATATAGCCGAGATTCACATGACTTGTCTTGTCCCTTCTACTATATGTGCGCCCATTATATCTGGCCATGGGCAGCCCGGTCCGGTCGGCTAGGCCTGACCAGGCCCGAAAAAGCCTGACCCAGCCCAGCCCGACCTTGCCTGTGGGTCGGGCTCGGGCCTCTATTTTAAGCCCGAAGAGTATGTTCGGCCGGGCCTGGGCTTGACCTTTTCCGTTTTAGGGAAAGGGCCCAACTCGAGGGCCGAAGCCCAACGGAATTTATAAGGAAAGGGGACCGGCCCGAGGCCCAACGGAATTTAGAAGGGAAGGGGACCGGCCCGAGGCCCAAAGCCCGACGGAATTTAGCAATGATGGACTGGGCCTGGGCCTGAAATCTAGGCCCGACGGTTGGGATAGGCCAAGCGTCAAGCTTCAAGACTCTGCATTTTATATTTTGTGAGAAATCAGAGTTGATTCCATAGGAAATCCAATACTATTAAAAGGGGATGAGATATTTATGATAATCTGGTTGCTCAACTGCTTCTAGGTAGCCACCAAAAATACTCACTCGATCTCCCACAAAATTCTCTATCCAAAGCCTATACGTAAAAATCGGTGCCACCAACATTTCCCACTCGGCCATACCGAATTTCCTCCCAGACAGAACCTATGCCAAAACACTAATGTCTCGGTGCCACCAACATGCCATTTTAAATAATTGGAATTTCTGAGTTTTCGAATCAGTCTCCCCGAGATTTGGAAATTGCCCTAGGTCACCCATATCAGTACCACCAAGATTTCTATATCGGTCTCACCGAGAAGACAAAAGTTCCCACATTTAGCACTAGTCGATGCCACTAAGTTTTACTTTGGTTTCACTTAGTTGGGAAATAATGTTGTAATGGTTGGATTTTTGGAGATGCATATATATACCCATCCACCACCTCTCATTCGTTGAGGAAGTACTCAGAACGAATCAACACTTTTCCGATTCATTTTTCTGAGAGAGAGCCACCTACTTATGTGTTGAGATCAAGCTATTCCAATCCTACCATTTGAATATTTATTTCTAGCCTCACCAAATTACCTCCCATCCAATCAATCTCTTCTACCCAAGCCAAATCTGTGAGAGAGTGATTGAGGGTTGAGGAGACTATCTTTTGAAGCACAAGAGCAAGGAGTTTATCTTACTACCACATCTATTACCTTTTGGAGAGTGGTGTCTCCTAGATTTATTAGGTGTCTCTTGGGAGCCTCCTACTTTGTGTTGTGGAGTTAAAACAAGAAGTTTGTACACGCAAGGACATCACCTACTTCATGAAGATCTACCTTGAGTGAGGCTAGTCCTTCGTGGACGTAATCCATGATGGAATAGACAAGGTTGCTTCTCCATGGCCCCTTCATGGTTGATCCCTTTGTGGACTCTCGCAGCTGTTACCCTCCATGGGTTGAAGTCTCTATGAACGTGGACGTGCGATAGCACCACCTATCGAAACCATGCCAAAAATCATCGTGTCTATCTTCATGTTTGATCTTCCTAAACTCTACTCCTTACTATAAATGTGCATGTATTTACTTTCCACTGCTATACTCCTAGACATGCATGTGTAGTGTGTGTATGACTTGTTCTAAAAGTGAAAATCTGCAAACAATTAATATTGGGAAAAGGCTATGTTTTAATTTGTCAAGTAGTCTATTCACTCCCCCTCTAGACATCCCTTCTAGTGATGCCACAACAGGCCGAGGCTTATCCCGACAAAAGGCGGTCTCCGCGTGATAATGTGGTCATCGTGACACGTCGATGGGCTCGGTGATGACCACCATCCTGGCATGCTGATCCGTCCTGATCTATTTCCACCAAAGAGGAAACGCTTTGTGACTTGCTTTAGGGGGAGGAAGACACCGCTGCGCCCTTATCACTAGAATGGATACTAGGCTTGGTCTCGCCCTACTGTCCTTGTCCTAACAGCGGGACATCATCAACATGATAGGCGCGAAGGCCCGCAGCTGGCACTGTATGACCTGCTTAATGAGGCTGCCTCGCGAGGGGAGCCTCGTGAGGCGATGTGGTGCTTGGCGGCTTCTGTATGGCTTGATCCGGCGATGAGGGGCCTCGCTAGGCTTTCCCCTTGCAAGGCAACTCCCTTTGTAGCGGTCGAGGAAGGTTTGTTTTCATGGGCCGGCCCAAGTGTCATCCCCAGGGCGAGCGGCAGATGGGCCGTGGTACCTCAGTTCCCACTGGGCCGACAATAGCCCCTGGGATCACGGCACGCATGTTCCTCCAATTAGGGATGAAACGGCGGGGGAGCATTGAGCTGCCGAGCCCAGCGGTGAGGTGTGGCGGATTTTACAAGGCGTGGCGCCCCCACTCCCCACGATGTCTTGGAACCACCATCGTGACGACAAAGCTTGCCTGCGTAGGGCACATTCGCTCTGTTGCTCTGCCATCCCCATCTAGATCTTTGTCTTGCACGTGAGAAGCTCCTCTATTCCCTCTCCTCCAGCTTCCCATCTTTCTTTGCCATGGCCCTAAGAAAGAGAGGGAAGAAGAAAGTCGTCGAGCCCGGGCCACCGGTCCCATCAGGGCTGGGGCTCGCGCTACTGAAATTCATGATGCTCAACGAGGAAGGCCTAGGCAAGGTGCGGTCAATGACGGCCAGCACCCGCAACAAGAACGAGGCGATGAAGATGTGGTCGGTGTTGCGCCCTATGGCTCGGCAACGAGGCACGATGTTCCCATTCTTCTTGCACCCCGTCTTCGCAAGGTTGGTGCCTCCCTTCTCTGATTTCTTTGATGCCATGTTTAGCTACTACCAGGTCCATGCGTTGCACCTACACCCGACCGTGGTCCTCCTTATTTTTGTCTTCGCCTACCTCTGCAAGGCTTTCTTGGGGGTGATGCCATCCATGGCTTTCCTCTGGAAGTTCTTCTACCTCCGACTAACTGCGGCAGACCAATGTTCAGCTTGCATGTCATTCCACATCGCTGCGGTCATGCGCGTGCATATCATCGGCATGAGGATTACCGAGGAGGTGGAAGGCATCAGGGAGCACTGAATCTACATGGACGCATTCCAGTACAACCTCCTTCTGCAAATCTCGGAGGTGCCAGCGGTGCAGAGCTCCAGGTGAGGGTAGGCCGAGCTGACCGACGCCACGTCGGACCAAGTCATGGCGAGGATGCGGGTGCTACAAGCCGGCAGGCTCACATCGAGCATGGTAGTTAAGGAGTACAAGAGCACACACATTTCCCCTCTCAAGAGGCGCGGGTGTCGCGTATGGACTCGTATGGGACTGGGGGACCCCATGAGGCTGAGCACCAATCGCCTCACCCCGGAGGTGGTGGAGGGGCTGGCAAATGTTATCCTTGCCGCGCGGATGCCGTTTCCACCACTAGAGGCAGCTCCATTCTATCGCTTTAGAAATAGGGAGGACGTGCGAACAAGCATGCCCCCTTTGATTAGCAGGGGCTCTTCCCGTGGGTCATGTGGGGCCCCACGATAATAGGATCCAGGTGTTGCCGATTCCTGGAGGAGATGACGATGTCCAGGTGGCGGCTTTAGTCAACACGAGGAGCAAGGCGGCGGCACCCTTGCTGACGCGCCGCCAACCAATGGCGGGGGCGTGCAGCACTGGTGGCAGTGTCAGTGGGGGGTCCCGAGACGGGGCCCCGCAGTGTGTGCCCCCGGAGGAGGAGGCCCTTGGCATGGGAAAGCCTTCCGCCTGGTGGGAAGATCCCGCCCGCTGAGGCCTTGGGAGGGGGTGCAAGCAGGCTTCATGGTGGGGCCTCGGGAGGAGGCCCCAGCAAGCCTCGAGGAAGCGGCAGCAACAACCGTTTGGGAGAGAAGCTAAATAGGAGGCGGTGGGTCCCTAAAGACGAGTAAGCCTCCTTGCCCCATGCACTCCTCGCACTCATTGCTTCACCTTGCAAGACTTGGCCTTATTCCCAGTTATGTAGGAGGAGCTTCCCGCTGAAGAATACGAAGGAGGAAACCCAAGGCAAGGATGCCACGGGGCTGACCGCGCTTGGTTAGAGTCTGGAAAGGACGACACGCGAGAGCCCCCGCCGAGCCTTAAGGAGCATGACAGAGTCATCAAGGAAGATCTTGCGGCCTCCATCCAACCGCCCGAGGAGGTCTTCGCTCCTACGAGTGGAAGAGAGCCTCCGGAAGAGGTGCACACCATGGAGGAGACAAGCACCGACAGTACGACCACCACAAAACTCAAATGATCGAGCTGGAGGTATCCACCCCCATCCCTCCTTCCACGGTCACTCTATCGGTAGGAGCGGGAGTAGAGGTGGAGGTGGAGGAGGATCCTGTCCGCCTGGAGGAGAACGAGGCTGCGTGAGGTGGAGACCTGGGCGGCCCGATGGCACAACAACCCCCGGGCCCTGAGGGCCATCGAGGGCAGAGAAGGAGGGGCAGGGCACATCCTGGGCTTTCACCCCAGTGAGCCACAATACCCTACTACAAAACGGTTCTCTGTGCCACGCTGGCTCGGCCCTCACCTTTGTGGAGGCCGAGATCGTGGCCGAGGAGGAGAACCTCCATCAGAAGCGGGAGCGCCTCACGGGGGCTAGCAAAAGTTGAATGTGCCCGTCAAGCTGGGTCGCTGCCAAGTTGACACTGTGCAAAGGGAAAGCAAATAAGGCGCCCTGAAGACCCGGGAGCTCATCGACGGGGCGATTTGGGATGCAGGAGAGGCCACCCGATTCCTCGAGGAGGCGGTGTCAACGGAGGAGGCCTTCGTGAAACATGGTGTGGCCCATGAGGCCCGACTCATCTCCCGGGAGGGGGCGGTTGCCCGACGCGAGAGTTGGGTGGCTGTCCTGGAGCTCGACATGGAGGTCCCGGAGCGTGAACTCCCACAATCCACCATTGCACAGGAGAGGGAGCGAGAGCGCCTGGAGAACCTCGATCGCGCTATGGTAGCAGGTGAGGCCTCCTACAAAGAACGCCTTGCGAATACAATGCCGTGCTCGAAGATAAGGCTGCGAAGCACAAGTTATTATTTTGAGAGTTGAAAATTTTAAAGAAACTTGTGCTCTCATTCTTCACTTATATTTGCTGGAGAGCTTGCTATTTGCAATGGCTACTTGCTTTAAATGAAATTAGTCCCAAAGTGATAATATCCACGGGAGATATAATAAAAACTCTCATGAAGATCAATGGATACTAAACTTGATTCATTGCAATAGTTTTTTGATATGAAGATAGTGATATGTGAGTACGTTGATGAGTAATTATGCCTTAGTTAGAATATTGGTGTTAAAATTTGTGATTCCCTATGCATGCACATGAAGTCAATAATTATGCTATGAAATTACATCCTACTTGTGTTGCATTATTCGGTGTTAGTTATGTTTAATGTTCACTTATGATTATTTTCGTTTCTTGGTTGGGGGCTTCTCACTCTATTTACTAGCCTTCACTTGTACTAAGCGGGAATACTGCTTGTGCATCCAAATACTAAACCCAAATTTGTGCCAAATGAGTCCACTATACCTACCTATATGTGGTATTTCAATTCTGTTCTAAGTAAATTTGCAAGTGCCAACTCTAATATTCAAACTAAATTTACGTTTTGTGTGCTTGTACCACTCATGAAGCGGTGAGGGGTGGCCGGTATCTTCCATGTTAAATAGGTTATTCTCAAGATGAGTGTTTATTCACTAGTCATTGCACGAGAATATGGCGGTAATAGGAATGCACAGTCCCAAAATGCAAAGAAAATCTATTTTATGTTGTCAAATAATAAATTCCTTGGAAAGTGTTAGAATGGACAGTAATCGTGGATGCGGCTAGTCGTGGGGTGTGAAAGAATGGTGGAAAAAGGAATAGACTTTATTTCCAGTTTGGGAACCGCCTATATTTTTTTTGGCATGGAGGATATTGGAAACTCTTAGTAGTTTTTGTTGACAAGAAAAGCATACCACCCAAAATATTTGATCTCTAAATTTTTCACTTTGAGCTGTGGCACCTCTACAAATCCCTGATTCCCTCTATGAAGGGCCTATCTATCTACTTTATGCAATTTTTATTTGAGTCTCCATCTTCTCTTATAAAGCACAAACTAAGGAACACCATTATCATACTTGGGCATTGGATGTAGTTAATATTTGGGTGTGTTGCATGAATGGATCAATGACGGAGCATGATGGTAGCTTTTTGATATCCTTGAGTATTGAAATTTTCATGTCAAACTATTGACTATTGTTTTGAATCATCTACAAGTACATATATTCATCTTAATAACAAAAACAATATGATGAACATATGAGGCACCACTCCACATAAAAAATTAAGTTTTTATCATTTGCCTACTCGAGGACTTGCAGGAATTAAGATTGGGATGCTGATACGTCTCCAACGTATCAATAATTTTTTATTATTCCATGCTGTTAAATTATCATTCTTGAATGTTTTATGATCATTTTATGGCAACCTTTATCATTTTTTGGGACTAACCTATTGACATAGTGCCTTCTGCTAGTTGTCATTTTTTGCTGGGTTTTTTTCTTCGTAGAAAATCAATATGAGATGAAGTACACATACCATGAAACTTTACAAATATTTTTCTTTGGACCAGAAGGAAATCTGGGAGCCAAGGATGATCACCAGAGGAGGCCCATGTAGCCAACTAGGCACCAGGACGCGCCCACGGCCCGTGGCACAGCCTGGTGGCTAGTGTGGGACTCGGGCGCCTCGTCTCCCACCTCTGAGCTCTATAAATACGCCAATATTCCAGAAACCCTAGAGGAGTCCACGAAAAGTCGTTTCAGGCGCCACAAGTTCGAGAAGCCACTAAATCCAATCTAGAGCCCATTCGAGAGAGGAACATGATCACGGGGGGGTTCACCATCCTCATTGGTGTTCCTCCGATGATGTGTGAGTAGTTCATATCAGACCTACATGTCTGTAGGCAGTAGCTAGATGGCTATGTCTCTCGTTTTGCTTTTCAATACAATGGTCGCTTGGAGATCTATTTGATGTAACTCTTTCTTTTGTGGTCTCTTTGCTGGGATCCGATGAATTGTGTGTTTATGATCAGATCTATGTAATTATATTCATGCTTGATTTTTATACCCTCATATTTCTTCTCCGATATTTGGTTTTTGTCTGCCCAACTTGATCTTTTATCTTTCAATAGGAAGAGGTGCTTTGTGATGGGTTCGATCTTGCGGTGCTCAATCTCAGTCATAGAAAGATACATGGCACACATGTATCGTTGCTATCATGGATAAAATGATGGGGTATATTCCTACATGAAATAGATTTTGTCTACATAATGTCATCATTCTTAAGGCATTACTCCATTTCTCCATGAACACAATACACTAGATGCATGCTGGATAGCGGTCGATGTGTGGAGTAATAGAAGTAGAGGTAGGCAGAAGTTGGTCTACTTGTCTTGGACATGATGCCTATATACATGACCATTGTCTTGGATATCGTCATAATTATTCTCTGTTCTATCAATTGCCCAAAGTAATTTGTCTACCCACCATTTGCTATTTTCTCGAGAGAAGCCACTAGTGAAACCTGCGGCCCCCGGGTCTATTTCACATCATCTATTTGCAATCTCTACTTTGCTATTCGCGTTTACATTTTATTTTCTCTTTTATTTCCAGATCTATATTATCAAAAAACAAAAATACCTTGCTATGTTATATATGTTCTCACTTTATTTGCATCTATCAATCTATCCTTTATTTTACCCATGAGGGATTGACAACCTGTACACGCGTTGGGTTGCGAGGATTTGCTATTTTGTGCAGGTACCGCTGACATAGTCTTGTGGATCTTCCTATTGGTTTGATACCATGGTTTCATAACTGACGGGAATACTTGCCTTCGATGTGCTACATCACACTTTAAGCTTGGAGGGGAACCAATGCAAATCAGTGGGGAGTCGGTTATCAACTAGGAGATCCTTAACTATAGCAACATTAGGCTCAACATTTATTTGTTCACAATGTTTTGGTGTCCTAACATGACTTCTGTTAATCACAGTTGTAGCCTGAGCATGTTCTGTAATCCTCACGGGAAAAGGAGGTTTCTCAATGTAGGCACTAAGAACAATTGGATCAACATGGCTAACAATTATTTCTTCCTTCTTAATTTTAACACGTTCCTTAGATAATTTTTCAGTGGGAGGATGATATTTGAACCTCTTCTCCTTGGGAAAATCAAAATGGGTAGCAAAAGATTCATAGAAAGTAGCTACTGTCCGAGAGTCAAGATCATATTTATTTCTAAACTCATGGAAAGAAGTAGTTTGCATAAATGATTTAACACAATCAAATTAAGTTTTATACCCGACTCTTTACCTTCGTCGAGTTCCCAATCTTCAGAGTTGCGTTTAATACTTTCAAGAAGATCCCATTGGAATTCAATACCGTCCTTCATGTAGGAACGAGTAGCACATGAATCAAGTAATGCCAGATCATCATGAGAAAGACAAGCATACATTTTTTGTATAATCATTTCTTTCGAGAGCTTATGGTTGGGATAAGTGTGCATCATAGATTTAATCCTCTCCCAATCTTGAGAAATAATTTCCCCTTCACAAGGCCAATAACTATAAATAAATTTCCGATCACGATGAAATGGATGCATTGGGTAAAACTTCTGGTGAAATTCAAGCTTCAAGCGATTCCAGTCACATGATCCAATATCATCCAATAGCATGTACCACATTAGTGATTTTCCCTCCAAAGATTAAGGGAAAAACTTCATCTTAACTTTGTCTCCAGGTAGACCTAAAATCTTAAACAATCCACAAATCTCATCGACATATATCAAATGGTACTGAGGATGAGTTGAACCGGTATAAGGATTAGCAAACAGTTTCTCTACCATACCCGAAGGAATCTCAAATAAATATATTCAGTAGGTTGATGAACAACTTTCTCAACTTCCATTCGAGAAGAAGATTCCCCAAACAAGCCACTCAAAGTGTGACCGTTCATAGCGACAAGTAATAGTATATTTCAGCACGGACCGAAAATGTTTCCTTACCAATGTCCACTTACCAAAGGCTCTTTACTCCTAGGAAACAGCTCCAGAAAAGAGTCTTGCTGACCCACAAGTATAGGTGATCAATCATAGTCCTTTCAACAAGTAAGTGTGTCGAACCCAACAAGGAGCAGAAGGAACTGACAAGCGGCTTTCAGCAAGGTATTCTTTGTAAGTGATGTAAGTAACAATGATAGATAGTTTGGTAGCAAGATAATTCATAACAGGTAACAAGTAACAATAGTAGAAAATGTACGAAAAGGTATCCTAATCCTTTTTGCAGCAAAGGAAAGGCCTGAAATTACTCTTATATTAAGCAAGCTCTCCCGAGGACACATGAGATTTTTTCTGTTTAGTCATGTTCATCATGTTGAGTTGATTCATGTTTGCTACTTTGATAATTTGATATGTGAGGGGGACCGGTGTTAAGGTGTTGTTCTTACTTGAAGAAACAACCCACTTATGATTACCCTCTCTAGCAAGCATCCGAAACCATGAAAGAAGAACTAAGATAAATCTAACCATAGCATTAAATGTGTGGATGCAAATCAGCTGCTCATGAAGCAACACATAAACTGGGGTTTAAGTTTGTGTCACTCTCGCAATCCATCATCTACATGTTACTCCACATTAACTTCCATTAGGCCCACAAAATGGTGAAGTCTCGTGTAGTCTACGTTCACATGACACCACTAAGATAAGTAACAACATACGTATCATCAAAACATCAAACGGATACCAACTTTACATGATTACTTATAACAAGACTTCTCACATGTCCTCAGGAGCAATAGTAACTAGTCGCACCTTATAAATATGTTCAAGATCAGAGGTATAATAATAACATTAAGGATCTGAACATAATATCTTCCACCAAGTAATCCAACAAGGATCAACTACAACATGTATCAACACAACTAGTAACCAACAAGTACCAATCCGATGTTTCGAGACAAAGATTGAATACAAGAGATGAACTAGGGTTGGAGATGAGTTGGTGTTGGTGAAGATGTTGATGAAGATTGGTCCTACCATGAAGGAGGAAGCGTTAATGATGAGCATGGCTTGGATTTCCCCCTCCCGGAGGGGAATTCCCTGGCAGAATCTATCCTCGGAGAGCAAAAGGGCATCTGCCCTGGTTTCCACCTCGAGATGATGGCACTTCGTCCCAAAAGGTTTCTTATGATTTTTCTAGATCAAAATACACCATATAGGAGAAGAGGTGTGTTAGAGGGCCTGCAGGCCCCCCACAAGCCATCAGGGCGCGCCCAAGGGGGTGCGCACCCTGTTGGCTTGTGGCCAGCAGGTGGCCCCCTCTGGTATATTTTTGGACCAATAATTCTTAATTATTCCAGAAAAATTCTCCATGAAGTTTCACGTCATTTGGACTCTGTTGATTTTTCTTCTTTTTTCTCGGTTTCCTCGTCTAGAATTCCAATTTCCAGATATTCCCCTTCTTGTGATTTACCTTGCATATTCAGAGAGAAAGGCATAAGAATTGTATGATAATAGGAAATAATGGACAAGAATAACACAAATATCAAGAAATAATCATGATGCAAAATGGATGTATCACACTTTGAGCCGTTGTGTGGCCAAACGAACCACATATTTTTGGGCTGGTCAAGCTTGCACAATAATCCTGTGTTGGGAACGCGGTGAGAAGACGTGCCAATTACAACCCACCCCGCCCCCTTTTACTCCACCGCTCATTTAACCTCTTGTATGTATTCAACCTTTCCCCCACAATGCAAGAAGCAAACCCATGACTCAAAATATGGAGACGATATCATGATC
This sequence comes from Hordeum vulgare subsp. vulgare, assembly GCF_904849725.1. Taxonomy (NCBI): domain Eukaryota; kingdom Viridiplantae; phylum Streptophyta; class Magnoliopsida; order Poales; family Poaceae; genus Hordeum; species Hordeum vulgare. Next base: position 379,765,833 of record NC_058520.1, on the reverse strand, counting down.
TACTCTAATGGCGATGCTCCGAGCGGCCGCTGCTACGTCAACAGAAACCTTCTGTCGTCTCTTGAGCTTGCGTTGGTTTTCCCTTGAAGAGGAAAGGGCCATGCAGCACAGGAGCAGTAAGTATTTCCCTCAGTTTGATAACCAAGGTATCAATCCAGTAGGAGAATCTCGTCAAGTCCAGAGTACCTGCACAAACACAAAGAGCTTGCACCCAACGCTATAAAGGGGTTGTCAATCCGTTCAAGATTGATTGCAAAGTGAGATCTGAAGGCGGAAATGCAACGAAGTAAAAGTGTAAGGCTGAAATATGGTGTGGAGTAGACCCGGGGGCCATAGTGTTCACTAGAGGCTTCTCCCAAAATAGCAAATATTACGGTGGGTGAACAAATTACTGTCGAGCAATTGATAGAACTGCACAAAGTCATGAGGATATCTAAGGCAATGATCATACATATAGGCATCACGTCCGAGACAAGTAGACCGATACATTCTGCATCTACTACTATTACTCCACACATCGACCGCTATCCAGCATGCATCTAGTGTATTGAGTTCATGACGAACAGAGTAACGCCTTAAGCAAGATGACATGATGTAGAGGGATAATCTCAAACCAATGATGAAAACCCCATATTTTTACCCTTGATGGCAACAACATGATGCGTGCCTCGCTACCCCTTCTGTCACTGGGTGAGGTCACCGCACGTTATGAATCCAAAACCAAGCACTTCTCCCAGTGCAAGAATCATAGATCTAGTTGGCCAAACAAAACCCGCAACTCGAAGAGAATTAGAAGGATATGAAATCATGCATTAGAGAGATCAGAAGAAACTCAAATAAGATTCATAGATAATCTGATCATAAATCCACAATTCATCAGATCTCGACAAACACAACGCAAAAAAGATTACATCGGATAGATCTCCATGAAGATCATGGAGAACTTTGTATTGAAGATCTAAGACAGAGAAGAACCAATCTAGCTACTAGCTATGGACTCGTAGGTCTATGGTGAACTACTCACGCAACATCGGGGAGGTCATGGTGTTGATGAAGAAGCCCTCTGTATATGAATGCCCCCTCCGGCAGGGCACCAGAACGTGCCCCAGATGGGATCTTGCGGAGACAGAAGCTTGCGGCGGCGGAAAAGTACTTTCGATGATCTCCTGATTTTTTTTTGGGATTTTAGGGAATTTATAGGCGAAATACCTAGGGCGGAGGAGGCCCAGGTAGCCCACAAGCCTGGGAGGCGCGGGCCCACCTGGCCGCGGCTAGGGGGCTTGTGGGGTCCCTGGTGGCCCCCTGCCCTGATTCTCAGGCTTCTTGATTTTTTTTGTTTTGGAAAAAATCTTTTTGGCAGTTTCATTCCATTTGGACTCCGTTTAAAATCCTCCTCTGAAAGGGGTCAAAAACATGGAAAGAACAGGAACTGGCACTTGGCACTCAGTTAATAAGTTAGTCTCAAAAAGATATAAAAGGCATACAAAATATCCAAAGTTTGACAAAATAATAGCATGAAACGTTGGAGACGTATCAAGCATCCCCAAGCTTAACTCCTGCTCGTCCTCGAGTAGGGAAGTGATAAAGACTGAATTTTTTATGTGGAATGCGACCTAGCATAGTTTTCCTTTGCAACTTCTTTCGTGTGACATGAATGTGCAGATCCGTAAGGTTCAAAACAATAATTTTCCATTTACATGAAAACAATAATACTTCAAGCAAACTAGCAAGGTAATCATGAACTTTCAAAATAACAAGGCCAAGGAAAGCTATCCCTACAAAATCATATAGTCTGGCTATGCTCCATCATCCTCACACAACTAATGTAAATCATGCACAACCCATGTATTGGCCAATTAATTGTTTTAGCACTATTACTTTCTCAAACTTTTTATAACTATCACGCAATACATGAGCGTGAGCCATGGATATAGCACTATAGGTGGAATAGAGTGTGGTGGTGGTTGTGAGAAAAAATGGGGGAGATGGTCACATTGACTCGGCGTATCAAAGGGCTATGGAGATGCCCATTAATAGATATCAATGTGAATGAGTAGGGATTGCCATACAAAGGATGCACTAGAGCTATAAGTATGTGAAAGCTCAAAAGGAGAACTAGTGGGTGTGCATCCAACTTGCTTGCTCACGAAGACCGAGGGTAATTTGAGGAAGCCCATCATTGGAATATACAAGCCAAGTTATATAATGCAGATTCCCACTAGCATATGGTAGTGACAAAACGAGAGGCTCTCAAACATGAAGAACATGGTGCTATTATGAAGCACAAGTGTGGAAAAATATAGTAGCATTATCCCTTCTCTCTTTTTTATTTTTATATTTTTTGGGCTCTTAGGCCTCTCTTTTTTTATCTTTTTTTTATTTGGGCTCTTCGGCCTCTTTTTTTTATTTCCTCACATGGGACAATGCTCTAATAATGATGATCATCACACTTCTATTTACTCACACCTCAAAGCTTAGAAATGACTCTATAGGAAATGCCTCCGGCAGTGTACCGGGATGTGCAAAGATCTAGCTTGGCGTATGACATTGAAACATCTCGCTAGCTATCTTACAATCATGCGATGGCAATATGAGAGTGACGGCACAAGTCATGAGACGGAACGGTTGGAGTTGCATGGCAATATATCTCGGAATGGCTATGAAAATGCCATAGTAGGTAGGTATGGTGGCTGTTTTGAGGAAGGGATATGGTGGGTTTATGTACCGGCGAAAAATGCGCGGCACTAGAGAGGTTAGCAATGGTGGAAGGTGAAAGTGCATCTATACCATGGACTCACATTAGTCATGAAGAACTCACATACTTGTTGCGAAAGTTTTTATTAGTAATCGAAACAAAGTGCTAAACGCATACTCCTAGGGGAAGGGTTGGTAGGTGTTAACCATCGCGCGATCCCGACCTTAACACAAAGGATGACAATCAGTAGGGAAATTATGCTCCGACTTCCTAACATAGCGGTTCACCATACGTGGATGCTACGGGAATCACTAACTTCAACACAAGTATTTCTAGATTCACAACACCCTACTAACATAGCTCTTAATATTACCAAATCTACGTCTCAAACCTAATTGAGAGGAATCAAGACATCTCTTTCTACTCAATGCAGATGAAAATGGAGGTTTTTGTATCCTGTTTGGGTACCTATCACCTTTGGGACTACTTTCATAGCATAAGCCAACTACCAAGTCACGCACCGCCGTGCTCTAAAAGATCTAAGTGAAGCACAAAGAGCAAAATTATCTAGCTCAAAAGATATAAGTGAAGCACTATGAGCATTCTAGCAAAATCATGATGAGTGCATGTATCTCTCTAAAGGTGTGTAGAAAGGATTATTGTGCCACAACAAAAAGAAAATACTCCTACGATACAAGACGCTCCAAGAAAAACACATATCATGTGGTGAATAAAAATATAGCTCCAAGTAATGTTGCCGATGGATTGAAGACGAAAGAGGGGATGCCTTCCCGGGGCATCCCCAAGCTTAGGCTTTTTGGTGTCCTTGAATTTGGCTTGGGATGCCTTGGGCATCCCCAAGCATAAGATCTTTCCACTCCTTATCCCTTTGTCCATGAGAACATCACCCAAAACTTGAAAACTTCACAACACAAAACTTAAACGGAAACTCGTGATATCATTAGCACAATAAAACAAACTACCACCTCTTTGGGTACTGTAGCAATCTTGATTTCTATTTATATTGGTGTTAGATTACTGTATTCTAACTTTTCCATGGCTAGTACCCCACGATACTATCCATGGTTTCATGAAAACAAGCAACCAACTCAACAAAAATAGAATCTGTCAAAAACATATGAGTCTGTAGCAATCTATATACTTCGTATACTTCTGGTACCTAAAAAATTCTGAAAAATTACGTCTGCGTGGGAAAACGGCATATCAACCAGAAGCAAAAACAATCAACTCAAAAGCTCTTTCCGAATGAAAATGAAAAATAATCTCATGAGCGAAAAGTTGCTGTCTTTTTCCAGCAGGATCAAACAACCATCACCAAGACTAGTCATAAAGGTTTTGCTCGGCTCAAACACAAAAAGAAACACAAAAGACACAATCATAACAGAATTATTTAAGATGTGGATGCAACAAAACAGAAAGAAAAAGATAAATTCATTGGGCTGCCTCCCAACAAGCGCTATTGTTTAACGCCCTTAGCTAGGCATTGATAACTCAATGATGCTCACACAAAAGACAAGAATTGAAGCACAACGAGAGCATCATAAAGCATGTGAAAATCAGATCTAAGTCTAACATACTTCCTATGCATAGGCATTTTATAGGAAAACGGATTGTCAAGACAACAAATAGTTACCATATGCAAGGAAGAAGAAAGAGACAATATCAATCTCAACATAACAAGAGGTAATTTAGTGATATGAAAGTTTCTACCACAATATTTTGCTCTCTCATAACAATTACATGTGGGATCATATTCGAATACAACAATGTAACTATCACATAGGATATTCTTTTCATGATCCACATGCATGCAAAGTTGACGCTCTTAAAAATAGTTGGATTATCATCAACAAAAGTCATGACTTCTCCAAACCTACTTTCAAGAATATTGCAAATATCATCTTCATCATGAGGTTTAAACAAATTTTCAAGATCATAAGAAAAATCATCACCCCATTCATGATCTTTGCAACATGTAGAGGACATAGCAAAACTAGCATCCCCAAGCTTAGGGTTTTGCATATTTTTAGCATGATTGACACTAATAGAATTCATAGTGAAACCATTGCAATCATGCTTTTCATTCAAGGAGCCCTCGTGAATCACTTCACAAATTTCTTCATCACGATTTTCAGATTCACGCATCTCAAGCAAAACTCCATAGATAAAGTCAAGTGCACTCAACTCACTAGCAATTGGATCAACATAATTGGATCTCTTAAAGAGATTCGCAAGTGGATGAGGATCTATATCAACAGATTTTCAGCAAGCGAAGATGCAAGCATATTGAAGGCACATAGCACACAAGCAATGGAAAGCAAGCGAGAGAAAAGGGGAATGAAAAAGGAAAATATTTTTGTAAATTTTTGTTTTTCACAAGTGGGGGAGAGGAAAATGAGAGGCAAAAAAAAGTAAATGCAAGAGATGAGTTTGTGACACTCGAATGAGTTCTTGACTTGATCCTCCCTAGCAACGGCGCCAGAAATTCTTCTGCTACGTCGACAGAAACATTTTGTCGTCTCTTCAGATTTCGTTGGTTTTCCCTTGAAGAGGAAAGGGTGATGCAGCACAGGAGCAGTAAGTATTTCCCTCAGTTTGAGAACCAAGGTATCAATCCAGTAGGAGAATCTCGTCAAGTCCAGAGTACCTACACAAACACAAAGAGCTTAAACCCAACGCTATAAAGGGGTTGTCAATCCCTTCAAGATTGATTGCAAACTGAGATTTGAAGGCAGAAAGTGCAATGAAGTAAAAGTGTAAGGCTGAAAATATGGTGCGGAGTAGACCCAGGGGCCATAGTGTTCACTAGAGGCTTCTCTCAAAATACCAAATATTACGGTGGGTGAACAAATTACTGTCGAGCAATTGATAGAACCGCCCAAAGTCATGACGATATCTAAGGCAATGATCATACATATAGGCATCACTTCCGAGACAAGTAGACCGATACTTTCTGCATCTACTACTATTACTCCACACATCGACCGCTATCCAGCATGCATCTAGTGTATTGAGTTCATGACGAACAGAGTAACGCCTTAAGAAAGATGACATGATGTAGAGGGATAATCTCAAACCAATGATGAAAACCCCATCTTTTTACCCTTGATGGCAACAACATGATGCATGCCTCGCTATCCCTTCTGTCACTGGGTGAGGTCACCGCACGGCCTGAACCCAAAACAAAGCACTTCTCCCATTGCAAGAATCATAGATCTAGTTGGCCAAACAAAACCCACAACTCGAAGAGAATTACAAGGATATGAAATCATGCATAAGAAAGATAAGAAGAAACTGAAATAAGATACATAGATAATATGATTATAAATCCACAATTCATCAGATCTCGACAAACACACCGCAAAATAAGATTACATCGGATAGATCTCCATGAAGATCATGGAGAACTTTGTATTGAAGATCCAAGAGAGAGAAGAAGCCATCTAGCTACTAGCTATGGACCCGTAGGTCTATGGTAAACTACTCACGCATCATCGAAGAGGTCATGGTATTGATGAAGAAGCCCTCCGTATCCGAAACCCCCCTCCGGTAGGGCACCAGAACGTGCCCCAGATGAGATCTTGCGGAGACACAAGCTTGCGGTGGCGGAAAAGTACTTTCGATGATCTCCTGATTTTTTCTGGGATTTTAGGGAATTTATATGCGAAAGACCTAGGGCAGAGGAGGCCCAGGGATCCCACAAGCCTGGGAGGCGCGGCCCCCCTGGCCACGTCTAGGGGGCTTGTGGGGTCCCTGGTGGTCCCCTGCCCTGATTCTCAGGCTTCCCGATCTTTTTCTGTTCCGGAAAAACTCTTTTTGGCAGTTTCGTTCCGTTTGGACTCCATTTAAAATCCTCCTCTGAAAGGGGTCAAAAACATGGAAAAAATAGGAACTGGCACTTGGCACTGAGTTAATAAGTTAGTCTCAAAAAAGATATAAAAGGCATACAAAACATCCAAAGTTTGACAAGTTAATAGCATGAAACCATCAAAAATTATGGATATGTTGGAGACGTATCAGCCGCCGACAAAGAGCAGCGGTTCACCATTCATGCCTACGTGGACACCCATGTAAGGTTCAAGGACCTCTCGATGGTCTGCAACAACAACCCGTTCTGGGTGGAGAACTCCATCCACACCATGGAGCAGTTACTTGCTGACAACAAGTACAAAGTGGTCGGCTTCAACCTTGAGTACCCTAGCGGTCGTGCCGGGTATGAACAGAAGGTTGTCTTCAACCATATGTGTGTTAGACTTTACGTACTCATCTACCACTACTGCCTAGCCACACGGCCTTGCGAGCGTTTAGCCTTGTTTGTCAACAGCCCCGTCTACATATTCTATACGGTGGACAGACCAACAATGAAAAGTTGCTCAAGACTACGGGCTTGGCCTGCCAGAATCTGGTGGTCATCCAATGCCATTACAAGATCTTGAGTGGCGAGGAGAAGCATAAGGACTCCCATGTTGACCTCGCCATGGCCATCATTGACCCCTATTATAGAGGCATGAAGGATCTCTACAAGAAGAGGAAGGTTATCTGGCACCGTTCCTGGGTCAGAGGACTCGATGAATACACAACCAAGGAAGTACATGACCAAGGAAGTGTACGTAAGTTTCGAGATGTGCAGGCGGATCGTTGACATGAGGAAGTGTCTCTGTCGTGCACCGACAGACACCCGTCATTGATAACCCACAAGTATAGGGGATCGCAACAGTTTTCGAGGGTAGAGTATTCAACCCAAATTTGTTGATTTGACACAAGGGGAAGCCAAAGAATATTCTCAAGTATTAGCAGTTGAGTTGTCAATTCAACCACACCTGAAAGACTTAGTATCTACAGCAAAGTATCAGCAGCAGAGTAGTGTGATAGCAACAGTAGCAACAGTGACAATAGCAGCAGTGACAACAGTAGCAACAGAGTAACAGTAGCAGCCGTGACAGAAGTATCGACAAAGTAACATGGCAAGGACGAGTAGGAAAAACTCGTAGGCATTGGATCGGTGATGGATAATTATGCCGGATGGTATTCATCATGCAACAGTTATAACACGGAGAGACATGTAACTAGCTCCAGTTCTTCAATGTAATGTAGGCATGTATTCCATATGTAGTCATACGTGCTTAGGGAAAAGAACTTGCATGAAATCTATTGTCCATCCCTCCCGTGGCAGCGGGGTCCTGATGGAAAATACATGATATTAAGGTTCTCCTTTTAATAGAGAACGGAACAAAGCATTAGCACTTAGTGAATACATGAACTCCTCATACTATGGTCATCTCCGGGAGTGGTTCCAGCCATTGTCACTCCGGGGTTGCCGGGTCATAACACATAGTAGGTGAGTACAACTTGCAATATAGGATCAAGAACACACAAATATTGAGGAGAACATAATAGGTTCAGATCTGAAATCATGGCACTCGGGCCCTAGTGACAAGAATTAAGCATGGCAAAGTAGTAGGAACATCAATATCAGAACATAGTGGATACTAGGGATCAATCCCCGTCAAAACTAACTCGATTACTTGATAGATCTCATCCAACCCATCACCGTCCAGCAAGCCTACGATGAGATTACTCACGAACGGTGAAGAGCATCATGGAATTGGCGATGAAGGAAGGTTGGTGATGACGATGACGACGATCTCCCCTCTTCGGAGCCGAGAACGGACTCCAGATCTGCCCTCTAGAGGAAGAACAGGAGGTGGCGGCGCCTCTGTATCGTAAAACTTGATGAACTCTTCTCCTTGATTTTTTTTTCGGACGAAAGGGACTAAATAGAGCTGGAATTGGAGGCGGCGGTGCTCCGTGGGCCCCACAAGCCTGCTAGGCACGGCCAGGGGGACCTGCGCCTGGTGGGCTTGTGGGCTCACAGCTCCACTTCTCCGGTTGATTCTTGCGCTAGTATTTTTTATATATTCCACAAAAAATCGTCGTAAATTTCCAGGTCATTCCGAGAACTTTTATTTCTGCGCAAAAACAACACCATGGGAATTCTGCTGAAAACAGCGTTAGTCCGGGTTAGTACCATTCAAATCATGCAAATTAGAGTCCAAAACAAGGGCACAAGAGTTTGGAAAATTAGATACGACGGAGACGTATCAACTCCCCCAAGCTTAAAGCCTTGCTTGTCCTCAAGCAATTCAGTTGACAAACTGAAAGAGACAAAAGAAAAAACTTTTATGAACACTGTTTGATCTTGTTGTTGCAATTATGTCTAACTCATATTCAGGTTTTCAGCAAGATCATAAGCTAACCACATAAGCAATGACATTTAGGTCTCTAGAGGAACTGATATCAATGGCACAATCAACTAGCAAGCAATAATAATAAGTTTCAAACGTCAACACTTCAATCAAAACAATCATGAAGCAATTTGAACAGATGTTATCTCGCTAGCTCTTTCTAAAACCGCAAAACATAAATGCAGAGCACCTACAAAGATCAAGGGCTGACTGAACATTGTAATTCATGGAAAAGAAGATCCAGTCACAGTCATAGTCAATAACAATTAAAAGCAAAGCATAGAAATGACAGAGGTGCTTTCTAATTGGTTCTTTTATAAGAAGAGGATGACTCAACAGAAACATAAATAGACGGGCCCTTCGCAGAGGGAAGCATTGATTTGCAGAGGTGCGAGAGCTCAAGCTTTCAAAACAGAGATAAATAATTTTGGGTGGCATGCTTTCATTGTCAACGCAATGACTAAGAGTTTTCACCATCCTCCATGCTACACATACTATAGGCGGTTCTGATGACCCACAAGTATAGGATCAATCATAGTCCTTTCGATAAGTAAGAGTGCCGAACCCAATGAGGAGCAGAAGGATCTGACAAGTGGTTTTCAGCAAGGAAGTATCTGCAAGCACTAAAATTATCGGTAACAAGTGATTGTGTGGTGAGATGATTCATAGCAAGCAACAAGTAACAAAAGTAGCAACGATGCAGCAAAGTGGCCCAATCCCTTTTTTAGCAAGGGACAAGCCTGGACAAAGTCTTATAGGAGGAAAAACGCTCCTGAGGACACACGGGAATTTCTGTCATGCTAGTTTTCATCATGTTCATATGATTCACGTTCGTTACTTTGATAGTTTGATATGTGGGTGGACCGACGCTTGGGTACTGTCCTTATTTAGACAAGCATCCCACTTATGATTAACCCCTCTCGCAAGCATTCGCAACTACGAAAGAAGAATTAAGACAAAGTCTAACCATAGCTTTAAACTAGTGGATCCAAATCAGCCCCTTGCGAAGCAACGCATAAACTAGGGTTTAAGCTTCTGTCACTCTAGCAACCCATCATCTACTTACTACTTCCCAATGCCTTCCTCTAGGCCCAAATAATGGTGAAGTGTTATGTAGTCGACGTTCACATAACACCATGAGAGGAAAAACAACATTCAACACATCAAAATACCGAACGAATACCAAACTCACATGACTACTATTAGCATGACTTATCCCATGTCCTCAGGAACAAAAGTAACTACTCACAAAGCATAATCATATTCATGACGAGAGAGGTAATGAGTAGCATTAAGGATCTGAACATAAACTCTTCCACCAAGTAATCCAACTAGCATCAACTACAAAGAGTAATTAACACTACTAGCAACCTCACGAGAACCAATCGGAGTCGCGAGACGAAGATTGGTTTCAAGTGATGAACTAGGGTTTGGAGATGAGATGGTGTTGATGAATATGTTGATGGTGGCGAGTCCCCTCCGATGAGAGGAGTGTTGGTGATGACAATGGCGACGATTTCCCCCTCCGGGAGGGAAGTTTCCCCGACAGGATCGTCCTGCCGGAGCTCTAGATTGGTTCTGCTCAAGTTCCGCCTTGTGGCGGTGATGAATCCACGAAAAAGCTCCCTCCTGATTTTTTTCGGACGAAACCCTTCATATAGCAAAAGAGGGGGCTAGTGGGCTAGCAGGCTGCCCATAAGCCCCCTAGGCGCGGCTAGGGGGTGGCCGTGCCTAGCAGGCTTGTGGCCACCTGTTGGCGCCCCTCTTGCGCTTCTTCGGCCCAGTATTTTTTATAAATCCAAAAAAAATCATCGTTGATTTTTATGGCATTTGGAGTTGCGCAGAATAGGTATCTCAAACTTGCTCCACTTTCAGGCCAGAATTCCAGCTACCGGCATTCTCCCTCTTCATGTAAACCTTGCAAAATAAGAGAGAAAAGGCATAAGTATTGTACCATGAAGTGAAATAATAGCCCAAGAAGCGATAAATATCAACATAAAAACATGATGCAAAATGGACGTATCAGGTTCCCAAACAGAAAAGTAAAGTTTTGGCTCCCCCACCACCAATCGATCACCAACAACAATGCAGGGGGAGTTTTGTTTGCAATTATCTTTTCGATTTGAGCATGGAACTCGGCATTCCAATTACCGGCCCCTTTCTCGTGAATGATAGCGAATAAACACATATCGAGGATAACATGCCTAGCATGGAAGATACTGATCCCCCCTTGTCACCACATGAGCGATTCGGGCATGCAAAGAAGATTATTTCTTGAAGGTTTAGAGAGTTGCACATGCAAATTTACTTGGAACGGCAGGTAGATACCGCATATAGGTAGGTATGGTGGACTTATATGGAACAACTTTGGGTTTATGGAAGTGGATGCACAAGCAGTATTCCCGCTTAGTACAAGTGAATGCTAGCAAAAGACTGGGAAGCGACCAACTAGAGAGCGACAAAAGTCATCAAAATGCATTGAGATTAACCAACATTGAGTGCAAGCATGAGTAGGACATAAATCACCATGAACATGAATATCATAGAGGCTATGTTGATTTGTTTCAACTACATGCGTAAACATGCGCCAAGTCAAGCCACTTGAATTATTCAAAGGAGGATACCATCCTATCATACTACATCATAATGATCTCAAAATTCATGTTGGCATCCAAGACAAACCATTATAAGATCCTAGCTAATTAAGCATGGCATCAGAAACTATGATTTCTAAGTTGTCATTGCAAACATGTTTCTCACAACAAAGCTGAACTAGAAACGATGAGCTAGTCATATTTACAAAAAAATAGATCGAGTTCATACCAGCTTTTCCAGGCTCAGTCACTTCATCATATATCGTCATTATTGCCTTCCACTTGCACGACTGAATGATGTGAACAATAATAAGAGTGCTCGTGCATTTGACTAAGCTGGAATCTGCAAGCAAACCCAACGAAGAAGACAAAGTAATATGGCTCTTAGACAGATAAACCGATATGCATGCAAGAGCCACTAAACATTGTAACCATTGTCTTCTACGTTGACCCAAAGAAAAAGAAAAATATTTACACGGGAAAGCTCCCAAGAACGAGAAATCTTTTTGGGTTTTCTCAAACTATAAAAACACACGAGAAGAAAGCGAGAAAAAGAAATAAACTAGCATGGATGATACAGTGGCAAAGTGTGAACACCGACTAACAAAGTGAAAGCGTGAGCATGAATATAAAGTCGGTAAGAAACACGTACTCCCCCAAGCTTAGGCTTTTGGCCTAAGTTGGTCTACTCCCATGTTTGGTCCTGGCGATATCCAAAATCATAATGGGGGTTGTACGGGAGTGCGACAGCCACTGCCTGAATAGCTGCCTCATGGAGGTGAGTAGCCTTCGCCTCCCTCTCATACTCCCCTGCCTCTTCCAAGGCAACAATAATACGGAACGAATAAGGCACTAGAAAAAAAACTAATTGGACCAATGGAGGAGTCACATACCAAGGAGCAATTTCCCCAAAACAGTTTGGTGAATGGTGCTTTGCACAAGGAGATCGAAAATCGCAGCAAGAAGAGCAAGAACACGGGTTTGAGCTGCGAAACGATTTTTTCTGGAGGTAGGAGAAGGAGATGGGCGCTGGAATAAGTGGAGGGGGGACACGTGGGCCCCACAAGCCTGGTAGGCGCGGCCAAGGGGTGCCCGCGTCTCCTGGGCTTGTGGTCCACTGGTGAAACCCCCTGACTAGCTCTCCGTCTCAGATTTTTTCAAAAAATCCAGAAAAAATCATACTTGATTTTCAGGGCATTCGGAGAACTTTTATTTTTGGGACACTTTTCTACGGGACACAAGAAGCAGAAAACAGGAAAAACTAAAGCTAAATCTATCATTTTTCTTCTAAGCAACCGAAGGTGAAAGCTTGGAACAGAGGATTGTGACTCCTCGATTTATCCATCCCATGGTCAACGAAAGGAATCCGTCAATGTGGTTGATCAAGTCTCCTTGACAAACTTTTTCGAATACCATGAAAAAAAGAACGGAGAATTTTTTGAATAGTCACTAGGTTACCTCAATGGGGATGTGCATATCCCCAACAAGCAAATCACACTTCATCTTGACAGTAGGTATAGAGCATTCAAAGCTCCCAATAAGAATCAATGAAGTTTTTCGATAGCATTGATGCAATGTACTCGATATTGTTTCTTCGGAAAGTGCACCGTATGCTCATTACCATTGACATGGAAAGTGACATTGGCTTTGTTGCAATCAATAACAGCCCCTACAGTGTTTAGAAAGGGTCTTCCAAGGATGACCGCCATGGCATCGTCCTCGGGAATATCCAGAATAACAATGTCTGTTAAGATAGTAACGTTAGCAACCACAACGGGAACATCCTTGCAAATGCCGATAGGGAAAGAAGTTGATTTGTCGGCCATTTGCATAGAGATTTCAATGGGTGTCAACTTATCCAGTTCAAGTCTACGATAAAGAGAAAGAGGCATGACACTAACACCAGCTCCAAGGTCACATAAAGCAGTTCTAACGTAGTTGCCTTTAATGGAGCAAGGTATAGTGGGCACTCCGGGATCACCTAGTTTCTTAGGAGTTCCACCCTTGAAAGTGTAATTGGGAAGCATGGTGGAAATCTCAACCTCAGGTATCCTCCTCTTATTAGTCAGAATATCCTTCATGTACTTAGCATACAGAGACATTTTGAGCATATCTGTCAAACGCATTTGCAGAAAGACAGGTCTAATCATTTCGACAAAGCGCTCAAAATCTTCATCATCTTTTTTCTTGGATGGTTTGGGAGGAAAGGGCATGGGTTTCTGAGCCCATGGTTCCCTTTCTTTACCATGCTTCCTAGCAATGAATTCGTTCTTATCGTATCTCCTATTCTTAGGCTGTGGGTTATCAAGATCAACAGGTTCAATCTCCACATCCTTATCATTGCTAGGTTGAGCATCAACATGAACATCACTATCGATATTATCGTTAGGCTCATGTTCATCACCAGATTGTGTTTCGGCATCAGAAACGGAGATATCGTTTGGATTCTCAGGTGTAACAGCAACAGGGTTGCTAGCATGCAAGTTCCTATCATCTTCCTTTTTCTTGTTAGGATGACTAGGTGCATCAGTGCTAACTCCTTGAGAATCTTGTTCAATTCTCTTAGTATGACCCTCAGGATACAAAGGTTCCTGGGTCATTCTACCGCCTCTAGTGACGACTCTGATAGAATTGTCATTCAACTCATTGAGCAAGTCATTTTGAGCCTTAAGTACTTGTTCTACTTGAGTAGTAACCATAGAGGCATGTTTACTCAGAAGCTTAAGGTCATTGACATTTTTGTCCACACAAGCACTTAAATGACTAAGCATACGAGCATTCTGTTCCAATTGTCAGCTAACATAATCATTGAAACTCTGTTGTTTGGCAACAAAGTTATCAAATTCATCCAGGCATAAGCTAGCAGGTTTATCAAAAGGAATATCACTCTCATTGAATCTACAAAGAGAATTTACTTCTACTACCTGTGTCGGGTTATCAAGACCATGGATCTCTTTGATCGGTGGTAGATTTTTGACATCTTCAGATTTAATGCCTTTCTCTTTCATAGATTTCTTAGATTATTATATATCTTCATGACTGAGGAATAGGATACCTCTTTTCTTAGGAGTTGGGTTTGGAAGTGGTTCGGGAATAGTCCAAGCATTCTCATTGCACAAGATATTATTCAATAGGATCTCAGCTTGTTCCACAGTTCGTTCCCTAAAAACACAACCGAGACAACTATCTAGGTGGTCATTAGAAGCATCGGTTAGTCCATTATAGAAGATATCAAGTATTTCATTCTTTTCAAGAGGGAGATCAGGAAAAGCATTCAGTAGCTGGACGAGCCTCCCCCAAGCTTGTGGGAGACTCTCTTATTCAACTTGCACAAAGTTGTATATTTCCTGCAAGGCAGCTTGCTTCTTATGGGCAGGGAAATATTTTTCAGAGAAGTAGTAGATCATATCCTGGGGGCTACGCACACAACCAGGAGCAAGAGAAGTGAACCAAGTCTTAGCATCATCCTTTAGCGAGAAAGGAAACAACTTAAGGAAATAGTAGTGGCGGATATTTTCCTCACTCGTGAATAGGGTGGCTATATCGTGCAGTTTGGTAAGATGTGCTACAACCGTTTCAGACTCATAAAAATGAAAATGATCTGATTCGAGCAGAGTAATTAACTCAGGGTCGATAGAGAATTCATAATCCTTATCGGTCACAAAGATAGGCGAAGTAGCAAACTTCGGGTCATATTTCATCCTAGCGTTCAAAGATTTTTCTTTCCACTTGCGCAGTAAATTCTCAACATCATAGCTATCCTTACAAGCAAGAAAGTCCTCAGCTATCTCTCCCTCCATAACATAACAATCGGGCATATCAGGCAATTCATATATAGGAGATCTAGTTCTAACAGGTGAAATAGCAGGTTCTATTTCAATAATCTCAGCAGTTTCAGAAGTATCATCACATCTAGCAGCAACTCTAGCAATTTGTGCATCAAGGAATGCACCTAGTGGCAAAGCAGTATCAAGCAAAGCATCATCACAAGCATCATGGACAGTAGAAGTAGCATTATCAAGGACATGCGACACATCAAAATTTCTAGCAGGAGGTGGTGTCGCATACTTACTCATAACTGAAGGTGAATCAAGTGCAGAGCTAGATGGCAGTTCCTTACGTGTCCTCGTAGTTGAGGGCAAGACTTCAGTTTTTGGATCCCTCAGATTCCTCATAGTGATCAGCAGACGTAAATCCCAAGTGACTCAGAGAATATAGCTATGCCTCCCCGGCAACGGCGCGAGAAAATAGTCTTGATAATCCACAAGTATAGGGGATCGCAACAATTTTTGACGGTAGAGTATTCAACCCAAATTTATTGATTCGACACAAGGGGAAGCCAAAGAATATTCTCAAGTATTAGTACTTGAGTTGTCAATTCAACCACCCCTGAAAGACTTAGTATCTACAACAAAGTATGAGTAGGAGAGTAGTGTGATAGCAACAGTAGCAACAGTGACAGTAGCAGCAGTGACAGCAGTAGCGACAGAGTAATAGTAGCTGAAGTGACATTAGTAGCGACAAAGTAACGTAGCAAGGACCAGTAGGAAAAACTCGTAGGCATTGGATCGGTGATGGATAATTATGCCGGATGGTATTCATCATGCAACAGTTATAACACGGAGAGATATGTAACTAGCTCGACTTCGTCAATGTAATGTAGGCATGTATTCCGTATGTATTCATACGTGCTTAGGGAAAAGAACTTGCATGACATCTATTGTCCATCCCTCCCGTAGCAGTGGGGTCCTGATGGAAACTTCGGGATATTAAGGTTCTCCTTTTAATAGAGAACCGGAACAAAGCATTAGCACTTAGTGAATACATGAACTCCTCATACTATGGTCATCTCCGGGACTGGTACCGGCTATTGTCACTCCAGGGTTGCCGGGTCATAACACATAGTAGGTGACTACAACTTGCAAGATAGGATCAAGAACACACATATATTGACGAGAACATAATAGGCTTAGATCTGAAATCATGGCACTTGGGCCCTAGTGACAAGCATTAAGCATGGAAAAGTAGTAGCAACATCAATCTCAGAACATAGTGGATACTAGGGATCAATCCCTGTCAAAACTAACTCGATTACATGATAGATCTCATACAACCCATCACCGTCCAGCAAGCCTACGATGAGATTACTCACGATCGGTGAAGGGCATGATGGAACTGGCGATGAAGGAAGGTTGGTGATGACGATGGCGACGATCTCCCCTCTCCGGAGCCTAGAACGGACTCCAGATCTGCCCTCCAGAGGAAGAACAGGAGCTGGCGGCGCCTCCGTATCGTAAAACGCGATGAACTCTTCTCCTTGATTTTTTTCGGATGAAAGGGACTAAATAGAGCTGGAATTGGAGGCGGCGGAGTTCCGTGGGCCCCACAAGCCCGCTAGGAACGGCCGGGGGGGGGGGGGGCACGGCTGGTGGGCTTGTGGGCTCCACGCTCCACTTCTCCAGTTGATTCTTGCGCCAGTATTTTTTGTATATTCCACAAAAAATCCTCCTAAATTTCCAGGTCATCCCGAGAACTTTTATTCCTGCCCAAAAACAACACCATGGCAATTCTGCTGAAAACAACGTTAGTCCGGGTTAGCTCCATTCAAATCATGAAAATTAGAGTCCTAAACAAGGGCAAAAGAGTTTGGAAAAGTAGATACGACGGAGATGTATCAGTCATCACAAGAACTATAGATGATTTGATGATTGTTACGACTAGTTTAGTATGCATGTACTTATTAATTGAGGTTTGCAAATGTTATCTGTAGTGAGTAATGTAATTGGATGTTTATTTAGGTTATGCAATCATGTTGTTGTTATGTAGACAGAGCATTGATGGTATGCAGACAGAGAAAATCACATCGCTTATGATTAAAGAAAGAAACACATCAGTGATGATTTCAACAATTACACACAATTGGGTGCGAGCACGTGTTTCCCCACAACATACATAGCTCATTATTAGGAATTGTGTGTCTTTTTATGTGTGTTCCCACACAATTCCGATTGCTGACCTGTTTCTAGGGTATCAGAGACATCTGGTTACACTAAATTGTTTGTGTTACTTTTGCCATTGACTAGTGACCTGTTTTCGTGGTATCGCACACAAATTTAGACGCTGAATCGGTTGTGTTATTTTTCCTCATCGCAGACAGTTCATTCAGATGAACTATATGTCGTACATCACACACACCTTTATCTGGTTAGGCGTTTTGCGTAATTCTGGCTCATCGCAAGTTGTTTGTATGGAAGAACTGTATTGCTCAAATCACACACATAAGTCTTTTCTGAATTGTGTTTTAAGGGCCTGCTATCACACAGAGTTCGCGTTATTGGCGATGGATCTTGAACTATACTGTTTGTGATTCATTTACCACACAATGTTTTGTTGAAGGGTCTTTGATTTATGTGTAGTCTTTGGACCATCCTGAAGTAGTGATCATGTGTACTAGGGAGTCTCAAAAATATGATTTGAAGCATAGGATCAAGATGCAAAAACTTCCTGTCTAACTTTAATATAATCATAGGAATAGCATCCACATAGCAATTTGTTTCATCAAGTATGGTTGCTTTGATATGGGGAGTAGCTACCGAATACTCAAAAAAATTCATGAATAACATGCTTTCCAATAATGTTCCCAGTACCAACATGATAGATTTTCAATTTTATAAACATATGAATATCACTATGGGGAACTTGACTTTTAGGAGGATCATTAGTAGAAGCAATAAATTTTGGTATGTCCTCTTCCGAGGCACTAGCACTCTCAACAACGACTTCCTCAAATTGAGACATGATAGAAACTTTCAAGCAGTCAAACAAGAAAACTAGCAAAGGTAATCATTTTTGTATTTTTATTTTATTTTTATATCTACAAAATATAAAAACAAATAAAAATTAGAACATGTGAAAAATATAATTTGTGGGAATGTACTTGATAGTAGGTTAGTGGTACTCACCTCCAACGGCGTCAGAAATCCTTCTTGATACTTGTGATCTGTGTTGGGCTTTCCGTGAAGAGGAGCGATGATGCAACAGAGTATAGATAAATATTTCCCTGAGTGAGAACCAAGTTTATCGAACCAATAGGAGTAGCACGCAACCCCTGTCTACAACAACTACACACAAAGAAGCAAACACTTGCATCCAACACGAGCAAGAAAATGAAGTTTGTAGATGATAGTTGATAAATAAAAATTAAATAAAGTTGTCAATCCCCTTGGAATCGTTACTTGCAAGAAAATGAAGTTTGTAGATGATAGTTGATAAATAAAAATTAAATAAATAGAGCAAGGAAATAGAGGTTTTGTAAATTTATAAGTGGATAGACCGAGGGGCCTTTGTTTTCTCTAGTGGCATCTCTCTCGAAGTAGGCATACGGTGGGTAACAAATTACTATTGGCCAATTGATAGAAAAGTGTATAGTTATGCAATCTTTATTCATGGCAATGATCATGTGTATATAGGCATCATGTCCATAAGAAAATATGTTGACTCCTACCTGCACCTATTACTATTACTCCACCCAAGAACCGCTATCTAGCATGCATCTAGAGTATTAAGTAAAACATAGTAATGCTTGGAGAACAATGACGTAGACAAGGAGAATCCAATTAATATGAATTAACCCAATCATTTTGTCCTAACTAACAAAAATGCAAAGGGTTGTCTTCTTCATTTCAATCACTAGGATATAGAGCACAACCACATTGAACATACCACAACGCACCCCTCTCACTTAAGATAGATTAATCTAGTTTGCCAAACTACATCATTAGATCGAGAGATTTATGAAGCTATAATAATCATGCAAATAAGAATCATATAATTCAGATAAAACTCAAATATTTTATCATGAGTAATCTAAACATACACCCATAATTCATCGGATCACAACAAATGCACCGCACAAAGTGATTACATTGAATAGATCACCGCGAAGATGTGGTGAACTTTGTATTGAAGATCAAGAGAGGGAGAGAGAGATAGTCATCTAGGTACTAACTATGGACACCTAGGTCTAAGGTGAACTACTCACACACACTAGTACCATTAGGTGATATACAAACGGGTTTTAGCCCCTTTCCGTGACATAGTTCCAAACCGTTGCCTTGCATGTGTGGGTGATCCGGGGCATCCCACAGAACACCGAAACATCATCTGCGATGGGGCAAGCGCCTGCTGACAATTCGCCTAACGTAAGCGTATGCGAGGTCGTAGCGTATCCCAGGCGTCATAGTTTGATGTTACGTTTGTGATCAACCACACATGCGGTATGATAGCGCAGATATATTCGTGTGCGAAGTATAGATATCACAAATATTTAATGGGACAATTATGTTTGAGCCCATAATTGTGTCACACCCGTTTGATTTGCCCTAAATTCAAAAACGCTCGTTTCTCTCCAAGCTCGTTTGCTCTTCTTATGTTTTTGCCCTTTGACCGTTTGACCACCAGTTTGAAAACTTCATAAAAAATTTATACTAACTCGGAAAAATTAAAATATGATATCAAAATGTTTGGAAAAACATCACCTATATCTGCATGTCATTTAGATTCATGACAAAAGTGCTGGAAAGTCCCCATCTCAGTTTCAGCTCATATGATGTAACCAAGAATAGTAAAATCCAAAACAGTTGAAAACAAATTCAAGAAATACTGAAATTGTTTAGTGGAAAACATTGAAAAATGTGTTGGGTAACTGCAAAGTTTCATTTCGGAATGAAATTCATGGCAGTTGTGGCAAAAAACAAAACAAAAATGATGCTCTAAAATAAAAGAATTTTGAGTGTTGATTTTGTTCTTTTGCCACGACTTCCACAAATTTCATTCCCTAATAAAACTTTGCAATCACTAATAAAACTTGTCAATATTTGCCACTAAAAAGTTTCATAATTTGTTGAATTTGTTTCAATTTTTATGGATTTTACTATTGGTGCTAACATTATATGAGCTCTAATTGAGATGTGGACTTTCCATCATGCTTCTCATGAATGTAAATGACATCCAAATGTAGGTGATGTTTTTCAGAACATTTTGATATATGATTTATTTTTTCTGAGTTAGTATGAATTCGTTATGAAGTTTTCGAAGTGATAGTCAAATGGTCAAGGGACAAAAGCATAAGTGGAGCAAACGAGCTTGGACTGAAACGAGGTTTTTTTGAATCTAGGGGTAAATCAAACGGGTGTGACGCAACTAGGGGCTCAAATGTAATTGTGACATATTTAATTCCATGACCTGTCTGCGATAGGTACATTATGACACACAGTCCGGAACTTTTAACTATGTGTGGTGGCTCTACTATCGCCAACATGCCAATTTAATAAACTTGTGCAATAGTTATTGTGGTCGCACACGCGCTTCGTATGCCAACCGTTTTCTTATCGTCCTACATTACACACACACTCAGTATTGGAACCATTTGTGCTATTGACGCAATCGCACACACTTACGGCTTGCAAGCACATGTGTGACATTGCGCACATCCCACATGCACAAAAAATGAGACCTTGTGTTGTATAGCAGATAATCACACACAATCTTCTTCAACAATAGTGTGTAATGTATGACACCATCACACACGGTTTATGTGTTCTAACTGTGTGCACTGTAATTTATTATATAGTAGCTTATTTTTTTAATTTATTATTAGAATTGGATATATCACATTTTTTATTATGAAATGTGAATTTCACATCCATCAATACATACCCTAATTACAATGGTTGAATAGCCAATGCATAAATGAAAAACTCAGTAGTTGTTCAATGGTTACATAGTTGGCAGAAGATTAAATATGATGAACCACAATATATAGTAATATAGGAGGTAAAGGTGAAGAGAGAATTGTAAATCCTTTTGGCTATTGATGGTGTTGAAGAAGCGGAATACCCATAATGTGCCCTCGTCCATGTCGAAAGTGCGCATAACTTTTGTGCAACCCCTTGTCATGATCGTCTGTCCATCCTTCACCACCTTCAGGAAGACTTCTAGAACATTATCATGGTAGCATGAATTATATACTATAACCTTCCTTTCCACCACCATGGTCATCTAGCTTGTAAGGTAATCTTGAGTAAATTCCTTCAGAAACCAAAAGAGACAACTTTGAGGTATTCATGTCTAATAGAGTAACTTGTTCTGGGAAGAAAAAGAAGGCAACAAGTTACTTACCATCAAAAATTTCACTGATGTCCTGGATAAAGTGTAAATAAAGAGTTTAGTTCCAATCATAAGTCTCTTCTGCCTAACAAATTTTCTTAGTTTCCTCACTTGATGCTTGTTCATGTTTATCTCATTGCCCCATATGCAAAGGGGGTCAAAGCGTGGATTAGTTCCGGTCACCTATGTACCTACAAGCAACAAATAAATGCTACTCGCTCGGTCCCATGATATAAGAGCGTTTGTGACACTGGTGTAGTGTTAAAAATTGCTCTTATATTATGGGACGAAGGGAGTAGAAACTAAGCTGCAATTGCACAAATGATGTAAAATACTTAAATGGGATGTGACTAACCTCGATGGTAAAAACATTATGATGTCTACTATACAACTTTATTCTTGTAGACTATGTTGGGCCTCCAACGCGCAGAGTTTTGTAGCACAGTAGCAATTTTCCCTCTAGTGGATGACCTAAGGTTTATCAAACCGTGGGAGGTGTAGGATGAAGATGGTCTATCTAAACCAACCCTGCAATCAAATACGAAAAATTGCTTGTGTCCCCAACACACCCAATGCAATGGAAAATTGTATAGGTGCACTTGTTCGGCGAAGAGATGGTGATACAGGTGTAGTATGGATAGTAGATATAGTTTTTGTAATCTGAAAATATAAAAATAGCAAGGTAGTAAGTGTAAAATAGCGAGCAAAACGTTGTATAAATGCATGGTAATAAGGACCAGGGTTTGTACATTCACTAGTGCAATCTCTCAACAATGCTAACATAGTAGAATCATATGATCATACCTCATTGTGCAACAAAGAATAACTCCGAAGTTCCTATCTAGTAGAGAACAATAGGATAAAATTGGTGCAGGTGGTAGAACCACCTCAAAGTTATTATTTCTAATCAATCTTTTTAGCCATTCCTATAAGTGTCACAAACATCGCTAGAGTTCATACTAGAATAACACCCATGATACATATCAATCAACTCTAATGTCACCTAGACACTCCAATGTCACCTCAAGTATCCGTGGGTAAATTATGTGACATGCATAAAACAATTTCATATCTATCATATTCAATCCAACACAAAGAACTTCAAGGAGCACCCCAGGTGCAATCAACCACTACGCATAGATCCTCAAGGTCATTGGAATCCGCAGGTTGATGCCTGAAAGTGCGTTATATTGAATAGAGGGGGGGTGAATAGGAGATATTTATAATTTCATCACTAAGAAAATTTCTTTTGAGGAAATTCCTCACAGATGACTAACTTGCAGCGGAAACAGCAAAGGATCAGGGGTGCAAAGTATCACTCCAGCAGTTTTCAAGGTGAAGAATATGAAAAGCAGTTTGCACAGTATGCAGGCACAGAGAAAGCAGGTGAGGATTAACTAGCGTGAAGAATTTGGGGTTGAGGAATTTCAGAGAAAGTTTCCAGCAAATTCTTCAAACACTGACAATGAAAATCTTCAACATACAATATGAGGAATTGAAAGAGTTGAAGAAATAGAACCCGTTTCACAGTGAAGACAATGGTTGATGACCCAGTTCCAACAGTTGTGATAGTTCTACATATGGTTTGGAGTGGCTTGGTATTGAAACCAAAAGACACACAGTCCCAGGACACACAGTCCCTACCATATTCTCCTTGAGCTAAGAACACACAGTCCTTGCCCAAGACTTGTGGTAAGTCTTCAGGGCAGACTTCCAAACCGTCACAAACTTGGTCACCCGGCGATCCACAATTGACACCTGGATTGCTCTAGACCATGACGCCTAACCGTCTGGAGGATGCACAATCCTCAAAGCTAAAAGTCTTTGGTTCCACACAAGAACAAATTCTTCAGTGATGCTCAATCTCTTGGTTTTTGGTTTGTGGTTTGGTGTTTGGGTTATTTCCTCACTCATGATTTACTCTCGAAGACTCTGAGGAATTTGGTTTGCTCTTATGACAAGTGTTAGTTTCTAACGGAGCAGCCAACGAACTAATGGTTGTGGGGGCGGCTAGTTATAGCCTGGGAGCATCCCGACATGATTTGACATTAATGCCCTTAAATAATATGACCGTTGGTGTGGATAAGATCGATGATGTGGCGCGAATTGCGGGAACGGTCGGGACCCTCAACTGTGAGAGTCCTCATGTCTCTCATATTCCTCACTTGAGGCTTTTGGTAGGATTAGGCTTGGGTTGAGCATCATGAGGAAATTCATTCCAGAGTGTTACCTCGACCCCCTTTAACAGTACGGTGTTCCTATGACTCAAGAGTGAAGAAAATAAAATAGAAAGAATAAATCTTCATGCTTCAAAATCTTTAGATTGATTTTCTTCAGAACACACCAAATTACTCATCTTCAATATCTTCATGAGGAATATCAATTTCATGGCAATTTCTTCGCGATTCAATTCTTCAGCTTCATACTAATTTCTTCAGCCGAAGATATACATTTTTAGGGGTCGATATTCATCGAATATTTTAAACTCCTCAGCGACTTATAGATCATGTGTACACTCATGAACACATTAGATACTTAACCTATAAGTCTTCAAACCACCAAAATCACTAAGGGGCACTAGATGCACTTACAATGCCATAACATATATCAAGTGAATCTCTTGAATACCCGAGTGTCACTACGGGTATGTGCATGCAATACATATATCAAGTGTTCTCAAACTAAAATATTTAATCCAAGATAACGAGATCTTAAAGGGAAAGATTCAATTCATAACAAAAAGGTAGCAAGGGAATAACATCATATGATCCAATTATATTAACAAGGCGTGTGATACATCAAGATTGTGCAATCTCAAGAACAAGAGAGACATAGAGAAAGATTGGACACATAGCTACTCGTACATACCCTTAGCCCCGAAGGTGAACTACTCCCTCCTCATCATGGCCACCGCCGGGATGATGAAGATGGCCACCAGAGATGAGTTCCCTTCTCTGGCACTATACTGGAAAGGCTGCAGATGGGTTTTCGGTCGATACATAGAGTTGCAACAATGGAGCAGGAGTTCTCTTTTTATTTCTGGTGTTTCTGGTATATATAGGATTTTTTTCAGCATTGGAATCACGCCATATAGAACCACATGGGGCCCACAAGCCATCAAGGCACGACCTAGGGGGGAACCTTGTTGGCTTGTGCCCCAAAGATGGCTCCCCTCTAGTGGCTCTCCGCTCCAATATTGCGTGTTCACTCTAGACAAAATTATAAATAAATTTGGGAGATTTTGAGAACTTACATTTTTTGCACAAAAACAACACCATGGTAATTGTGCTGAAAACAACGCCAGTCTGGGTTAGTATTATAAACATAGGCAAATATGGCATGAATACTTCATAAATTATCGATACGTTCGAGACATATCAGCATACCCAAGCTTAATTCCTACTCGTCCTCGAGTAGGTAAATTAAAAGAGAAGTAATTTCTGTAGTGTGAATGCTAGCATAGTATATAGGTTTGATCAAAGATAATTCAAATTATTTTTTATAGCATCATAACCAGCAACTTTTTCTCATAAAATTTATCATGATTGAGTAGCAATCAACTCACATGTCATGGTTCAAACAATGCATTCTCATGAAACTTATCAACCCATGTTTTTACTCACCAAATAAGTTCATTGTATAAGCAAGTCTAAGTAAGAGCTCCACATACTCAATTATCATATAGTCTTCTATTATTGCTAATAATCAAGGCATATTTTTAGAACAAACAACATCCATCGAACACACACAAATATAGGGGCTTAAAGTTTCGCCTCCCAATGTACTCATCATAAAGATAATTGTCAACAATAATGTATCATGACAAAATATATTTGAATGGATATATAAGTTTGGATTTTTCCTCATCACATGGTGCTTGCAAACTAATAGACTGAGATTGGAATAAAGTTGAATCCGCATGAAAAGTAACTAACATAAAAGTAAATAGATTTTCCCTTCGCAGAGGGAATCATGGATTTGTAGAGGTGCCAAAGCTCATTGTTTTAAAATGGAGATGAATATGTAATTTTGGGTGGTGTGCCTTTCATGTCAATGTCACAACATAGTTTTCAATATCTTCCATGCCAATCACATTATTGGTGGTTCCCAAACAGAATTGAATTTTTACTCCCCGTCAACCATTCAAGCACATTACATGGTTAACTATAACCACGGGTGCCTTCAAGACAACCAATTTTCTAGGGTGAGTTCTTGTTTATTTATTTCTGTATTATGGAGGATTGGGAATAATTTTTACCAGCCTCTCTCGTGCAATGACAAGTGAATAAACACTCATATTGGATGCACAAGTACTATCTCTACTTAGAACAAAGTTTTGGCTAGCAAAAGGTTCTAAACAAGCACCACAAGTTGGAGGATCCAAAACAATATAACTTCTATGCAAATATAGCCGAAATTAACTATTACGTTGTCTTCCTTGTCCAACTTCAACTATTTGATCAGCCATGAAAAATAGTTAATGGGTATTCACAATCATAAAATATGTCCAAGATAATATAGTTGTATGTGAAAGTTCTCTTTCTTATACTAATCATTCATGAATTGCTCATATGACCAATAGAGCGATTGTCAAACTTCAATAGATTTGACTTTCTAAACCAAAATTTAAACTACTACAATAAATAAAGCACATTGATAATTTCATATTTATGATATTTCATTCATTCACAATTTACTCCTATGATATAAGTGAAGCACAAGTGCAAACAACAAACTACTCTCAAAAGACGTAAGTGAAGATCAATAAGTAGTTGAACAAGCAACTAGCTATGTGTGGAATTTATCTCAATAAAGATTTTCAGATCTTATGTTTTATTTCAAACAGCAAGCAAAACAAAAGAATCTCCAAGAATAGCACATCTCATGTGGACAAATAGAAACTTAGGATCAACATAGGCTAACCGATAGTTGTTGACGAAGAGAGGTGGGATGCGTTTTATTCGCAAGCTTAGATGCTTGAGACTTCTTGTACTATTTACTTGGGGTGGCATGGGCATCCCAAAGCTTGATATTTTGTTTCTCCTTGAATCCAATCATATCCTGGTTTCACCTCTCTCAAGAACTTCAACCACACAAAACATGAAAAGAACTCATGAGATATGTTAGTGCACATAAGAATAAATTGACACTACATGTATATCCAAGACAAGTTGCATAATAATTTTATTTTTAGAACTACCATTTCCACAATTTATATACACTAATATAAGCCATGAAAAATCTAGGATAAGTAGATAACAAAACTATGACTGCGATCTATCTAAACAATACAGTTTGTAGCAATCTATTTAAAAAGTGTACTTCTGTATCTACAATTTTTTTGGAAAACATAGGACATGATAAACAATTTTTATTATACCACTATGTAAACATGCCTGAAACTTTCCATGTTTCAGTAAAATCTGATAATTCAAATACTACATCAAAAGTTTCTGTTTTTATACAACACACATCACACATGCAATTCAAGGATTATAAAGGCAATTCTTGTAACTTTTTATTGCAAAACAAGATTTAAAAACATATAACAGAGAAAAACTTAATAAAATGACGCTCCAACCAAAACACAAATCACGTGAAAAATAAAAATATAGCTCCAAGTAAGATATACCGACAATGTTGGAGACGAAAGAGGGGATACCTTCTGGGGCATCCCCAAGCTTAGACGCTTGAGTCTTCCTTGTATATTACCTTGGGGTGCCTTGGGAATAACCAATCTTAGGTTCTTGATGCTCCTTATTCTCCTCATTATGGTATCTCACCAAAAACTTGAAAACTTCAATCACACAAAACTTAACGAAACTTCATGATATGGGTTAGTATGAAAAATATCGATCATTCACTTAGGTACTGTCAAGACAAGATCCATAATTGTTATCACGTGATACCTACTATATTATATCATTCCCATAATTTATGTCACGAAGTATAAGCTATGGAAACATTAAAATAAGAAAACTATGCATGCAAAGTAGAACCTCTCAAAAACAAAACAATCTATGAAGATCTGAATGGTTACCATACTTCCATGACTCTAAAAATTCCGAACAATTTGGAAGAAGCGGATAATTTGCATATAAAAACTATGTAAAAAATAGATTTTTTTACGCACGAGTAAAACCAGAGAAATTGTGCACTGGACCAAAAGGTTTCTGTTTTTGCACAGAATCAAGCAAGCAAGTATCCACACCAGCCCAAAGGCTTTTCTTGGCACTTTATTGAAATAAATGACACAACAAATGATTAATGTTGTAGCTTAGTAATGTTAACACACAACAACAGAAAGTATAAGTGTTAGGTTGTCTCCCAACAAGTGCTTTTCTTTAATGCATGTTAGCTAGGCATGATGATTTCAATGATGCTCACATAGGAATAGTATTTGGAAAATGCAACAGAGCATCACATTGCAAGCACATTTAAGTCTGACTAAATTCCTATGCATAGGGATTTCCAAGAAAACAATTTATTGTAGCAAATATTAACTTTCATAGGAATGGTAAATAAGCATAACTTTGAAATCTTGAACACACAGGGAAGAAACTGGATATTGTTGTAATTCCTACAACCATATGTTACTCCCTCATAATAATTTTCAGTAGCATCATGAAAGAGTTCAAAAATATAACTATCAAAAAAATCATTATTTTCATGATGCACCAG
Source organism: Hordeum vulgare subsp. vulgare (assembly GCF_904849725.1). NCBI lineage: Eukaryota > Viridiplantae > Streptophyta > Magnoliopsida > Poales > Poaceae > Hordeum > Hordeum vulgare. The sequence goes on along the minus strand of NC_058520.1, from coordinate 379,737,430 downwards.
CATAGAAGTTTTATTACTACCAACACAAGCAAAATTCTAATCATTCATAGTAGTGGGAGCAAACTCAACAAAATAACTATCATGAGATAATTGATTGATATAATCCATGTGAAAATTAAAATCATGATGGAAAGTTTCATGGTTATCCTTATTCTTTATAGCATAAATGTCATCACAATAATAATCATAGATATGAGGCATGATTTCTTCAGAATAAAGTTGCTCATCAAAACTTGGGGGACTAAAAATAACATCTTCATCAAACATAGCATCCCTAAGCTTGTGGCTTTGCATATCATTAGCATAATGGATATTTAGAGAATTCATACCAACAGTATTGTTATCATGCTCATCATTCAATGATTTCACATTAAGCAATTTCATAAATTCTTACTCTAGCAATTGAGCACAATTTTCTGAACCATTATTCTCACGAAAGACATTATAGAGACGAAGTAAATGAGGCAAATAAAGCAAACGAAGCAAATGAAGCAAGGTAGAATGTGTAAAACAACGACCAAAATGTTGTATACATGCTTGGTAATAAGGCCTACGGTTCATACTTTCACTAGTGAAATCTCTCAACAATGTTAACATAGTAGAATCATATGATCATATCTCAACATGCAACAAATAATCACTCCAAAGTTCCTATCTAGCGGAAAACAATAAGATGAAATTGTGTAAGCAGTGGAACCAACTCAAAGTTGTTCTTTCTGATCAATCATTTGAGCTATTCCTGTAAGTGACACAAACAACCCTAGAGTTCAGACTAGAATAACACCAATGATACATATCAATAAACCCTAATGTCACCTAGATAATCCAATGTCGCCTCATGTGTCGGGGCTGTGGGACTGGGGGTACCCAAGCCCATTGGTCTGCGGCGAGGGGCGCGACATGGCTGGGTGAACCCGGCTCGGCCCATGTGCAAGCTCGGCAAGGAAGACCCTCGTGAGGGCCCCTGCCTCGTGGGACAAGCGCCCAGGGATCATCGTCGAGGATCACGAGGGGTTGCCCGCTATGAGAGTGCATTCCGAGGCCACCACTAAGGCTCTCACGAGATGGGCTCGTCCAAGGTTTGCATTGGCAAGGGCCTCCTCATGCGCTTCAACGAGGGTGGTCTCTCCATCGAGAACGCGCCTCTCCATGGCCTCGAGGCGCTCGTGGTCCGCGTCTTGGTTGTGGGCGATCTGGGTGGCCTGCCACTCGTGGAGGGCCACGATCGCCTCCGGCTGGATGATGGCAGTTTCCCTGAGTGTCAGGTTTGCCCCATGCCTAGGGACCCGAAGGGAGAATGCGACATCCTCGGCCACGCGCTCCTGGGGCCCCGCAGCTACACAGGTGGGACCATGGACCCCTCAGGCCCTGCTACGCCAAGTGCGGAGGAAGAGGCCTCACCAACCGGTGGCGCACGAGGGAGCGATCCTCGTGAGGCATCCCTGGGTCTCTTCGATGTCAGCGCCCTGAAAATCTTAGCGATCGGGTTCATTAGATCAGGAAGGACATGCGAGGAAGGGTGATAACAAGGACACACTTACTCATCACTGGCGGCCGAGCACCCACACGCTCGGGATGGCCTTGGGGGTCGGACTTCATTGTGCCCGGGGGACGACGGCGGTGCCGAGGGCCCTGCCCGCACTTCGGAACTCGTGGCTTCCGCACTGACCGCCAGGGAAGTGGAGAAGGCCGAGTTGCGAAAGGATGGCAGAGAGGAAGGGGAAGAAGGCACTCGGGGGAGTAGAGTCATGGCAGTTCCACCCATGGGGCGTGATGGTTTTTGTAGGCACAACCATAGTACCCGAGGCATCGCGGGGGGTGAAGGGAACGTATGACCTGTTGAGCGCCACGTGTGAGGCCTAGCTCGCAGACGGCAGGGCCTCGCATGGCGTAAGTGGGTGGCGCCGGTCAAGGGAGCAATAATGGCGGGTGCTGCACACAGGCTTTGCGTCAGTTCATTTGAAGTGGTTCTCGAAGTATTGCGTTAAGGAAGAGTTCGAGGACACGACGGGTGGTACGCATCGAGCCTAGGCCGCAAGCAAGTGGGGGCCGCGTCGCTTAGCTCCCCATCGGGCGGAACCGTGCACAACGCGGGCTCGGCGGCTACTGTTGGCCTGTGGCCTGGGGCGCGACGCTGCTCAGCGAGCCTAGTTAGCCCATCGGCAAGGAAGACCCTTGCGAGGGCCCGTGCCTCGCGATTCAAGTGCCTAGGGATCATCACCGAGGATCGCAAGGGGCCGCCCGCTATGAGGCGCGTCTCGAGGCCACCCCTGAGGCTCTCACGAGGCGAGCTCGTAGAAGTTCACATGGAAGGACCCTATCGTCCTGCGCCTCCACGTGGGTGTTGCAGGTTGCGCAGGTGACCCACGAGTGGTGCGAGCGGGCATGGATAGGGAGGATTTCATCTTTCGTGCTAAGAGAGGGAGGCCAGCTGGCGGGGCCCAAAGCATATCCCAACGGTTTCCTAATCGGTGGAAGGGGACCAAGGCTGGAGGCTCGGCAGGACGGAGGTCGCCCCCGAGCCCACCCGTCATGTAGGCAAACACCACCTTTATCAGGGCGGACTGTAGTCCTGTCCTCTTTCAAAAACTATCGTTGTGGCAACCTTTCCCGCCGAGTGTTTTCGGGGAGGAGGATCGAGACCAGTATAAAAGAGAGCCCCAGCCTCCATAGCAGGGATAGAGTCCTCATTGTGTTAGTCTAGGGTGAGAACCCACCTTTCTACTCGTCTTCCACCTCAAGGAATCCAGACAAGCAGGAGTAGGGTTTTACATCACGAGGTGCCCCGAACCTGGGTAAACTGCCATGTGTTCTAAAGTTCGCTTCCATTAGTCCGTGCCACCGGAGAGTCGCCGTGAAGTGAGAGGTAGAACAGAATTGGAAAGAAAGCGCACCCTAGAGTTCGAACCTTTTCTGGGTCCACGGAGCCCAAATTCCGACATTTGGCGCGTTAGGTAGGGGTGCGCAGACGCTCTTTGGCTCTAGGTTCGCTCCAGCTACACCGACCCCATGGCCGATGCTCAGTGCATGCACCCCAGGATTCGTTACCCGCTCTATATGAGGAGCTGGAAAGCTTCAGGTTGGAGCTAGTTGAACAAGGATTCATGGCGAACTTCGATACCAAACCCACGTTGATGGACGACATTAAAGAGGCCCAAAAGGGACATGAGAGCATCGAAGGCACCAAGAAGAAGATCTAGGAAGGTAAGGCCCCAGGATTCTTCGTGGATGAACATGGAATTAATGTGGTTTGGAAATCACATATGCGTACCCAAGAAGGCTGAACTCAAGAATCTAATCTTGCAAGAAGCCCACGATACTCTATACTCAATTCACCCTCGTGGGACCAAGATGTATCAAGACCTCAGAGAAATATTCTGGTGGCACCGCCTTCCACCCGCAGACTGGCGTGCAGACGTAAAGGGTAAACCAAATACTGGAGGACATGCTCCGCGCTTGTGTCTTGGCACACAGAACCAAATGGGAAGATTGTCTGCCTTTTGCAGAGTTCTCTTACAACAAACTGTATCAATCTAGTCTCCAGATGGATCCATTTGAGGTGTTGTACGGGCGTAAGTGCCGCTCTCTCCTCCATTGGTCCGAGAGTGGTGAAGGATTGTTTTTCGGGACAGACGTTCTCCGTGAAGCTGAGGAGAAGGTGCAACTCCCGAGGGAGCATATAAATGTTGCCAAGTCACGACAAATGAAATACGCAGATTCACACCGCCGAGAAGTGGAACTCAACCCTGGGGATGAAGTGTACCTCTGCGTCATGCCTCTTAAGGGGACAAAGCGATTCCACGTCAACGGAGATCTTGCTCCAAGATACATTGGACCTTTTAAGATCACCGCCAGGCTCCCAGAAGTTGCTTACCACTTGGAGCTACCTCCAGAACTTTTGGGGGTTCATAACGTCTTCCATGTGTCACAACTATGGAAGTGCCCCCGGACGCCAAATCATCTAGACCTTTACAAGGATCTCGATCATCAAGCGATTGACCTTTAGTATGACCTCACTTATCGTGAGAGACCGATCCGCATTCTGGACGAAGCCGAGCGTTGTACTCAAAGCCGTACCATCAAGTACTTCAAGGTCCAGTGGATCAAGCACGCCGAGGCAGAAGCAACATGGGAGCGTGAAGACTATCCTAGATCGGAGTTTCCATACATTTTTAGCACTTAGCTTAGGAATCTCGGGGATGAGATTCTTGTAAGGGGGATAGGTCTTTCACACTACTTTGTACCTCTTTCAAAATTTGGTATAATTTAAAACTTTTTAAGTAATTAACATGAGTGGCTTGATTGTCATTGTTGTATATGTACATGTGAGTAGATCTCTTAAAAATTAGTTTTTAAAATAATATTCCCACCAAAATCCCTTTTAGTTATTTTGTTGCTTTGGGCCCCAAAGTTTGGAGTTTGCACAACAAGTCCCTGAATTTAAGGGAGTGCCTTCACCCAAAGATTGTATTCTGATTTTAATATTAATATAACTCCTCAAAACAATTAAATGATTATTTTTAGAGTCATTTTTCTATTTTATTTAATTGTCCTTTTCTAAGGCCGGAAATGGTATTTCTCATTGGAAATTTACTTTCCACCTTAGAAAAATCTGAGAAACTTGGGAATACTCAGAGGACATATATATTCCATACATAAGAGTTACAACCCTAGTCGTGTTCAAAATATTTGACCAAACCATTGGCAACCAATTCTGTCTGTTTTGACCTTTTGAAATATTTCCAACGGAAATATTCTCAATAAACTCCTAGAAAATTCTAGCATGTTTCCCATGCTATAATTGGTGATCATGCCAAGTTTCATCTCCATCCAAGGTGATTTAGTTCACCAAATAATCCAAAAACCCTATGTGTCCATAATCAAGTTGGAACAACTCTACATTGTAAAGTTTGTCCATTTGGTCTCAAACTATGCAGGAGTGCTCAATACCCCTAATAAGATTTGGATTTGTGGGGATTGATTTGCTCACATATCCTCATAAGAGTGCAGATCATTCATTTGTGGGTATTTTCAAGTTTACTTTGTCAAAATTGTCCAATGGAGCTCAAATTTGGTAGAGCCTCATAATTATTCCTAAAACCAAATCAAGTTAACTTTCAATGCATTTCGAGGAAGTTAACCTCCCCAAACATGCATCAAACACCTTCTGTCAGATTTGTGAAAACAACATCTAGCAACCACCACAGTTACTCCCTTCCCTCCAAACTCTTGTCATAGATGGCATGTGTCCCTCCGCAATTGCAGACGAGAGATCCAACATTGGTTGAATGAAAGGGAGCCAAAATCTCCATTTTAGCTCTTGAACCAAGGCTGGCAGAACCACTTTAACTGCCTCCCATTGGCCAACTTTATTCTTTTCGGTTCCTAGTATCCAAGGGGCATCTACCCCATCTCCCAGACACACCAGAAGTGGCCAAGACGGTCCAGAGCGTGCCACCATGCCGTGGCATGCCAAAAAACATCACTTTGGGCGCGCTACACGGTGCACTCGAGCACCACGGGACCAACTACGGTCGGTTCTCACCTCCACCTGTTGCCCCTCTTTGACCACACCGACGACCGCATCCAAGGAAGTGTCGGCCCCCCTTTGCCCCCTCTCCTCTGCCCCTAGCGACGCATGCACGCGTGTGGCCGAAGAGGCCAGAAGGAACTCGCCACCTCGACGCGCCAATGAGTTGTCCCCGCTCCTCTTGAAGATGTTGCGTGGTCCTAAACAACGTCCGCAAACCATGGTGTCACGCTCAAGCTCTCTATACCTCTCCTGCCGCCACAGTAAAACCATGGGCGCGTCACCTTTCTATGCCTTGTCGCCCACCTAAGAATAGGCCACTCCGACTCTGCCTCCTACCACCAATCGACAACCCAGTGCCCGATTCGAGCTAAGAGAGCCCCGGTACTCGAGATCGACCGAGGCGCCGTTGTGTCGGCGCTCCATCGATCTCGAGTTGCATGCACGCTCCTGAGGTCATTTCTCCTTCATCATTACCACAGAGACCTTCCAAGCCTTCTCCACCACTCCCAGTCCATTTCCCTGCTCGTAGAAAAAATTCCGACACCTTCCCAAAGGGTCTCTGCCACGACTCCATCGTCACCGGCGACACAGGTCACCTCCGTTGTCCTTTCGACCATCATCACGTAGGCGGAGGAGCCACGAGTCCGTTCCCGTACTCGCCTGACCTCGAGATCCCCGGAGCTGCTGCCGGTGAGCTCTCCGTCCTCTATATTCAGAGCTAGAAGACGACCCCGACAGGGGGACCCCACCTGTCGGCGGCATCTCGTCTCTCTCTCTCCCCGCATTCGCTGGCCACAGGGCCCCGCTTGTCAGGATTAAACCTGACGGCACACACGCCTGGGCAGGTTGGCTGGCTGGTCAGTTGGCCGGCTAGGCCGGCCCAGCTACTGGCCGAGCCAGGCCAGTGAGATGGATTTGCCCTTTTATTTTTAATCTTGGTTTTTAAAATAATTCTATAGGATTAAATAATTATCCAAACTTAAATATTTTTCCACCATAACTCCTCCAAAATTGTGTAGTATTTAATAGTGTTGTTTAAATTTTTTTGTGAAAACTCTTATGCAGAGGTTTATTTTAAAGTCTAGTTTAAGTACGTTTTGACTATGTTAAAAATACTTTTTCATACCAAAACCAGAAACAAATATTTTTATAAATAACAAGGAAAATAGGCTGTGCGTTGCAACGAAAGAAATCTCATCGCTCTCTCGCATTTCATGTACTTCCTCCGTTCCTAAATATTTGTCTTTCTATAGATATTCAACAATGGACTGCATTTCATGTACTTCCTCCGTTCCTAAATATTTGTCTTTCTATAGATATTCAACTATGGACTACATACGGAGCAAAATGAATAAACTTACACTCCAAAATATGTCTATATAGATCCGTATGTACTCCGTAGTGAAATATCTAAAAAGACAAATATTTAAGAACAAAGAGAATATGTTTCTTCTTTAATTTTGCATGCATGTCTTAGATATCAGTTTAATTTGCCCACCATATAGAAAGTTAATTAGCCAATCATATACCCCTATATAAGGAGGCGTGGCTCTCTCCTCTTTCGTCGGTTTGGGCTTCCATTTTAGGTCTCTTTTCAATTTTCATGGTCAACATTTTAGGTCTCTTTTCAATTTTCATGGTCAACATTTTTAAAAACACATTTATTTTTTATTTCTACTTTTTATACACATTCTAAATTTTTTGGTATACATCAAGAATAGCATTGTATGTGTGATTATCATTTTATGTTTGACATTTTCCAAGTTTTTATGTTTGACATTTTAAATTTCTATTTCTAAGTTTTTATGTTTGACATTTTCCAAATACATGACTATCATTTTTTAATATTAATTTATTACGTATGATTTATTCCGTAGACATTGTGTTTTTGTGTATACATTTTTCTTATATATTGGAAACATTTTTCTATGCACATTTAATATTTTTATATGGCTAATCAAAAAATTCAAAAGAGAATTAAAAATAACATTATTATTTTTCCATATGCATTGAACATTTTTTGTATACAATGAAAACTTCTTTATTCAAGTTTAGCTTTCCTTTTAATACATGATTAACAGTTTATCAAAGTTTGCATATAGGTGATTTTTATAATTAAAATATTCAGAGTATATCTAAATAAAGTCAAAATAAAAAGATAAGAAAAATAAGGGCTCAAGGCCACACTGGGCCGGCCCGGTCGGGGAGCTGGCGACAAAGGAAAAGGGAGAGAATAAATGGATTTGTTAGGGATCGAACCCGGGTCTGCAAGTCCGAAGCTCAAGGCTCCAACCAGTCGGGATGACGTGGAGATGCAATACAATGGTGGATCACCTTCTTTTGAATCAGAAGAACGGCCGATTTAAAAAGGAAAAAAACCGAATTGTTTTTTCCACTTATCGGTGGCATAGGGGGTAATTCATGCGAACTTTAGGGGCAAACTTTATGACGTACGAACAGAAACAGTATTTTCTTTATTATTAGGTAGAGATAATATGATTTTACAGAGTAGGGCACCATTTTTTATGTGAGTTTTTACTCTGTTTTTGGTTGTGGTCCTTATTATTACTATTATAATTATTACTATTACGACGATAGATCACGCGCTTTATGAAGGACTTGGACCCGAAGACCTAGAAGACCCCGGATACCTAGCTGATCAAGGCAAGCTGCCCTTTGACCATGTCTGAGAAAATGTTTCATGCAAGCCATGTTGATTGTTTTATTCCGAAGCATATAGTCATGACTAATCGGTGCACCCGACATGGTGTTACCGATGGCTCCTTTGGAGCACTTCCATTTGAGCATAATCTTACCTCTATGAAGGTCACACTGATAAAAGTTGACAAGTAGATAGTAGTGATACGCATAGGATGAGCATATGCATGGTGATGGTAACACGAAGATGATTAGAAAGGTCTTACGAAAACCCCGTAGGGTGCCACTAATGCCCGAGGGTGATGGTGTTGAGATGGATGACCACTTGAGAAAGAAGTAGCATACCGAAAAGATTTGGTGTGAGTGGTTTCCGAAATGGGATTAGATCTAAGATTTGTCGATAGTCCCGACCTTACATATGCGCCCATGATACCCCTTTACGGTATGGGGTTGTGTTGATTACTCTGGTCGTGCTAGCAAGGATCCCACGTTACTAGTGGTGGGAGTGATATGGTAACTCTCGTGACGGGGTTGTGCCAGACAGAACGACTATGCCGTTCTACGTGTTCCGGGCACAGCGATGGTCCGTGCATGGATGATACGGTCTAGAGTTGGTGATCGTAAGACGTACATCATGTGGGCTGGGTACCAATTGAGTGGACTCTTTGTCTAGTGACGTCAGGGGAAAGACATTGATCGGGCACTTACCTCGGGTATGTTATATACCGCGAGTCGTGGATGACACGGAAGTTTCCCAGATCTTGTGGGTACAACGTACAACCTCTGTAGAGTGTCAAACTATTCGAATAGTCGTGTCCACGGTCAAGGACAGTTGGGTGGTGCTGCTTAAACTACATCTAGTAATTTTCCGCAAAACCAAGTGTGCATGTGCATAAAGGTGTTACCTGAGAAAGTGATTACTCTGTCAAGTCTGGTGACTTGACATGAAGGATGAACAAGAGATGTTCAGTCCTCGAGAAATTTATGTTGATATCTGTAACTTGTTCATACGGTTACAATTTACCTAGTGATGCATGACCATCTAAATACTTGACCATGCTTATACATTAATAAAACTTGCTTTCTGCAAAGGCTGCATTATCCATCATACTTCACTCATGTTCGTATTTCGCATCATGGGCTATTTGCAAGTACAATCAAAGTACTAATTGGCTTGCCACTCGTTATTTTATTGACCAGACATGGAGGAACCAGAATATGGAGAAGAATTCGTCGCCGGAGACGGACACACGAACTAGGACACTTCCAAGTCAGAAAGCATGTTGGTTAGGCTGATGGCATGGGTTCATGTTTACTATCAAGAATCTCCACTAGTAGTTGAGCTGGTGTGATTGCCTTCATGGCCCTATCTATGTAAGACTTGACCATAATGGTCCTTATTTGTATCAGACTTTAATTATGGATCTTTGGGATCATTGTACACATTCATTCGGCGATGACGACTCGTAAGTCGGGGTCCCCACATCGCGTGGCGGCTCGCTCGATCTGCAGCCCGGGGGGCCCGAGCAAGTCCCACCTCATGATGTGCGCCTTCTCCTCTGTGTCCCGGTGACCAGTTTCGGGCCGCCACCAGACCCCCACGGCGGCGCGCACGGAGAGGCCGGCAGGATGTTCTACGCCCATCACAACATGCACAACCACAAAATGGAGGATTGCTAGGCAGTCAGGGTCTCCTACAACAAGCTTGGTGCTCGGCATCGAGAACGTGCCATCGCCACCAGCCGTGGAGGTGACCGCAACGGCGGACGAAGGGACGACCTTGGCGACCACCTCTTCCAACCCCACGACGATGTTGGAAGCGGTCTACCCAAAAATGACACTTGGCGCAAATGCTGTTGCGATGTGCGCCACGAGGATAGCATTGCCTTGCCGCCACGCCCATGGCCCCCCGACAAGAGGAGTGTCACACCGGGCGCTGGTGTCATGGGTCTTGCACTCCAAGCGGTACTCGCTCCCGCCCCGACATAAGGGGTTGCGTCGGGCACCCTCGTGGGATCGGACTTTGGGGCTCGAGCCTGGGGCCTCCGGGTATGGCTGACGAACGAGGAGGCGCCTGGGGGCCCATGGAGGTGCACCTCGACATGCTCCCCTGTGGGAGAGAAGAGTGGCGCCAACCGCCAAGGTCTAGGGAGTTCACCATTAAGGAGGTCAACAAGCTGTAAGGAGTGTAGGCCGAGCGCAACTCGTGAGGTGTGAGGGTTCCGCGGGCTCATGAAGCTTCAGGAGCCAGCAGCCTGAGGACCCAGCTGTTCCCCACTAGCGTGGTGGACCCCCGTGATACATAATGACAGGTGGCCTGATGCACCCGTAATGGTTGGGTCCTCAGGTGACTTTTTGTCCCGTTCGGTTCCCTAAATATGTAATGAAATTGATTGACCTCCACTAGAGATGGTGTCATTTTCCTTAATCCTAAGATTTAGGGTCAAGCCGCCGTCATGCAACTGGACTTTTCGAGCCGTATGGGACGTGATGGCTCTCACGCTTGGGCCACTGGAGTGCTGCGCCGACATACGCGTTTGCATCCCAGGGGCGGGAAACGTTACAGAAGAACACTATGGGGAGGACCCCACCAGAGGCGCCCATGTCACCAGGCTCGACGCCGCGTGCGTGGAGATGGATGGTGGGGACCCCTTCAGAATTGCCATTATCCCCAGGCCAGGCGCCGCGCGCCTCGGGAGAGACGGTGGGGGGCCCATTAGGGCCACTCGTGTCTCCAGGCCCTGCGCCACTTGCATGGAGACAGAGGATGGGAGCTTGGAGTCAAACACCCCGAGGCCTACCCATGACACTCTCACGTACTAATGAGTGGGTTGTATGTGCCCGGTTCTTCCTAATTGTAACCCCACGAAGAGCCGCGTCGTGGGTGCGTGGAGGGCCCCTCCCACGCCCAAGTGGAAGTCCCTATGCTCAACGCTGGTGCAATGACGGTCGAACCGCGACTATGCCCACGCCGTAGTGGAATCCCTTGCATCACGTGTGGGATCGATTGAAGAAGATGTCTTGCAAGCCGCAACTAACACTTCTTTTAGGTTGACCCGTGCTAGATACGGCAGCCAAATTTCTTTCTAGGTTGACCCATGCTAGGCATGGCGACGGCTTTTATTCTTTCTTGTCTTTGACTTCCAAACAAGGTCACTGTGCTGGCCCGTTTTGGGTGCGGCAACCACACCTCTCCTTTTTTGGGCTCCCAAACAAGTTAGCTTTGGGTTTTCTAGTGAAGGTCCTAGTTTTCTGGTTTTCGCGGAGCTTCCTTTGTTTTCTGCCCTCTTACCACGTCCAACTACAAGCGGGGATGCCCAAATGCAAGCGGGCAAGCACGCACCATCGAAACAAGATGTTTTTTGAGCAGGACTTTCCTGAAGGGGCCTCGTGAAGCTGACCTCACAAGCAGCCGCCGCTTGTGCAAGACACCCACATGAAGAAGGGGAGCCCCTGAGTACTGTGCCTCGGGAGCCCTCGCACCCACTCTCGGAGACTGGGCCCTAGCACCATGAGGCGTCGGAGTAACCGTGGAGGAAGTGCAGGCTCGACAGGGAGTACGAGGGAGGAGTTTTTTAGACCTAGAATAGCATTCAAATCAGTTTGGGGTGCGAAGGACACAACCCCTTTTGCACGCCCCCGTGGAACCAACATGTTGTATTGTTGGGAAAATTAGGCGGTGCGGAAGATGGGAAGCCGACTTCCGGAAGCATGGCAACTAGGTGGCTCGGCTGGAGCCCTCGCGAGGGTACCCCCGTCGTGAGATTCGCCCGAGCAACCGTTACAATGAGCTTCATCGTGCGTCCACGAGGACGCGTCGAGGAGCTGCCCCTCGGGACCTCGCGGGGGACTGTTGCCGAGGGAACACGAAGCTGGGCAGCGCATGGGGGTTGCCGGATCGCGGCCCGGACGCACGTCATGAATGGGGCCTCGGGAGCTGCGTGCTGCGAGGCCCCGCGGGCCGAAACGCACGAAACACACGAAGAAAAATAGAAGAAATCACAAAAGAAATGAAGACACCCCAAGCATGATAGGCAATCATTACTCGAAGCAAAAGTAGGTTACAAATGTCTGACACCCCTAAGGGGCCAAGTATTCTTTGGTGCAACAAGGAAACGTTGAGGAAGCTCAAGTAGAGGAGGTGTCGTCTTCACCGTTGCCCTCGGAGGAAGTGGCGTCGGGGCTACCACCCTCCTCGGGAGGTGTAGTCTGGGTGAACCGCCCAACGAAACACTCCAGGTGCCCCGCACACCTCATCCCTGTGTGGCTCCGGAGATTCGCGGGCACAACTCCATCACACGGGAGAGGTCGAACACAGGAATTTAGTAGCGAAGGTTGGAGAAGACGCACATCAGTGCGTTACGTACGAGGTCGCCTGCATCGGACTCGATGTCTTCCTCCACCTTGGAGGCGCCCGACTCGAGCACCTCCACCACCTTGAGGAGGAAGTCGGGGTCGCCTCCGTCGCTATTAGCTCGTGGCGGTACGGGGGCATCCCTCATGAAGGAACAGAGCATGACAGCACGCGCAAGGCCAACTCCAGGGATTGTTGGGCGTACTGCGCCTCCATACGACGCATGAGTACCACAGTGCGTCCCGCACACACCGTGTTGTCCTTGTCCGCGTGTGCAGAGGCATCCGCTTCACCAACCTGGAACAGGAGTGACTTCAGCTCCTCCTAAGCCTCCCCCTTGCTCCTAGAGGCGACCTCCAGGGCGGCCTGAGAACCCTGCAGATGGGCCCTGAGCGCGCTCACCTCCCCTTGGAGCTCGTCGTACTTGAGCAAGTGGAATGTCCCTCGCCGAGCGAGCTCACCGTGGTACTCCTCCAAGGCGGTCGCTCGCCCTCGAGCAAGCCTCGCGTTTGCATGGGCATGGGCATCCTCGTGCGCTGCCGCGAGGATTGACTCGCTGACTAGAATCCGCCTCTCCAAGGCCTCGAGGCGCTCGCGCTCCGCCTCTTGATTGCGGGCGGTCTGGGAAGCCTCCCACTCGTGGCGGGCGACGATCACCTCCCGCTAGATGACGGCATTTTCCGTTAGGGCCAGGTCCGCCCCTGTCACATCCCTAACCCTTAAGCAAGATAGCATTGTGCTCATGTCTTCTTTGCATTTGCATCTAAGAAGTTTCAACAAAAACAACAAAGTGGCAAAGGAAAAACTCAAAACCCTAGCCACCATTTCAATTAAAGGAAATCTCAAACTAGTTCAAAATCAATGAACCCAAAATGGCCTCAAGAAATGTTGAAACTTTCTGATAAATCATGAAAGTAAATGAGCATTGGAGAAAACTATTTTCTTGACACTTTAAGCATTTTAAATAAATGCAAAAGCCACTGGTTTCAAATTTAAAAGTTGAAATCAGAAACTATAATTTTCCAAATTTTTTGAAAACCTTGGAAATGAGTGGGGATATTATAACAAATATTTCAGGAGGTCCAAAATAGTTTTTACTTTTTGTTTTGGAGCTGAATTAATTAGCAATACAATATTTAGCAAAACAGAAAAAACAAAAACAGAGAAAATGGGAAAAAGCTTACCTGTCGCCCAAGCCTGGCCCGGCCCATCTCCCCGCTCGTCCCCTCCCTCGCGCCAGTAGGCAGTAGGAGGTGGCCGCCGCCTCCTCCGGCGCGTCCACGCACCTGCGTGCCTTTCTGGCCGCCGGTTCGCGCTGGCGACGACGGGGATAAGCTCCCCAGAGCCTCCCCTATCCATTCCCCGCCTCGGTTCTCCTCCTCCGCCCGGATCTCCTCCCCCTCCTTGCTGCCGCCATTAGAGCCGAGCTCGAGCTGCCCGTGCCCCTGGCCATAGGATCCCCTCCCAGAGCACGCCATTAGATCCGCCTCGTCGCCCTGGTCATCTCTGCAGAAGCCGAAACTTCCTCGAGCCCTGCAAAGCCCGCAACGCCGTCGTCTTCCACCTCCGGCCGCCGGACCTCTCCCGTCGATTCGTCGCCCCCAGGCCTTCCCCGAGCCGTCTAAGATCTGCTCTGCACTCCCCGTGAGCATGCGGTCGTTTCCCCTAAGTTTTCCCCCTCGATCCCCTCCTCTAGCCCTAGTTTCACCGAAGCCCGACGAGGACCGCCGTTGCCGCTCGTCGCCGGTAGCCCTCCGTTGATCAGCTCGTCCTTCCGAGGGCACCAGCAGCTCCATGACAACGCGTAGATGCCGTAGCAGCTAAGAACCGAGCATAGATCCCCCTGATTCAAAGACGCCGACGACGCCCGAGCCTTGGCCGCCGCCAAGCTCGTTGCGGGCTTCATCTCCGGCCAGATCAGCCCCGCCTAGGCGCAGAAATGAAGCTGCGGGAGACGTGCCGTTCCTCTAGTGCTCTCCGCGCAGGCTTTGGCCCCCTGTGCGCCGTTTCCGAGCCCCTCCGCCGTGCTGGTGGTCGCCGGAGGCTCCCCGCCGGCGAGGACGACCTCGCCGCCGGTGGATGTCGACGTGGCAAGCTAACCCAGCCGATTAGTGACCTAATCACTCGCTGACAAGTGGGCCCAAGGCCAAGTCAAACCTCAGTTAGGGCTGGTCAGCGCGGGATTAGTCCCAGAGAGGCTGACCAGTGGGGCCCCCTTGTCAGGTTTGACCTCCACAGGTCGGCTTACCTGCTGACGTCAGCCTGATGCAATAAATAGAATTTCCAGTTTAAAACTAATTCAGGAAATTGCTAAAAATTGTAAAAATCATAGAAATTAATCTGTAACTCCAATGAAAATAATTTATATATGAAAAAGTATCAGAAAAATTCAAGGATTCTGATTATGCTATTTTCAACCATGTTTGAAAAAGTTACAGAACCCTAAATTGTGAAATAAGGAATAATTCAATTCTTTTAATCACCTTATAAATGGAATTTGCAAAAATATTCAAATTTCATTATATATGCAATGATCACACACTGCCCTAATTACAAATCAGTATCATAACATGACATTTCATGCATGTTAACATCAAGTTGAACCGAGCATCAGGTCGAATCAATTAAACCGGTATTCGAGAATACCCGTTTAAATTGCTATTCGAATGTGATTCAAATCAACTCTAAACCTGTTACATGTTGAAAATAATAACTTATCACCTTGCATTCTCATGCCATGCTCATGCATCATTTTGAGTGCATATGATTGTTATTGAATGTTGCCATTCATTTCGGTAGGCTCCACACCCCCGGATTCCACCGAATATCCGTCTGACGGATATCGTTCCTCCTCTAAGCAACAAGGCAAGCAACCCTTTTGATCATCCCGATAACTCCTATGTTCTTGCTCCTGCACCTATTCATTGCATTAGGATCAAATGCTTCAACTGCTTTTGCCACGATAGTTGAACCCACTTCCTTTGCATGACTTAACCTTGTCACAGTAAATAGCCGAACCTTGCAACCTAGCATACCTGGTAGTTGCTTGAGCTATGATGTGCCTTATCCTGCTATGCATGCTATGCTTAGAGAGTTGTGTATGGTCTGTCATTTGGGAGATGAACAGAAATGAGGAATGTGTTTGGTGAGCAAAGGTTGTGTGTTGAACTTGATTTGGTAAAGGTACCGGTGAAAGGCTGTGTAGGAGTACATGGCGGGTTGTTTCATTGGAACCGTCCTTAGGAACTGAGTTCCGTGTATGTAATCTAAGACTAGATACTACCACATGCTGGGCCCTGAAATATGACCCCGCCCGCCTATTAATCGCGTAGTACTCGGTCCAGGAGTTGCAAGTAGTTTCTAGTGTTTATAGAAATGCTGGAGGCCGTGCATGGTGCTGACCTGAGATGTGGGCCGTGATGCGGTAGGCAGTGGCACGGTGTACCAAGTGGCACCCGGATGGTGGGCTTGGGAACCCTGCGCACATCGTTTGAGGCCGTGGCGGAAACCTCGGCCGGACTTCCGTACGGGTTACTCTCAGATAGGCGATAAACCTGGACTAGGTATTAGTGTGGTTAACGGTCGTGCCCGACTCCCTCGCTGGGCTTCCGCTTGAAGGTTGCCGAGGTGCATGACGTGCACATGGCGATAAGTGGCGAGAGCGTGTGTGACGAAGTACACCCCTGCAGGGTTATGATCTATTCGAATAGCCGCGTCCACGGATATGGACTACTTGGAGACATATGTTGTTCATAGATAACTTCAATGGCTACTCATAAAATTGTCAAGATAAGCGTGAGTGTTAGTGGACTCGTGTGCGAGAAATCAAGTTGTCAAAATTATTTAAAAATGCAAGTTGTCTAGCCACGAGTCAAATGCTGGCTTTCTGCCTGAAACCCCACAATACCTTTTGATACCTTGCATGAGTAGTTAGTTCTCCTAAAGTCTTGCTGAGTACCTTCGTACTCATGTTTGCTTAATAAATATTGCAGAGGTTGCTAATGACCCTAATGGAGGGTTCTTCGTAGACATCGACGACGACGAGTAGCTGGTGTCCCAGCTACGATCTGGCCCTATGTCGGCTCTGTAGTATAGTCAGGCCACGTGCCTACTAGTTGCCCTGTCTGTACTCAGACAGTTTATAACTCTTGCGCTGGCTTGTATTGTATGACTGCTATTATGGGTCGTGAGACCCTTAATGTGTAATATTATGTGTGTGGCTCTTCCGAGCCTCTTAAATAAAGGTTGTATGTTTATGGTTATGTTGTGATGCCATCGATGTATCTATACATATCGGTATGCCATGCATACGTGTGTCGTACTTGATATGTATGGGGTTCGATTACCTAGTCGTGAACTTTAGTAGCACTCCTTACAAGGAAATGCCCCTTTGTGGTCCAACGAGCCTTGGTAGTTCGCTACTGCTCCGGACACATTGGTTGACCGGCATGTGTCCTTCTTAGCTGCTGTGTCTGTCCCCTTTGGGGAAATGTCACGCGATGTAATGGAGTCCTTGTAGCTTGCTACGACTCGTCTACATTCGTCGGTGACCGACACCTGCTTTGTTGGGTCATGTATGCCTGTCCTTGTGCGGTACTGCCACTTTGGTTTATGACTAGACATGTCGATCCGGGTTCTTTGACATTGGATTGCTAGCGATACTATCGCATACGTGAGCCAAAAGACGCAAACGGTCCCGGCTAAGGTAAGGCTGCAGCCGTGGAGTTAACCGTGCGTGAGACCACAAAGGGATGCGATGGGTTACAGGCTAGATTCCTATGGCTTAGGATCGGGGTCCCGACAGCGTTGGTATCAGAGCCTGACTGACTGTAGGATTACTAAGCCAAACTGGTCGAAGTTGAGTCTAGAATTTCTTTAGTTATATATAAGGGAATTGTTTGTGGAAGGGAACGTAACACTCTTGTTCTCTTCTCAATATATTCTATCCTGGTCATCCTCGTCTTTTCCGCGGGAATTAAGGACTAGATTTCGCATCTTCTCCTAGGCTCGTGTTTCCGATCGGTAGCTTATAGGACTACGGGTCGAGAGATATTGGGTTTCTTTTATCCCTAGGAAGCAGGAAGTAAATTTGATGATCACAGAGTTGAACTTGATAGTTGAGTGGTGACGCTATTTCATTTTGGGTTGTCTCAAAATTTGTTTTGAGCATTTACAGCCGTTATGCTGCCCAATTTTGCATTCAGAGCTCTAATGCTTTTGCATTACTCTCTATTTACAAATGCTTGGCCGTCCTTCTCGTCAGGTGGTACGTCTGACCAGGTGCATTAATGTACCGGGTCATACGGCCATGCTGGTCAGGGTGATGTCGGTGTGCGGTTACCGCTGGTACCCCGAGTACACGGTAGAGGAACAGTACCGAGACTTCAACCAGAGCCAGTACATCTGCACCGTAAGGGTATTTCCGGACTACCCTAGAGCGGAGAAGCCAATCCATTGGTCCTATGGGTTGGGGGTCATCGTTCACATGGCAGTACAGGATGCTGCCTATTCAATGCTGACTATTATGAGAGCGAGACATGCACTGCTGCAGAATTCAGAGTTCTGCTATGTTCCGGCCTCTCAGTCTGGTGAAGAGGGATACCTCAGTGGAGTCTATTTTGATTCTTCTATGGAGGATCCACTTCTGCAGTCCACTGTTGAGATGCTAGAGAACGGAGACAAGGATGCTCGTGTTCTCCGCATGGAGCTTTATGCTACCCGTGCCCGTCTGTGGACAACTTTGACGCAGCTGGCACCGGTAGTCCAGACAGGGTATGGAGAGACGGAGATGCTGAACCCTGTTAGGACCCATCTTCCGGCCCATGTTGACTGGCCAGCTATAGGAGGAGTCACACCTCTTCGGGGACCCCTCTTACCACCAGTCAGAGGACCAAGGCCACATCCGTGTCCTTATGGATCCCAGGGATCTCAGGCTAGAGTGTTTCCTGATCCGCAGGTTGAACTTCCAGGTCATGGAGGTAATCTCTATGAGATGTTCTATGCGGATGCCTGAGCTGTGAGCGGAAGGATAGTATGGTAGTAGCCGTACGTTCACAGTCCTGTGTGACTTGTGAAGTATGGTAGTAATGTGAAATGAATTCCGGAGGCCTAGATAAATAATGTATAGGAAGCTTGTACGCCTGTGATGAGTAGTTTCACAATTTCAGTAGTTTGCTCTTCGGTTAAGTTTGTACTGAACTATGTAAGGGTGTGTATGAACCATGGTGTATATATAGCAGTGGCTTGTTACCATGTTGTTCGGATATTCATTTCCGCATTCCGTGTGTTCAGTACATTCTTAATCCATAGCTAGTATTGATATGATATTGGTCTAAGCTATGAGTTTGTTTGTCAGGATGGTGTTCACCAGGTTGAACCGTGCCCCTGCTCATGAGCAAGGTGAGGGTAGTCAAGCGTCGCAGGAAGACCTGCCTCACACCTTCTCTGGCAGAAGTGATGTTTGAGGCAGAAAGAAACAAAAGGGAGACCAACCGACTGCTAGAGCGTATTGAGCAGAATATGGCTCGACAGCCTAGGAATGCTGCAGTGTCCCTCAATGACTTTGTGAAGCTGAATCCTCCAAAGTTTCATCATTCCGTCGATCCCCTCGACGCTGATGACTGGCTGTGCAGCATCTCACGCAAGATTCGCTCTGCGAATGTGTCTGAGGCCGACAAGGTGACCTTTGCGGCGTATTTCCTGGAAGGACCCGCCAATCTGTGGTGGGAGAATTTTGAAGCCATGCGTCCCGCTGAACCAGTGGCCACATGGGCAGACTTCAGCGCAGCTTTTCGTGTGCACCATATTCCAGAGGGCCTGATGGAACGAAAGAGAGAGGAGTTCTGTGCCTTCACTCAGGGCAAGTTGTCTGTGGATGCCTATAGCCGCGAGTTCAGTAACCTCGCCCGTTATGCAACAGAGGAGGTGTCTACTGACGCGAAGAAGCAAGCAAGATTCCGTAAGGGTCTGAGCCCTGAGCTCCGTCGAGACCTGCGCCTCCATGAGTGTGCAAGTTTTCAAGCCTTGATCAACAAAGCGATCAGTGCCGAGACTGGTCATTCTGACTTCGAAGCCACAAGGAAGCACTTCGGTGACTTCGGCTCGTCTTCTGGTTCCGCGTTTCCAAAACGCAGGCTGTGGGTTCCAAACAGTTCTCTGCCGCCAAGATACACTCCGAGGCCATCCTACGTGGCGCCTCAGACGAATCAGGCCAACCCTCCAGCAAAAGCTTATGGTGGTCTAGCTAGCAATGCTGCACCACGTGCCAACCAGGTGATATGCTACAAGTGTGGAGAACCAGGGCATTATTCCCGTGAGTGTCCTCAGAATGTGGGTGCCAAGCAACCCGGAAAGTCCGTCGGGCAGGCCAAGTCGGGCAAAGCTTTTTATGTGAAGCCAACTCCTGCACGTGGCCGTGTGAACTATGTTTCAACAGAAGAAGCTGCAGAGGATCCCGACGTCATGCTGGGTACGCTTCTTGTTAATCATCACCCAGCGTCCGTTCTCTTTGACACTGGGTCTTCTCATTCCTACATTTCAGAAAGTTATGCACAGTTGCATAACATGTCATTTTGTGATATGCCAATCCCATTGGTCGTCCAAACCCCTGGTAGTAAATGGCAAACCTCTAGGATAACCTATGACAATGAAATTCTAGTAGACAGGCTAGTTTTTCTAGCCTCATTGATAGCATTGAAATCTTCGGATATTAATATCATCTTCGGCATGGACTGGATGTCAGCTCACTATGCCAAGATTGATACTCACTCTAGAAATGTCCAGCTTACCCATTCCTCGGGTGAGATAGTAAATGTCTCGACTCGAGCTGCCAAATGCCAACTCTATTCCCTAAATGCCAACCCTCTTCCGGAACTTGAAGACATTCCGGTAGTCCGTGACTTCCCGGATGTTTTTCCAGAGGAACTGCCAGGAATTCCACCTGACAGAGATGTAAAGTTTGTGATAGATCTTGTTCCGGGAACTGTCCCAATAGCCAGGAGACCTTATAAGATGGCACCCCTAGAGCTAGCTGAACTTAAGAAGCAATTAGATGAGGCCTTGAGCAAGGGTTTCATTCGTCCTAGCTCTTCTCCTTGGGCTTGTCCCGTCCTCTTCGTCAAGAAGAAAGACGGAACGGATCGGATGGTTGTAGATTACCGACCAGTTAATCTGGTCACCATTAAGAACAAGTATCCGCTTCCCAGGATCAACGATCTGTACGATCAGCTCGCTGGATCCTCAGTCTTCTCCAAAATGGATTTGAGGTTGGGATACCATCAAATCAAGATTAAGAACGGGGACATTCCAAAAACGGCTTTTGTTACTCGTTATGGCCAATATGAGTACACCGTTATGTCCATCGGTTTAACCAATGCCCCAGCCACCTTCTCTCGGTTGATGAACTCAATATTTATGGAGTATTTGGATAAATTCGTCGTAGTATACCTCGATGATATTCTCATCTACTCAAAGAATGAACAAGAACATGCCGAGCATCTAAGGCTGGTATTGATGAAACTTCGAGAGCATCGCCTTTATGCCAAATTTTCAAAATGTGAATTCTGGTTACCAGAAGTGACCTATCTAGGCCACGTAATCTCTGGTAAGGGTATTGTTGTCAATCCCGAGAGAGTTCAAGCTGTCCTTGATTGGACTCAACCTGAATCGGTTAAGCAAGTTAGGAGTTTTCTTGGTCTAGCGAGCTATTGTCGCCGCTTCGTCGAGAATTTCTCCAAGGTTGCAAAGGCTCTAACTGAACTCCTCAAGAAGGATAAAAAGTTCGAGTGGACACCACAGTGTGAGCATAGTTTTCAGGAACTGAAAAGACGCTTGACTTCCGCACCAGTGTTGCTACCACCAGATTTTTCTAAGGACTTTGTTATCTATTGCGACGCCTCGCGACAAGGATTAGGTTGCATTCTCATGCAAGATCGTCATGTGATCGCATACGCATCTCGACAGTTGCGTCCACATGAGGATAATTATCCCACACATGACCTTGAGCTTGCAGCTGTGGTCCATGCACTAAAAACTTGGCGACGTTACCTTTTGGGTATTCATTGCGAAATATTCATTGATCACCAAAGTCTGAAATATATCTTCACCTAGCCGGATTTGAATCTCAGGCAAAGACGGTGGGTTGAGTTGATCTCGGATTACGACTTAGGGATAACTTACACCCCGGGGAAGGCCAATGTTATGGCCGATGCACTAAGTCGTAAATCTTATTGTAACAATTTGATGCTACAACAAGGTCAACCACTTCTCCATGAGGACTTTCGGAAGTTGAATCTTCATATTGTTCCTCAAGGATTTCTTTCTACCCTGGTGGCGAAGCCTACTCTTAAGGATCAAATTATAGCTGGCAAAAAGCGTGACAAGGGTATATCATGGATCAAGGAGAATATTTTTAGCGGAAACGCTAAAGAATTTCCATGAATGATCAAGGTGTGGTGTTCTTCCAGAATCGTTTAGTGGTTCCTAAGAACCCACATCTAAGGCAGTTAATCCTTAAGGAGGCTCATGATTCTCCTCTCACCATTCATCCCCGTAGTACTAAGATGTATCAGGATCTACGCCAGAGGTTCTGGTGGACTAGGATGAAGAGAGAAATTGCTGAGTTCGTTGCTAACTGCGACGTTTGTCGTCGAGTTAAGGCAGAACATCAAAGGACTGCTGGCACCCTTCAACCTTTATCTATTCCTGAATGGAAATGGGATAAAGTTAGCATGGATTTCATTACCGGATATCCAAAGACCAAGAAAGGAAATAATGCTATCTTTGTGGTCATTGACCGTCTTTCCAAAGTGGCTCATTTTCTTCCTGTTCGTGAGAGTATAACAGCTAGCCAGCTAGCAGAGTTATATATCTCTCGAATAGTGTCTCTTCATGGTGTTCCCCTGGAAATTAACTCGGACCGTGGGAGTATCTTTACTTGTCGCTTCTGGGAAAGTTTTCAGAATGCCATGGGGACTCACCTATCTTTTAGCACTGCTTTCCATCCTCAATCAAGTGGTCAAGTAGAAAGAGTGAATCAAATCCTAGAAGATATGCTCCGAGCTTGTGTTATTTCGTTCGGTATGAATTGGGAGAAGTGCCTTCCATTCGCCGAATTCGCTTATAACAATAGTTATCAATCAAGCTTGGGCAAAGCCCCTTTTGAAGTTCTCTATGGACGAAGATGTCGAACCCCTCTAAATTGGTCAGAAACCGGAGAGAGGCAACTCTTTGGCCCAGATATGATCCAGGATGCAGAAGAGCAGGTTCGCATTATTCGTGAAAAGTTGAAAACAGCCCAGTCTCGTCAAAAGAGCCAATATGATCGTCATCATAAGGCTGTGACCTTTGAAGTTGACGAGAAGGCTTACCTTCGGGTTACACCTTTGAAGGGTACCCATCGATTCGCTATCAAGGGCAAATTGGCTCCTCGTTACATTGGTCCTTTTCGCATTCTTGCCAAACAAGGAGAAGTTGCCTACCAGTTGGAACTTCCTCCGCATCTTTCCAAGGTTCATGATGCTTTCCACGTCTCGGAACTCAGGCGTTGCTTTTCGGATCCTATCCGTGAAGTGGACCACGAAACGCTTGATCTACAAGATAACCTTTCTTACCGAGAATACCCCGTGCCTATTCTTGATCAAGCTGAGCGTACCACTCGACGTCGAAACCTCAAGTTTCCTAAAGTTCAATGGTCAAATCATTCTGAAAAGGAGGCAACTTGGGAAAGAGAGGATCGTCTCCGACTTGAATATCCCGCGTTATTCCCGACGACTTCTAAATCTCGGGACGAGATTCTTTTGAGTGGGGGTGAGTTGTCACATCCCTAACCCTTAAGCAAGATAGAATTGTGCTCATGTCTTCTTTGCATTTGCATCTAAGAAGTTTCAACAAAAACAACAAAGTGGCAAAGGAAAAACTCAAAACCCTAGCCACCATTTCAATTAGAGGAAATCTCAAACTAGTTCAAAATCAATGAACCCAAAATGGCCTCAAGAAATGTTCAAACTTTCTGATAAATCATGAAAGTAAATGAGCATTGGAGAAAACTATTTTCTTGACACTTTAAGCATTTTAAATAAATGCAAAAGCCACTGGTTTCAAATTTAAAAGTTGAAATCAGAAACTATAATTTTCCAAAAATGTTGAAAACCTTGGAAATGAGTGGGGATATTATAACAAATATTTCAGGAGGTCTAAAATAGTTTTTACTTTTTGTTTTGGAGCTGAATTAATTAGCAATACAATATTTAGCAAAACAGAAAAAACAAAAACAGAGAAAATGGGAAAAAGCTTACTTGTCGCCCAAGCCTGGCCCGACCCATCTCCCCGCTCGTCCCCTCCCTCGTGCCAGTAGCCAGCAGGAGGTGGCCGCCGCCTCCTCCGGCGCGGCCACGCACCTGCGTGCCTGCCTGGCCGCCGGTTCGCGCTGGCGACGACGGGGATAAGCTCCCCAGAGCCTCCCCTATCCATTCCCCGCCTCGGTTCTCCTCCTCCGCCCGGATCTCCTCCCCCTCCTTGCTGCCGCCATTAGAGCCGAGCTCGAGCTGCCCGTGCCCCTGGCCATAGGATCCCCTCCCAGAGCACGCCATTAGCTCCGCCTCGTCGCCCTGGTCATCTCTGCAAAAGCCGAAACTTCCTCGAGCCCTGCAACGCCCGCAACGCTGTCGTCTTCCACCTCCGGCCGCCGGACCTCTCCCGTCGATTCGTCGCCCCCAGGCCTTCCCCGAGCCGTCTAAGCTCTGCTCTGCACTCCCCGTGAGCATGGGGTCGCTTCCCCTAAGTTTTCCCCCTCGATCCCCTCCTGTAGCCCTAGTTTCACCGGAGCACGACGAGGACCGCCGCTGCCGCTCGTCGCCGGTAGCCCTCCGTTGATCAGCTCGTCCTTCCGAGGGCACCAGTAGCTCCATGACAACGCGTAGATGTCGTAGCAGCTAAGAACCGAGCGTAGATCCCTCTGATTCAAAGACGCCGATGACGCCCGAGCCTTGGCCGCCGCCAAGCTCGTCGCGGGCGTCATCTCCGGCCAGATCAGCCCCGGCTAGGCGCAGAAATGAAGCTGTGGGAGACGTGCCGTTCCTCTGGTGCTCTCCGCGCAGCATTTGGCCCCCTGTGCACCGTTTCCGAGCCCCTCCGCCGTGCTGGTGGTCGCCGGAGGCTTCCCGCCGGCGAGGACGACCTCACCGCCGGTGGATGTCGACGTGGCAAGCTAACCCAGCCGATTAGTGACCTAATCACTCGCTGACAAGTGGGCCCAAGGCCAAGTCAAACCTCAGTTAGGGCTGGTCAGCGCGGGTTTAGTCCCAGAGAGGCTGACCAGTGGGGCCCCCTTGTCAGGTTTGACCTGCACAGGTCGGCTTACCTGCTGACGTCAGCCTGATGCAATAAATAGAATTTCCAGTTTAAAACTAATTCAGGAAATTGCTAAAAATTGTAAAAATCATAGAAATTAATCTGTAACTCCAATGAAAATAATTTATATATGAAAAAGTATTAGAAAAATTCAAGGATTCTGATTATGCTATTTTCAACCATGTTTGAAAAAGTTACAGAACCCTAAATTGTGAAATAAGGAATAATTCAATTCTTTTAATCACCTTATAAATGGAATTTGCAAAAATATTCAAATTTCATTATATATGCGATGATCACACACTGCCCTAATTACAAATCAGTATCATAACATGACATTTCATGCATGTTAACATCAAGTTGAACCGAGCATCAGGTCGAATCAATTAAACCGGTATCCGAGAATACCCGTTTAAATTGCTATTCGAATGTGATTCAAATCAACTCTAAACCTGTTACATGTTGAAAATAATAACTTATCACCTTGCATTCTCATGCCATGCTCATGCATCATTTTGAGTGCATATGATTGTTATTGAATGTTGCCATTCATTTCGGTAGGCTCCGCACCCCCGGATTCCACCGAATATCCGTCTGACGGATATCGTTCCTCCTCTAAGCAACAAGGCAAGCAACCCTTTTGATCATCCCGATAACTCCTATGTTCTTGCTCCTGCACCTATTCATTGCATTAGGATCAAATGCTTCAACTGCTTTTGCCACAATAGTTGAACCCACTTCCTTTGCATGACTTAACCTTGTCATAGTAAATAGCCGAACCTTGCAACCTAGCATACCTGGTAGTTGCTTGAGCTATGATGTGCCTTATCCTGCTATGCATGCTATGCTTAGAGAGTTGTGTATGGTCTGTCATCTGGGAGATGAACAGAAATGAGGAATGTGTTCGGTGAGCAAAGGTTGTGTGTTGAACTTGATTTGGTAAAGGTACCGGTGAAAGGCTGTGTAGGAGTACATGGCGGGTTGTTTCATTGGAACCGTCCTTAGGAACTGAGTTCCGTGTATGTAATCCAAGACTAGATACTACCACATGCTGGGCCCTGAAATATGACCCCGCTCGCCTATTAATCGCGTAGTACTCGGTCCAGGAGTTGCTAGTAGTTTCTGGTGTTTATAGAAATGCTGGAGGCCGTGCATGGTGCTGACCTGAGAGGTGGGCCGTGATGCGGTAGGCAGTGGCACGGTGTACCAAGTGGCACCCGGATGGTGGGCTTGGGAACCCTGCGCACATCGTTTGAGGCCGGGGCGCAAACCTCGGCCGGACTTCCGTACGGGTTACTCTCAGATAAGCGATAAACCTGGACTAAGTATTAGTGTGGTTAACAGTCGTGGCCGACTCCCTCGCTGGGCTTCCGCTTGAAGGTTGCCGAGGTGCATGACGTGCACATGGCGATAAGTGGCGAGAGCGTGTGTGACGAAGTACACCCCTGCAGGGTTATGATCTATTCGAATAGCCGCGTCCGCGGATATGGACTACTTGGAGACATATGTTGTTCATAGATAACTTCAATGGCTACTCATAAAATTGTCAAGATAAGCGTGAGTGTCGTGGACGGCATTTCCGTACGGAGACGGAATGATTCCACGATAGTGTATTGTTGCGGTGTTAGTGGACTCGTGTGCGAGAAATCAAGTTGTCAAAATTATTTAAAAATGCAAGTTGTCTAGCCACGAGTCAAATGCTGGCTTTCTGCCTGAAACCCCACAATACCTTTTGATACCTTGCATGAGTAGTTAGTTCTCCTAAAGTCTTGATGAGTACCTTCGTACTCATGTTTGCTTAATAAATGTTGCAGAGGTTGCTAATGACCCTAATGGAGGGTTCTTCGTAGACATCGACGACGACGAGTAGCTAGTGTCCCAGCTACGATCTGGCCCTACGTCGGCTCTGTAGTATAGTCAGGCCACGTGCCTACTAGTTGCCCTGTCTGTACTCAGACAGTTTATAACTCTTCCGCTGGCTTGTATTGTATGACTGCTATTACGGGTCGTAAGACCCTTAATGTGTAATATTATGTGTGTGGCTCTTCCGAGCCTCTTAAATAAAGCTTGTATGTTTATGGTTATGTTGTGATGCCATCGATGTATCTATACCTATCGGTATGCCATGGGTACGTGTGTCGTACTTGATATGTATGGGGTTCGATTACCTAGTCGTGAACTTTAGTAGCACTCCTTACAAGGAAATGCCCCTTTATGGTCCAACGAGCCTTGGTAGTTCGCTACTGCTCCGGACACATTGGTTGACCGGCATGTGTCCTTCTTAGCTGTTGTGTCTGTTCCCTTTGGGGAAATGTCACGCGATGTAATGGAGTCCTTGTAGCTTGCTACGACTCGTCTACATTCGCCGGTGACCGACACCTGCTTTGTTGGGTCATGTATGTCTGCCCTTGTGCGGTACTGCCACTTTGGTTTATGACTAGACATGTCGATCCGGGTTCTTTGACATTGGATTGCTAGCGATACTATCGCATACGTGAGTCAAAAGACGCAAACGGTCCCGGCTAAGGTAAGGCTGCAGCCGTGGAGTTAACCGTGCGTGAGACCACAAAGGGATGCGATGGGTTACAGGCTAGATTCCTATGGCTTAGGATCGGGGTCCCGACAGCCCCGCACCTAGGGACCCGAAGGGAAAATGCGGCATCCTCAGCCATGCACTCCCGGGCCCCGCCGCTGCCCAGCTGGGACCGTGGACCGCCCGGGCCTGATACGTCTCCAACGTATCTATAATTTTTTATGGTTTCATGCTATTATCTTGTCAAACTTTGGATGTTTTGCATGCCTTTTATTTATTTTTTAGGACTAACTTATTAACTCAGTGCCCAGTGCCTGTTCCTGTTTTTTCCATGTTTTTAACCCCTTTCAGAGGAGATTTTGAAATAGAGTCCAAACGGAAGAAAATCCCCGAAAAGATTTTTTTTGGAACGGAAGAAGATCGGAGAACTTGGGAGCCAAGCCAGAAGAACCCCAGGGGCCCCACAAGCCCCCACCCCGCGGCCAGGAGGGCCGCGCCATCCAGGATTGTGGCCCCCCTGGAGGTCCCTTGACCTAGATCTTGCGCCTATATATTCCCAAATATTCCCAAAAAAATCCGGAGATCATCGCAATCGCTTTTTCGCGGCCGCAAGCTTCTGTCTCCGCAGTATCCCATCTGGGGCACGTCGTGGAGCCCTGCCGGAGGGGGGGTTCGGACACGGAAGGCTTCTCCATCATCACCATGACTTCTCCGATGATGTGTGAGTAGTTCACCATAGACCTACGGGTCCATAGCTAGTAACTAGATGGCTTCTTCTCTCTCTTGGATCTT
This sequence comes from Hordeum vulgare subsp. vulgare, assembly GCF_904849725.1. Lineage (NCBI taxonomy): Eukaryota > Viridiplantae > Streptophyta > Magnoliopsida > Poales > Poaceae > Hordeum > Hordeum vulgare. Next base: position 379,709,212 of record NC_058520.1, on the reverse strand, counting down.
CAATACAAAGTTCTCCATGATCTTCATGGAGATCTATCCAATGTAATCTTCTTTTGCGGTTTGTTTGTGAAGATCCGATGAATTGTGGATTTATGATCAGATTATCTGTGAATCTTATTTGAGTTTCTTCTGATGTCTCTTATGCATGATTTCATATCCTTGTAATTCTCTTCGAGTTGTGGGTTTTGTGTGGCCAACTAGATCTATGATTCTTGCAATGGGAGAAGTGCTTGGTTTTGGGTTCATACCATGCGGTGACCTCACCCAGTGACAGAAGGGGTAACAAGGCATGCATCGTGATGTTGCCATCAAGGGTAAAAAGATGGGGTTTTCATCATTGGTTTGAGATTATCCCTCTACATCATGTCATCTTACTTAAAGCGTTACTCTGTTCGTCATGAACTCAATACACTAGATGCATGTTGGATAGCGGTCGATGTGTGGAGTAATAGTAGTAGATGCAGAAAGTATCGGTCTACTTGTCTCGGACGTGATGCCTATATGTATGATCATTGCCTTAGATATCGTCATGACTTTGCGCGGTTCTATCAATTGCTCGACAGTAATTTGTTCACCCACCGTAATACTTGCTTTTTTCAGAGAAGCCTCTAGTGAACACCATGGCCACCAGGGTCTACTCCACATCATATTTTCAGCCTTACACTTTTTACTTCGTTGCACTTTCCGCCTTCAGATCTCACTTTGCAAACAATCTTGAAGGGATTGACAACCCCTTTGAAGCGTTCGGTGCAAGCTTGTTTGTGTTTGCGCAAGTACTCTAGACTTGACGAGACCCTCCTTCTGGATCGATACCTTGGTTCTAAAATTGAGGGAAATACTTACTACTCCTGTGCTGCATCACACTTTCCTCTTCAAGGGAAAAAAACCAACGCAAGCCAAATCTCCGTCAATGTGTCAATTTCTGGCGCTGTTGTTTGAGAAGTAGCAGAAGGATTTATGGCGCCGTTGCCGGGGAGGAAGATCAAGTCAAGAACTCATCCAAGTAAGTGTCGCAAACTCATCTCTTGCATTTACTTTGTTTGCCAGTTGCCTCTCGTTTTTCTCTCCACCACTTCACCAATTTGCCTTTTTCGTTTGCCTTTTCCGTTTGCCTTTTCGTTCGCCCTTTCTCTCGCTTGCTTTCTGTTCGCTTGTGTGCCATGTGCCTTCAATATGCTTGCATCTTTGCTTGCTGAAAATCTAGTGATATGGATCCCCATCCACTTTCTAATCACTTTAAGAGATCCAATTATGTTGATCCAATTGCTAGTGAGTTGAGTGCACTTGACTATCTTTATGGAGTTTTGCTTGAGATGCGTGAATCTGAATATTGTGAGGAAGAAATTTATGAAGTGATTCACGAGGGCTCCTTGGATGAAAAGCATGATTGCAATGGTTTCACTATAAATTCTATTAGTGACAATCATGCTAAGAATATGCAAAACTCTAAGCTTCGGGATGCTAGTTTTGCTATGTCCACTACTTGTTGCAATGATCATGAGTTGGGCAATGATTTTTCTTATGATCTTGAAAATTTGTTTAAGCCTCATGATGAATATGATATTTGCAATATTATTGAAAGTGGGTTTGGAGAAGTCATGACTTTAGTTGATGATAATCCCACTATTTTTGAAGAGCGTCAACTTTGCATGCATGTGGATCATGAAACGAATATCCTATGTGATAGTTACATTGTTGAATTCGAATATGATCCCACATGTAATTATTATAAGAGAGGAAAATATGGTGGTAGAAACTTTCATATCACTAAATCACCTCTCGTTAGGTTGAGATTGCTATTGTCTCTTTCTTCTTCCTTGCATATGGTAACTATTGGTTGTCTTGACAATTTGTTTTCCTATAAAATGCCTATGCATAGGAAGTATGTTAGACTTAGATGTGATTTTCACATGCTTTATGATGCTCTCGTTGTGCTTCAATGCTTGTCTTTTGTGTGAGCATCATTGAATTATCAATGCCTAGCTAAGGGCGTTAAACAATAGCGCTTGTTGGGAGGCAACCCAATGAATTTACATTTTTTCTTTCTATTTTGTTGCGTCCACACTTTCATAATTCTGTTGTGATTGTGTTTTTTGTGTTTCTTTTTGTGTTTGAGCCAAGCAAAGCCTTTATCACTAGTCTTGGTAATGGTTGTTTGTTCCTGCTGGAAAAAGACAGAAACTATTCGCTCACGAGATGATTTTTCATTCTTATTCAGAAAGAGCTTTTGATTTGATTCTTTTTGCTGCTGATTGATATGCTTTTTCCCCAAACCGTCGTAATTGTTCAGATTTTTTGAGGTACCAGAAGTATACGAAGTATACACATTGCTACAGACTGGTCTGTTTTTGACAGATTCTGTTTTTGTTGAGTTGGTTGCTTGTTTTGATGAAACTGTGGTTAGTATCGGGGGTACTAGCCATGGGAAAGAGAGAATACAGTAGGCCATCATAAATATAGAGAGAATTCAAGTTTGCTACAGTACCAAAAGAAGTGGCAGTTTATTTTCTTGTACTAATGTTATCACAAGTTTCTGTTTAAGTTTTGTGTTGTGAAGTTTTCATGTTTTGGGTGATGTTCTCATGGACATAGAGATAAGGAGTGGAAAGAGCTCAAGCTTGGGGATGCTCAAGGCATCCCAAGCCAAATTCAAGGACACCAAAAAGCCTTAGCTTGGGGATGCCCCGGGAAGGCATCCCCTCTTTCGTCTTCAATCCATCTGTAACATTACTTGGAGCTATATTTTTATTCACCACATGATATGTGTTTTTGCTTGGAGCGTCTTGTATCGTAGGAGTCTTTTCCTTTTGTTGTGTCACAATCATCCTTGCTGCACACCTTTTTGAGAGAGAGAGACATGCACTCGTCGTGATATTGCTAGATGCTCATCATGCTTCACTTATATCTTTTGAGCTAGATACTTTTGCTCTATGACCTTCACATATATCTTTTGAGCTAGATACTTTTGCTCTGTGTGCTTCACTTATATCTTTTAGAGCACGGCGGTGCGTGACTTGGTAGTTGTCTTATGCTATGAAAAGTAGTTCCAAATGTGATAGGTACCCAAAGAGGATGCAAAAACCTCCATCTTCATGTGCATTGAGTAGAAAGAGAAGTTTTGATACCTCTCAAATAATTTTGAGACATGGTTTCGGTAATATTAAGAGTTATGTTAGTAGGGTGTTGTGAATCTAGAAATACTTTTGTAAAAGTAAGTGATTCCCGTAGCATGCACGTATGGTGAACTGCTACGTTAGGAAGTCGGAGCATAATTGATCTATTGATTGTCATCCTTTGTGTTGAGGTCGGGATCGCGCGTTGGTTAAGACCTCCCAACCCTTCCCCTCGGAGTATGCGTATAGCACTTTGTTTCGATTACTAATAATAACTTTCGCAACAAGTATGTGAGTTCTTCATGACTAATGTGATCCCATGGTATAGATGCACTTTCACCTTCCACCTTTGCTAGCCTCTCTAGTGCCGCGCAATTCTCGCCGGTACACAAACCCAGCAAATTCCTTCCTCAAAACAGCCACCATATCTACCTACTATGGTATTTTCATAGCCATTCCGAGATATATTGTCATGCAACTCCCACCGTTCCGTCTCATGACTTGTGCCCTCACTCTCATATTGCCATTTCATGATCGTAGGATAGCTAGCGAGATGTTTCAACGTCATACGCCATGCTAGATCGTCGCACATCCCGGTACACTGCCGGAGGCATTTCCTATAGAGTCATCATCATTTTGAGCTGTTAGTAAATAGAAGTGTGATGATCATCATTATTAGAGCATTTTCCCAAGTGAGGAAATAAAAAAAGAGGCCAAAGAGCCCAAAAAAAAAGTGAAAGAAAAAAAAGAAAAAAAAAGAGGATTAAGAGCCCAAATAAAAAAAAGAGAGAAAATGACAGAAGGGACAATGTTATATCTTTTTCCACACTTGTGATTCATAATAGCACATGTGTCCCCAACACACCCAATGCAATGGAAAATTGTATAGGTGCACTTGTTCGGTGAAGAGATGGTGATACAAGTGTAGTATGGATAGTAGATATAGTTTTTGTAATCTGAAAATATAAAAATAGCAAGGTAGTAAGTGTAAAATAGCGAGCAAAACGTTGTATTAATGCATGGTAATAAGGACCAGGGTTCGTACATTCACTAGTGCAATCTCTCAACAATGCTAACATAGTAGAATCATATGATCAAATCTCGTTGTGCAACAAAGAATAACTCCGAAGTTCCTATCTAGTAGAGAACAACAGGATGAAATTGGTGTAGGTGGTAGAACCACCTCAAAGTTATTATTCCTAATCAATCTTTTTAGCCATTCCTATAAGTGTCACAAACATCGCTAGAGTTCATACTAGAATAACACCCATGATACATATCAATCAACTCTAATGTCACCTAGATACTCCAATGTCACCTCAAGTATCCATGGGTAAATTATGTGACATGCATAAAACAATTTCGTATCTATCATATTCAATCCAACACAAAGAACTTCAAGGAGCACCCCAGGTGCAATCAACCACTACGCATAGATCCTCAAGGTCATTGGAATCCGCAAGTTGATGCCTCAAAGTGCGTTATATTGAATAGAGGGGGGTGAATAGGAGATATTTATAATTTCATCACTAAGGAAATTTCTTTTGAGGAAATTCCTCACTGATGTCTAACTTGCAGCGGAAACAGCAAAGGATCAGGGGTGCAAACTATCACTCCAGCAGTTTTCAAGGTGAAGAATATGAAAAGAAGTTTGCACAGTATGCAGGCACAGAGAAAGCAGGTGAGGATTAACTAGCATGAAGAATTTGGGGTTGAGGAATTTCAGAGAAAGTCTCCAGCAAATTCTTCAAACAGTGACAATTAAAATCTTCCACATACAATATGAGGAATTGAAAGAGTTGAAGAAATAGAACCCGTTTCACAGTGAAGACAATGGTTGATGACCCAGTTCCAACTGTTGTGATAGTTGTACATCTGGTTTGGAGTGGCTTGATATTGAAACCAAAAGACACACAGTCCCTACCATATTCTCCTTGAGCTAAGAACACACAGTCCTTGCCCAAGACTCGTGGTAAGTCTTCAGGGAAAACTTCCAAACCCTCACAAACTTGGTCACCCGGCGATCCACAATTGACACCTGGATTGCTCTAGACCATGACGCCTAACCGTCTGGAGGATGCACAATCCTCAAAGGTAAAAGGCTTTGGTTCCACACAAGAACAAATTCTTCAGTGATGCTCAATCACTTGGTTTTTGGTTTGCGGTTTGGTGTTTGGGTTATTTCCTCACTCATGATTTACTCTCGAAGACTCTGAGCAATTTGGGTTGCTCTTATGACAAGTGTCAGTTTCTAACGGAGCAGCCAACCAACTAATGGTTGTGGGGGCGGCTATTTATAGCCTGGGAGCATCCCGACATGATTTGACATTAATGCCTTTAAATAATATGACCGTTGGTGTGGATAAGATCGCTGATGTGGCACAAATTGCGGCAACGGTCGGGACCCTCAACTGTGAGAGTCCTCATGTCTCTCATATTCCTCGCTTGAGGCTTTCGGTAGGATTAGGCTTGGGTTGAGCATCATGAGGAAATTCATTCCAAAGTGTTACCTCGACCCCCTTTAACAGTACGGTCTTCCTATGACTCAAGAGTGAAGAAAATAAAATAGAAAGAATAAATCTTCATGCTTCAAAGTCTTTAGATTGATTTTCTTCAGAACACACCAAATTCCTCATCTTCAATATCTTCATGAAGAATATCAATTTCATGGCAATTTCTTCGCGATTCAATTCTTCAGCTTCAGACCAATTTCTTCAGCCGAAGATATACATTTTTAGGGGTCGATATTCATCGAATATTTTAAACTCCTCAGCGACTTATAGATCATGTGTACACTCATGAACACATTAGATACTTAACCTATAAGTCTTCAAACCACCAAAATCACTAAGGGGCACTAGATGCACTTACAATGCCATAACATATATCAAGTGAATCTCTTGAATACCCGAGTGTCACTACGGGTATGTGCATGCAATACATATATCAAGTGTTCTCAAACTAAAATATAACGAGATCTTAAAGGGAAAGATTCAATTCATAACAAAAAGGTAGCAAGGGAATAACATCATATGATCCAATTATATTAACAAGGCATGTGATACATCAAGATTGTGCAATCTCAAGAACATGCGAGACATAGAAAGAGATTAGACACATAGCTTCTCGTACATACGCTTAGCCCCGAAGGTGAACTACTCCCTCCTCATCATGGCCACCGCCGGGATGATGAAGATGGCCACCGGAGATGATTTCCCCTCTCTGGCACTATACTGGAAAGGCTGCAGATGGGTTTTCGGTCGATACATAGAGTTGCAACAATGGAGCAGGAGTTCTCTCTTTATTTCTGGGGTTTCTGGTATATATAGGATTTTTTTCAGCATTGGAATCACGCCATATAGAGCCACATGGGGCCCACAAGCCATCAAGGCACGACCTAGGGGGGAACCTTGTTGGCTTGTGCCCCAAAGGTGGCTCCCCTCTGGTGGCTCTCCGCTCCAATATTGCGTGTTTCCTCTAGACAAAATTATAAAAAAATTTGGGAGATTCTCAGAACTTACATTTTTGCACAAAAACAACACCATGGTAATTGTGCTGAAAACAACGCCAGTCTGGGTTAGTTCTAAATAAATCATATAAATTGCATAAAAACCATATAAAAGTATTATAAACATAGGCAAATATGGCATGAATACTTCATAAGTTATCTATACGTTCGAGACATATCAGCATACCCAAGCTTAATTCCTACTCGTCCTCGAGTAGGTAAATTAAAAGAGAAATAATTTCTGAAGTGTGAATGCTAGCATAGTATATAGGTTTGATCAAAGATAATTCAAATTATTTTTTATAGCATCATAACCAACAACTTTTTCTCATAAAACTTATCATGATTGAGTAGCAATCAACTCACATGTCATGCTTCAAACAATGCATTCTCATGAAACTTATCAACCCATGTTTTTACTCACCAAATAACTTCATTGTATAATCAAGTCTAAGTAAGAGCTCCACATACTCAATTATCATATAGTCTTCCATTATTGCTAATAATCGAGGCATATTTTTAGAACAAACAACATCCATCGAACACAGACAAATATAGGGGCTTAAAGTTTCGCCTCCCAATGTACTCATCATAAAGATAATTGTCAAAAATAATGTATCATGACAAAATATATTTGAATGGATATATAAGTTTGGATTTTTCCTCATCACATGGTTCTTGCAAACTAATAGACTGAGATTGGAATAAAGTTGAATCCGCATGAAAAGTAACTAACATAAAATTAAATAGATTTTCCCTTCGCAGAGGGAATCATGGATTCGTAGAGGTGCCAAAGCTCATTGTTTTAAAATGGAGATGAATATGTAATTTTGGGTGGTGTGCCTTTCTTGTCAATGTCACAACATAGTTTTCAATATCTTCCATGCCAATCACATTATTGGTGGTTCCCAAACAGAATTGAATTTTTACTCCCCCTCAACCATTCAAGCACATTACATGGTTAACTATAACCACGGGTGCCTTCTAGACAACCAATTTTCTAGGGTGAGTTCTTGTTTATTTATTTTTGTATTATGCAGGATTGGGAATAATTTTTACCAGCCTCTCTCGTGCAATGACAAGTGAATAAACACTCATATTGGATGCACAAGTACTATCTCTACTTAGAACAAAGTTTTGGCTAGCAAAAGGTTCTAAACAAGCACCACAAGTTGGAGGATCCAAAACAATATAACTTCTATGCAAATATAGCCGAAATTAACTATTACGTTGTCTTCCTTGTCCAACTTCAACTATTTGATCATCCATGAAAAATAGTTAATGGGTATTCACAATCATAAAATATGTCCAAGATAATATAGGTGTATGTGAAAGTTCTCTTCTTATACTAATCAATCATGAATTGCTCATATGACCAATAGAGTGATTGTCAAACTTCAATAGATTTGACTTTCTAAACCAAATTTTAAACTACTACAATAAATAAAGCACATTCATAATTTCATATTTATGATATTTCATTCATTCACAATTTACTCCTATGATATAAGTGAAGCACAAGTGCAAACATCAAACTACTCTCAAAAGACGTAAGTGAAGATCAATAAGTAGTTGAACAAGCAACTAGCTATGTGAGGAATTTATCTCAATAAAGATATTCAGATCTTATGTTTTATTTCAAACAGCAAGCAAAACAAAAGAATCTCCAAGAATAGCACATCTCATGTGGACAAATAGAAACTTAGGATCAACATAGGCTAACCGATAGTTGTTGACGAAGAGAGGTGGGATGCGTTTTATTCGCAAGCTTAGATGCTTGAGAGTTCTTGTACTATTTACTTGGGGTGCCATGGGCATCCCAAATCTTGATATTTTGTTTCTCCTTGAATCCTATCATATCCTGGTTTCACCTCTCTCAAGAACTTCAACCACACAAAACATGAAAAGAACTCATGAGATATGTTAGTGCACATAAGAATAAATTGACACTACATGTACATCCAAGACAAGTTGCATAATAATTTTCAAAAATTAATTACTGTATACTACCATTTCCACAATTTATATACACTAATATAAGCCATGAAAAATCTAGGATAAGTAGATAACAAAACTATGACTGCGATCTATCTAAACAATACAGTTTGTAGCAATCTATTTAAAAAGTGTACTTCTGTATCTACAATTTTTTTGGAAAACTTAGGACATGATAATTTTTTTTATTATACCACTATGTAAACATGCCTGAAACTTTCCATGTTTCAGTAAAATCTGATATATCAAATACTACATCAAAAGTTTCTGTTTTTGTACAACACACATCACACATGCAATTCAAGGATTATAAAGGCAATTCTTGTAACTTTTTATTGCAAAACAAGATTAAAAAACATATAACAGAGAAAAACTAAATAAAATGACGCTCCAACCAAAACACAAATCACGTGAAAAATAAAAATATAGCTCCAAGTAAGATATACCGACAATGTTGGAGACGAAAGAGGGGATACCTTCTGGGGCATCCCCAAGCTTAGACGCTTGAGTCTTCCTTGTATATTACCTTGGGGTGCCTTGGGAATACCCAAGATTAGGTTCTTGCTGCTCCTTATTCTCCTCAGTATGGTATCTCACTAAAAACTTGAAAACTTCAATCACACAAAACTTAACGAAACTTCATGAGATGGGTTAGTATGAAAAATATCGATCATTCACTTAGGTACTGTCAAGACAAGATCCATAATTGTTATCATGTGATACCTACTATATTATATCATTCCCATAATTTATGTCACAAAGTATAAGCTATGGAGACATTAAAATAAGCAAACTATGCATGCAAAGTAGAATCTGTCAAAAACAAAACAATCTGTGAAGATCTGAATGATTACCATACTTCCATGACTCTAAAAATTCCGAACAATTTGGAAGAAGTGGATAATTTGCATATAAAAACTCTGTAAAAAATAGATTTTTTTTACGCACGAGTAAAACCAGAGAAATTGTGCACTGGACCAAAAGGTTTCTATTTTTGCACAGAATCAAGCAAGCAAGTATCCACACCATCCCAAAGGCTTTTCTTGGCACTTTATTGACATAAATGACACAACACATGATTAATGTTGTAGCTTAGTAATGTTAACACACAACAACAGAAAGTAGAAGTGTTAGGTTGTCTCCCAACAAGTGCATTTCTTTAATGCATGTTAACTAGGCATGATGATTTCAATGATGCTCACATAGGAATAGTATTTGGAAAATTCAACAGAGCATCACATTGCAAGCACATTTAAGTCTAACTAAATTCCTATGCATAGGGATTTCCAAGAAAACAATTTATTGTAGCAAATATTACCTTTCATAGGAACGGTAAATAAGCATAACTTTGAAATCTTGAACACACAGGGAAGAAACTGGATATTGTTGTAATTCCTACAACCATATGTTACTCCCTCATAATAATTTTCAGTAGCATCATGAAAGAGTTCAAAAATATAACTATCAAAAAATCATTATTTTCATGATGCACCAGCATGGAATTTTTATTACTACCAACACAAGCAAAATTCTAATCATTCATAGTAGTGGGAGCAAACTCAACAAAATAACTATCATGAGATAATTGATTGATATAATCCATGTGAAAATTAAAATCATGATGGAAAGTTTCATGGTTATCCTTATTCTTTATAGCATAAATGTCATCACAATAATAATCATAGATATGAGGTATGATTTCTTCAGAATAAAGTTGCTCATCAAAACTTGGGGGACTAAAAATAACACCTTCATCAAACATAGCATCCCTAAGCTTGTGGCTTTGCATATCATTAGCATAATGGATATTTAGGGAATTCATACCAACAGTATTGTTATCATGCTCATCATTCAATGATTTCACATTAAGCATTTTCATAAATTCTTACTCTAGCAATTGAGCACAGTTTTCTGAACCATTATTCTCACGAAAGACATTATAGAGACGAAGCAAATGAGGCAAACAAAGCAAACGAAGCAAATGAAGGAAGGTAGAATGTGTAAAACAACGACCAAAATGTTGTATACATGCTTGGTAATAAGGCCTAGGGTTCATACTTTCACTAGTGCCATCTCTCAACAATGTTAACATAGTAGAATCATATGATCATCTCTCAACATGCAACAAGTAATCACTCCAAAGTTCCTATCTAGCGGAGAACAATAAGATGAAATTGGTGTAAGCAGTGGAACCAACTCAAAGTTGTTCTTTCTGATCAATCATTTGAGCTATTCCTGTAAGTGACACAAACAACCCTAGAGTTCAGACTAGAATAACACCAATGATACATATCAATAAACCCTAATGTCACCTAGATAATCCAATGTCGCCTCATGTGTCGGGGCTGTGGGACCGGGGGTACCCAAGCCCATTGGCCTGCGGCGAGGGGCGCGACGTGGCTGGGTGAACCCGGCTCGGCCCATGTGCAAGCTCGGCAAGGAAGACCCTCGTGAGGGCCCCTGCCTCGTGGGACAAGCGCCCAGGGATCATCGTCGAGGATCACGAGGGGTTGCCCGCTACGAGAGTGCATCCCGAGGCCACCCCTAAGGCTCTCACGAGGTGGGCTCGTCCAAGGTTTGCATTGGCAAGGGCCTCCTCATGCGCTTCCACGAGGGTGGTCTCTCCATCGAGAACGCGCCTCTCCATGGCCTCGAGGCGCTCGTGGTCCGCCTCTTGGTTGTGGGCGATCTGGGTGGCCTGCCACTCGTGGAGGGCCACGATCGCCTCCCGCTGGATGATGGCAGTTTCCCTGAGTGTCAGGTTTGCCCCGTGCCTAGGGACCCGAAGGGTGAATGTGACATCCTCGGCCACGCGCTCCTGGGGCCCCGCAGATACACAGGTGGGACCATGGACCCCTCGGGCCCTGCTAGGCCAAGTGCGGAGGAAGAGGCCTCACCAACCGGTGGCGCACGAGGGAGCGCTCCTCGTGAGGCATCCCTGGGTCTCTTGGATGTGGGCGCCCTGAAAATCTTAGCGATCGGGTTCATTAGATCAGGAAGGACATGCGAGGAAGGGTGATAACAAGGACACACTTACTTATCACTTGCGGCCGAGCACCCACACGCTCGGGATGGCCTTGGGGGCCAGACTTCATTGTGCCCGGGGGACGACGGCGGTGCCGAGGGCCCCGCCCGCACTTCGGAACTCGTGGCTTCCGCACTGACCGCCAGGGAAGTGGAGAAGGCCGAGTTGCGAAAGGATGGAGAGAGGAAGGGGAAGAAGGCACTCGGGGGAGTAGAGTCGTGGCAGTTCCACCCATTGGGCGTGATGGTTTTTGTAGGCACAACCATAGTACCCGAGGCATCGCGGAGGGTGGAGGGAACGTATGCCCTGTTGAGCGCCACGTGTCAGGCCTAGGTCGCAGACGGCAGGACCTCGCATGGCGTAAGTGGGTGGCGCCGGTCAAGGGAGCAATAATGGCGGGTGCTGCACACAGGCTTTGCGTCAATTCATTTGAAGTGGTTCTCGAAGTGTTGCGTTAAGGAAGAGTTCGAGGACACGACGGGTGGTACGCATCGAGCCTAGGCCGCAAGCAATTGGGGGCCGCGTCGCTTAGCTCCCCACCGGGCGGAACCGTGCACAACGCGGGCTCGGGGGCTACTGTCGAGCCTCTAGGACCGGGGGTACCCAGGCCCGTTGGCCTGTGGCCAGGGCCGCAACGCTGCTCAGCGAGCCTAGTTAGCCCATCGGCATGGAAGACCCTTAAGACGGCCCGTGCCTCGCGATTCAAGCGCCTAGGGATCATCACCGAGGATCGCAAGGGGCTGCCCGCTGCGAGGCGTGTCTCGAGGCCACCCCTGAGGCTCTCACGAGGCGGGCTTGTAGAAGTTGACATGGAAGGACCCTATCGTCCTGCGCCTCCACGTGGGTGTTGCAGGTTGCGCAGGTGACCCACGAGTGGTGCCAGCGGGCATGGATAGGGAGGATTTCATCTTTCGTGCTAAGAGAGGGAGGCCAGCTGGCGGGGCCCAAAGCATATCCCAACGGTTTCCTGATCGGTGGAAGGGGACCAAGGCTGGAGGCTCGGCAGGACGGAGGTCGCCCCCGAACCCACCCGTCATGTAGGAAAACACCACCTTTATCAGGGCGGAGTGTAGTCCTGTCCTCTTTCAAAAACTATCGTTGTGGCAACCTTTCCCGCCGAGTGTTCTCGGGGAGGAGGATCGACGCCAGTATAAAAGAGAGCCCCAGCCTCCATAGAAGGGATAGAGTCCTCATTGTGTAAGTCTAGGGTGAGAACCCACCTTTCTACTCGTCTTCCACCTCAAGGAATCCAGACAAGGAGGAGTAGGGTTTTACATCACGAGGTGCCCCGAACCTGGGTAAACTGCCATGTGTTCTAAAGTTTGCTTCCATTAGTCCGTGCCACCGGAGAGTCGCCGTGAAGTGAGAGGTAGAACAGAGTTGGAAAGAAAGCTCACCCTAGAGTTCGAACCTTTTCTGGGTCCACGGAGCCCAAATTCTGACATTTGGCGCGCTAGGTAGGGGTGCGCAGACGCTCTTCGGCTCTAGTTTCGCTCCAGCTTCACCGACCCCATGGCTGATGCTCACTGCATGCACCGGAGGGCCGTTACCGACCCACGAACGTTCTGGCCACCATCATCTTTGCCCCTGTCGCTCATAGGTAGCATGGCTTCCTGTGGACACTCGTGCAGCAAGGCGGCCAGACTTCGACGTCCCTCATGGCATCTATCTCCGCATGCATTCATGTGGGGGACCTGAACGCATAGGACACGCTACTCATGGTGAGTGAGCTGCTTCGCCACTGCCCGACACACGGAGGGTACGACCCGTGGGCGGACCACATCGCCGAACTTGTCATCGTCGCCAAGAAGGCCTTGGCATCCTACGCCCCGCTTCGGACACCATAGCCGGAGGTAGGGGGCTCGTCTAGCGAGCCTCCCCCACCCTCGCGTGTGGGGACACCAACTTACAAGTCGAGATCGCCACAGAGATGGTGAAAGAGCCATCCTGACTGTAGGGATCCTTAGGTAGCATGGACTTTAGCCGGGACGAATACCACATCCAGTCCTTGCACTTGGGGTTATATACACCCATTCAACCTTTCTATAACATTCAAAACTTTCTGACCCCTTTCCTAAAACCTTGTAGATGGCCTTCGTACACGCGACACTCATGGAAACTGGCTTTCCCCTATTTCTGGGAGACAGCCTGGAGAAGTGTCAAGTACGTCGAACACCTGTTTACCTCTACCACGAGCACTGGGTCAATGCCACACAAAGGAATATCACATCGATGTGATTGTGAAGGCAAATGACTCTCCAACGAGTTGGTTCTTTGAAGGGCTACAGATGGAGACTCTCGTATTGTCAGTTGAGACGGCAGCACAATAGGCACTCGTTCAAATTCACGACTTCCTTCCAGAGATGGCTGATGAGCCGTCTACCCGCCACTAGCCTTTTGCTAACGATGAGGTTGCCGAGATTTGGACGTTGAACCCATCCCTGGAGGGAGGAATGCCACTTAGGTTTCAGACCTACTTCAGCCTCTGTGTCGACAACCTAGTTCACAACTTTCTCAAGGAATCAATAGTACATCGCCAAGAACTCCATCGTGTCCAAGAACTACTCCGCCAAGAAAATATGAAGGCAACCAAGATCAAGAAATAAGGAGCACTCGAAGGACAGCTTGCTGTCGCATACAGAGGAGGAATACCACCGCACAAGGTCACACCCATTCGGAGTCGCCCCATGACCACCGAGGAGTTTACAGAAATCTTTCCCGCTTCTCCAACGAAGCAACGTCGTAATGGACTTCTTGTTTCCCCCACACCCTTGACGAGAGATGATGCCTGCATGGATGATGATGAGGAAGAAGACCCTGAGGAGTGCGAGTATGAGACCGAGCAATCCGCCGCTTAGGACAGACGAATTAAGGCAAACTAGGAGTCCCCATGCGAAGTCGAGTCCGTGTAATGGTTCATATGAAACCATATATGCTTGTAGTGTGTTCTTTTTGTTTGTGTCTCGATGCAAGCCATGCTTTTTCCCTAGGAAACATGTAAGCGGCTGCATTGCTTATATTAATTAATGTATTTGCACAAGGGTTCTGCGATCCTTGTTGTTTGACAAACTTGCGCCATACCAAACCCCCTTATGTAGACACATTTCTCCCCTATGTTTTCCTCCTGAACATTTTGGGATAATGACCTGATTGCTCCGAATAGGATGGTGATTGCTACTTGCACCAGTACCTTCGGCCAACCAACATTTGCAAATCTAGCCAGCAGCCAGTAGCCGGTGGGCATGCACAAGCTTGAGTTCCCCAGGATCAGCCGTAAGGCGACATTCCCCCGCGAGCGCCTCCTCCAGAGAACCAGACTGTGGCTCAGTTCCTCCAAGCTCTCCGAGGGAACGCGATGCCAACAACGCCACTATCCAGCAGATAGCTCATACCTTAGTGAACAACCAGCCGCATGTCAGAAATGGCAATGGTCGATCAACTCTGTTAGAGTTCATGAGGACTACGCCTCCAATATTCACTCAGACAAGTGAGACCGTGGATATCGATGACTGGATCCGCACCATTGAAGACCTCCTCGCGCTGGTTAAGTGCATCAATGACCGTGAAAAGGTTCTTTATGCTCTCACTGTCTCGGAGGCACTGCCAGAGCTTGGTGGGACTGGTTCCAAATCATGCAAGGCATGTAGGTTATCACTTGGGCGGTCTTCAAGGACGGGTTCCATGTTGCTCACATTCCCCCAGGAGTGATCACTATCAAGAAGTGGGAGTTCCGTTCACTGAAGCTAGGCAACGGCATTGTCAAGGAGTACCTGTAGAAGTTTAACCTCTTCTCGAGGTATGCACCTGATGACATCAGCATTGAAGCCGCCAAGGTGGAACGCTTCATGGAAGGGCTACAACAATCGCTGCAGTATCACCTTGTTGTCTGTGATTGTCAGACCTTTTGCGATCTGGTGAACAAGGCTCTCATGCTTGAAGGCAAGCGCCGTGCTATGGATGATACTCGCAAATGCAAGCGGACGGGCAATGGTGGTTCTAGCAACCAGAAGGTTCGTTTGTGGCACACAACCCCGACAAGGCCTAACTATCAGCAGCAGCAATACAAGACCCTAGCACCTCGCCCAAGCTTTCAGCCTCAACATTATACCAACCCCAAGGTGGCGTTCAACCCGCCCAATAACAGTGGGGGCAAGGCAAACATCCTTGGGAAAGTCACTTGCTTAGGGTGTGCACAGGCTGGACAGTACTCCAGGCGATGCCCCAACAAGAAGCCCGATACACCACGCCCCAATGCGCCGAATCAAGGACAAGGTCATGGAGCACCCAACAAAAATCAGGCTTCCCGCAACCAACAATACCACCGCAGGGGACGAGTGAGCCAAATCTTCGCAGAGGAAGCCCAAGAAGACCCAGACCGCATACTGGGTACATTCCTCGTCAAGTCCACTTCAGCAACAGTATTGTTTGATTGTGGTGTTTCGCACTCTTTTGTCACCCAAAAGTTTGCTACGAAGAGTGGCTTGAAACCTACATTCCTAAAGGGTCGAATGGCGGTACAGACCCCGGGTGCAGTATTAAGGACCAACATAGGATGTAGGGGAGTTGGGATCAACATTAATGGAGTAGACTTCGTAGCAGACCTCATCGTCCTTAAATCGCAAGTTTTAGACATGATCCTTGGTATGGACTGGTTGTCCAAGCACCAAAGTATACATGATTGCACCAAAGTATGTTCGTGAGCCTACCTCCGCTCAAGTTCCTCGGGTTAACTACTTTCGGGAAAAGAGTTGGATCAAGTGCCAGTGGTATGTGAATATCCGGATGTCTTTCCTGATGAACTACCTAGGATGCCTCCTGATCGTGACATCGAGTTCATCATTGAGCTAATGCCCGGGTCAAGGCCTATCTATAAGAACCCCTATAGGATGGGATTCGAGGAACTGATAGAACTAAACAAGCAGCTCGCCGAGCTGCTGAGGAAGGGATTTATTCGCCCTAGTGCCTCACCTTGGGGATCACCTGTTCTATTCGTGTCCAAGAAGGGTGGGACTATCAGGCTCTGCATTGATTAGTGTTCTCCCAGTGAACTCACGATAAAGAACAAGCACTACATGAATCAGCTTCTTTGCCGTCCGCCATCACAGATGGCAAAGAGGTCCACACCGATGGCAAAGAGCTTTGCCGTCTGCTACCTGTCAGCAAATATTATGCGTCAGCCTACGACGGCGTTGTAGCTTCTTTGTCGTCAGCCTACCGTAAGAGGACGGCAAAGCTCTTTGCCGTCCGTGTCAGACACTGAGCAGTCGACAACGAGTGAGACGGCAGCCGACAGGAAACGCCTCCGTTAGGGCTAACGGAGGCTTTCCGTCTGCTTCCCTCTGCATCTTTGTCGTCTTCCTCCCTCCACATCTTTGTCGTCTGCTTCAATGGGCCAGCACAGAGTTGGGCCAGCGCCCGTCGGCTTCTTTGCCGTCTGCCTCCCTACTGCTTTGTCATTACCCTCCGGAGGCAGCGGACGGCAAATAGCCCATATGGCCAGCTGCTGTTTTCCAGGTTGCATAGCTGGTTGCCACGTGGCACCTTTGCCTTCTGCTGCCTGATGGCAAAGGCCTTTGCCATCAGCTGGCAGACGGCAAAGAGCCCAAATTGTCACATTTTTGTTTATTTTTTCTATTTCACAACACATATATATATATAATTCATAGCACACATATGATATATAGGTCACAACACATATATGATATACATATAAAGTTCATCAATGCCATTTGTTCATCAACGTACATCCCATATATCGAAAGAACCAACACATACAAAGTTCCATCCATATATACATACATATAGTTCCACATATATTGTTCATCCATATATACATATACATATAGTTCCACATTGTTCATCAACTGAAATAAAAACTAGAACTAAAGCACTCCAATGCCAGCTTCCATGCACGTAGTACATCCAATCTGCAAAATGGGAAGAAGAAAGTCAAAAGAAGAACAACAACAACATATATATGACAAATAAGCTAAATTGAAGAAGAAAGAGAAGAAGCAAGAAGATAAGAAGGAGAAGAAAAACAAGAATAAGGAGGAGGAAGAGGAGGAGGAGAAGGAGGAGGAGAAGGAGAAGAGGAGAAGAAGGAGGAAAAGAAGGAGGAGGAGAAGGAGGAGAGAAGAAGAAGGAGAATAAGGAGGGATCCTTCTCCTTCTTCTCCTCCTTCTCCTTCTTCGCTTCTTATTCTCCTCCTCCTTATTCTCCTTCTCCTTCTCTTCTTTTTCTCTTCTTCTTTTTCTTCTTCCTTTTCATTTCTCCTCTTCTCCTCTTCTTGGAGCTAAATTAGCTAACTATGTCTTTTTGGAGCTAAATGGGCTAATTATGTCATCGAGGAGATAACTTAGCTAATTATGTCATTTAGGAGAGAACTTAGCTAATTATGTCATTTAGGAGAGAACTTAGAGAAGGAGGAGAAGGAGAAGAGAAGAAGGAGAATAAGAAGGAGAAGAAGGAGGGAGAAGAAGAAGAACGAGAAGAAGGAGGGCTCCTTCGCCTCCTCCTCCTTCTCATTCTTGTTTTCTTCTGCTTCTCTTCTTCTTCTTTTTCCTTCTTTTCAATTTTTCTCTTTATTATCCTCTTCTTATTCTTCGCCTCCTCCTCCTCCTCCTCTTCTCCTCTTCTTCCTCTTCTTCTTCTTCTTCTTCTTCTTCCTCTTATTTCTATTTCTATTTTTCTTTATCCTCTTCTTCTACTTATTCTTCTTTTCTTCTTTTTTCTCTTCTTCTCCTTCTTAATTTTTTCTTGTTCTCTTCTTCTCTTAGGCCTTATTATGTAATTTAGGAGAGAACTTAGCTAAGTATAGGTCATTTTTTTATTAAATAGGCCATTTTGGAGCAAACTAAGCTAATTATGTCATTTTGGAGGATAATTAGCTAAGTTGTGAGCTAACCAATGTTCTTATGATGTTTTGCCCCTAACTAAGCTCATTATGTCATTTTGGAGGATAATTACCTAAGTATGTCTTTGTTGGGGAAAATAAGCTAAATTGAAGAAGAAAGAGAAGAAGCAAGAAGAGAAGAAGGAGAAGAAAAAGAAGGAGGAGAAGGAGGAGGAGCAGAAGAAGGAGAAGAAAAAGAAGAAGGAGAAGGAGGAGGAGAGAAGAAGGAGAAGAACGAGTGCTCCTTCTCCTCCTCCTCCTTCTCCTTCTTCTTCTCTTCTTCTTCTTTTCATTTTTCCTCTTTCTTCTTCTCTTCTCTTCTTCTTCTTCTCCTCCTCCTCCTCCTCCTCCTCCTCCTCCTCTTCTCCTATTGTTCCTCCTCTTCTTCTTCTTCTTCCTCCTATTTCTATTTCTATTTTTCTTTATCCTCTTCTTCTACTTATTCTTCTTTTTTGTCTTCTTCTCCTTCTTATTTTCTTCTTCTTCTCTTCTTCTCTTCTTCTTCTCTTCTTCTTTCCTTCTTCTCCTTCTTATTTTTTCTTCTCCTCTTCTTCTTCTTCTTCTTCTTCTTCTTCTTCCCCTTCTTATTTTTTTCTTCTCCTCTTCTTCTTCTTCTTCTTCTCCTCCTCCTCCTCCTCCTCCTCCTCTTCTTGTCCTCTTCTCCTCCTCTTCTCCTCCTCCTCTTCTTCTTCTTCTTCCTCCAAAAAACTAAATAACAACAAGTTAATTTCCCATGGGGGTGGGGGTGGGGGGTGTGGGGGCTCACTGGCAGGGGCGGCTGTGGCGTCGTGGGCGGCGGGGGCGGGGGTGTTTGGGCGGCGGGGCGGCGCCGGCGGTGTTGGGGCTGCACGACGGCGCCGTGGGAGGTGGGGCGGCGGCACCGTGGGGCTGTGGGGCACCGGGGCCGCGTCAGGGGCGGTGGGGCGGCGACGACGGGGCTATGGGGCACCAGGGTGGCGCCGGGGGCGCAGGGGATGGCGGTGCGACGGTGGTGGCGGTGGTGGGGGTCGGGGGAGAGGAGGGGAACGAGTGGGCGTTTGAGAGAGGGAGAGGGCCGGGGTGCATCGGGGCGGACCTTAGTAAATTCGGTAGCTTTGTCGTCTGCTAGCGGACTGCAAAGGGTCTAGACTCTTTGCCATCTGCCTCAGGACGCTTTGCCGTCCGCTAGGAGACGACAAAGAAATGACTGTAGTTTGACCTAACCTTTCCTGGGCCAGGAGGGACCAGCCCAAAACTTTGCCGTCTGTTGTCCTCGTCTTTGCCTTGTGCGGCTGACGACAAAGAATTGACTGATGGCAAAGACCTTTTTTGCCATCAGCCAGTTCTTTGTCGTCTGCTTTGTGGGAGCTGACGGCAAAGACACTCTTTGCCATCAGCCAGCAGACGGCAAAAAACGGATTTCCAGTAGTGAAGCATCCACTCCCCAAGATTGAAGACCTATTCGACCAGTTAACTGGTGCCAAGGTATTCTCCAAGATCGATCTCAGATCTGGGTACTACCAACTAAAGATTCGCCCAAAGGCATACCGAAGACGGCATTCATGATGAAGTATGGCCTGTACGAGTGCACTGTCATGTCATTTGGGTTGACCAATGCCCAGCCTACTTCATGTACCTCATGAACAAAGTCTTCATGGAATACCTAGACAAGTTTGTTGTCGTCTTCATCGACGACATACTCATCTTCTCCAAGTCCAAAGAAGACCATGAGCAACATCTGAGGATGGTGTTGGAAAAGCTTCGACAGCATCAACTTTACGCCAAATGCAGCAAATGTGAGTTTTGGCTACACGAAGTTGGATTCTTGGGTCATACCATGACAACAGATGGTTTAGCAGTCGATCCCTCCAAGATTACTATGATAATAAACTAGGAGTCACCAATCGATGTGAAGGAAGTCAGAAGCATCTTCGGACTCGTGGGATATTACTGCAAGTTCATGGAAGGATTCTCTCGCATCACTCGACCAATGACTCACCTCTTGAAGAAGGGCAAGAAGTTTGAATGGACGCCGGAGTGCGAAGTAAGCTTCCAAGAACTGAAGAATAGTATAACCAATGCACCGGTACTGGCCACTCCAGATATGAACAAGGTGTTCGTGATATACTATGATGCATCAAGAATCGGGCTTGGTGGAGTTTTAATACAAGACGGCAGAGTCATGGCTTATTTGTCACGACAACTGCGCCCCCATGAAGAGAACTACGCCACACACAACCTAGATTTTGCAGCCGTAGTTCATGCCTTGAAGACATGGCGACATTACCTTTTGGGGAAGCGATGCGAAATATACACCGACCACAAGAGTATGAAGTATACTTTTACCCATAAGGAATTGAATATGAGGCAACATAGATGGTGGAGTTGATTAAATACTATGATCTCAGAATTCCATACCATCCCGGTAAGGCCAACGTGGTAGCAGACGCCTTGAGACGGAAGGCTTGCAACTTGAATGCCATGATCAACGAAAGGTTACGCGCTCTATATGAGGAGTTGGAAAGCTTTAGGTTGGAGCTAGTTGAACAAGGATTCGTGGAGAACTTCGAAACCAAACCCACGTTGATGGACGACATTAATGAGGCCCAGAAGGGACATGAGAGCATCGAAGGCACCAAGAAGAAGATCTAGGAAGGCAAGGCCCCAGGATTCTCCGTGGATGAACATGGAATTGTGTGGTTTGGAAATCACATATGCGTACCCAAGAAGGCTGAACTCAAGAATCTAATCTTGCAAGAAGCCCACCATACTCTATACTCAATTCACCCTGGTGGGACCAAGATGTATCAAGACCTGAGAGAAATATTCTGGTGGCACCGCCTTCCACCCGCAGACTGGCGGGCAGATGAAAAGGGTAAACCAAATACTGGAGGACATGCTCCGCGCTTGTGTCTTGGCACACATAACAAAATGGGAAGATTGTCTGCCTTTTGCAGAGTTCTCTTACAACAAACTCTATCAATCTAGTCTCCAGATGGATCCATTTGAGGTGTTGTACGGGCGTAAGTGCCGCTCTCTCCTCCATTGGTCCGAGAGTGGTGAAGGATTGTTTTTCGGGACAGATGTTCTCCGTGAAGCTGAGGAGAAGGTGCAACTCCCGAGGGAGCATATAAATGTTGCCAAGTCGCGACAAATGAAATACGCAGATTCACACCGCCGAGAAGTGGAACTCAACCCTGGGGATGAAGTGTACCTCCACGTCATGTCTCTTAAGGGGACAAAGCGATTCCACGTCAATGGAAATCTTGCTCCAAGATACATTGGACCTTTTAAGATCACCGCCAGGCTCTGAGAAGTTGCTTACCACTTGGAGCTACCTCCAGAACTTTTGGGGGTTCATAACGTCTTCCACGTGTCACAACTACGAAAGTGCCCCCGAACGCCAAATCGTCTAGAGCTTTACAAGGATCTCGATCATCAAGCGATTGACCTTTAGTCTGACCTCACTTATCGTGAGAGATCGATCCGCATTCTGGACGAAGCCGTGCGTTGTACTCGAAGCCGCACCATCAAGTACTTCAAGGTCCAGTGGATCAAGCACGCCGAGGAAGAAGCAACATGGGAGCGTGAAGACTATCTTAGATCGGAGTTTCCGTACATTTTTAGCACTTAGCTTAGGAATCTCGGGGATGAGATTCTTGTAAGGGGGATAGGTCTTTCACACTACTTTGTACCTCTTTCAAAATTTGGTATAATTTAAATTTTTTTAAGTAATTAACATGAGTGGCTTGATTGTCATTGTTGTATATGTACATGTGAGTAGATCTCTTAAAAATCAGTTTTTAAAATAATATTCCCACCAAAATCCCTTTTAGTTATTTTGTTGCTTTGGGCCCCAAAGTTTGGGGTTTGCACAACAAGTCCGAGAATTTAAGGGAGTGCCTTCACCCAAAGATTGTATTCTGATTTTAATATTAATATAACTCCTCAAAACAAGTAAATGATTATTTTTAGAGTCATTTTTCTATTTTATTTAATTGTCCTTTTCTAAGGCCGGAAATGGTATTTCTCATTGGAAATTTACTTTCCACCTTAGAAAAATCTGAGAAACTTGGGAATACTCAGAGGACATATATATTCCATACATAAGAGTTACAACCCTAGTCGTGTCCAAAATATTTGAGCAAACCATTGGCAACCAATTCTGTCTGTGTTGACCTTTTGAAATATTTTCAACGGAAATATTCTCAAGAAACTCCTAGAAAATTCTAGCATGTTTCCCATGCTATAATTGGTGATCATGCCAAGTTTCATCTCCATCCAAGGTGATTTAGTTCACCAAATAATCCAAAAACCCTATGTGTCCATAATCAAGTTGGAACAACTCTACATTGTAAAGTTTGTCCATTTGGTCTCAAACTTTGCAGGAGTGCTCAATACCCCTAATAAGATTTGGATTTGTGGGGATTGATTCGCTCACATCTCCTCATAACAGTGCAGATCATTCATTTGTGGGTATTTTCAAGTTTACTTTGTCAAACTTATCCAATGGAGCTCAAATTTGGTAGAGGCTCATAATTATTCCTAAAACCAAATCAAGTTAACTTTCAATGTATTTCGAGGAAGTTAACCTCCCCAAACATGCATCAAACACCTTCTGTCAGATTTGTAAAAACAACATCTAGCAACCACCACAATTACTCCCTTCCCTCCAAATTCTTGTCATAGATGGCATGTGTCCCTCCGCAATTGCAGACGAGAGATCCAACATTGGTTCAATGAGTGGGAGCCAAAATCTCCATTTTAGCTCTTGAACCAAGGCTGCCAGAACCACTTTAACTGCCTCCCATTGGCCAACTTTATTCTTTTTGGTTCCTAGTATCCAAGGGGCATCTACCCCATCTCCCAGACACACCAGAAGTGGCCAAGATGGTCCAGAGCGTGCCACCATGCCGTGGCATGCCAAAAAACATCACTTTGGGCGCGCTACAGGGTGCACCCGAGCACCACGGGACCAACTACGGTCGGTTCTCACCTCCACCTGTTGCCCCTCTTTGACCACAAAGACGACCGCATCCAAGGAAGTGTCGGCCCCCCTTTTCCCCCTCTCCTCTACCCCTAGCGACGCATGCACGCGTGTGGCCGAAGAGGCCAGAAGGACCTCGCCACCTCGACGCGCCAATGAGTTGTCCCCGCTCCTCCTGAAGATGCTGTGCGGTCCTAAACAACGCCCGCAAACCACGATGTCACGCTCAAGCTCTCTATACCTCTCCTGCCGCCACAATAAAACCATGGGCGCGTCACCTTTCTATGCCTTGTCGCCCACCTAAAAATAGGCCACCCCGACTCTGCCAGCACCTCAATCCTCTCCCTCCTACCACCAATCGACAACCCCAGTGCCCCATTCGAGCTAAGAGAGCCCCGGTACTCGAGATCGACCGAGGCGCCGTCGTGTCGGCGCTCCATCGATCTCGAGTTACATGCACGCTCCCGAGGTCATTTCTCCTTCATGATGACCACAGAGACCTTCCAAGCCTTCTCCACCATTCCCAGTCCATTTCCCTGCTCGTAGCACAAATTCCGAAACCTTCCCAAAGGGTCTCTGCCGCGACTCCATCGTCACCGGCGACACAGGTCACATCCGTCGTCCTTTTCACCATCATCAGGTAGGCGGAGGAGCCACGAGTCCGTTCCCGTACTCGCCTGACCTCGAGAGCCCCGAAGTTGCTGCCGGTGAGCTCTCCGTCCTCTATGTTCAGAGGTAGAAGACGACCCCGACAGGGGGACCCCACCTGTCGGCGGCCATCTCGTCTCTCTCTCTCTCCCTGCATTCGCTGGCCACAGGGCCCCGCTTGTCAGGATTAAACCTGACGGCGCACACGCCTGGGCAGGTTGGCTGGCTGGTCAGTTGGCCAGCTAGGCCGGCCCAGCCACTGGCCCAGCCAGGCCAGTGAGATGGATTTCCCCTTTTATTTTTAATCTTGGTTTTTAAAATAATTCTATAGGATTAAATAATTATCCAAACTTAAATATGTTTCCACCATAATTCCTGCAAAATTGTGTAGTATTTAATAGTGTTGTTTATAAATTTTTTGTGAAAACTCTTATGCAGAGGTTTATTTTAAAGTCTAGTTTAAGTACGTTTTGACTATGTTAAAAATACTTTTTCATACCAAAACCAGAAACAAATATTTTTATAAATAACAAGGAAAATAGGCCGTGCGTTGCAACGAAAGAAATCTCAACGCTCTCTCGCATTTCATGTACTTCCTCCGTTGCTAAATATTTGTCTTTCTACAGATATTCAACTATGGACTGCATTTCATGTACTTCCTCCGTTCCTAAATATTTGTCTTTCTACAGATATTCAACTATGGACTACATACGGAGCAAAATGAATAAACTTACACTCTAAAATATGTCTATATAGATCTGTATGTACTCCGTAGTGAAATATCTAAAAAGACAAATATTTAAGAACAAAGAGAATATGTTTCTTGTTTAATTTTGCATGCATGTCTTAGATATCAGTTTAATTAGCCCACCATATAGAAGGTTAATTAGCCAATCATATACCCCTATATAAGGAGGCGTGGCTCTCTCCTCTTTCGTCGGTTTGGGCTTCCATCCAATTTTTCTTTAGTTTTAGGACATCTGCTAGTCGTGCTGCAAATTAACATCAGTCGTAAAGAAATTACATATAGACCTAAAAACAAAATAGAACCAAAACAGAACATATTTCTATGAATCACACATTTTTGGGCCGCTATTTCCAAGTCAACATTTTAGGTCTCTTTTCAATTTTCATGGTCAACATTTTTCAAAACACATTTATTTTTTATTTCTACTTTTTATACACATTCTAAATTTTTGGTATACATCAAGAATAGCATTGTATGTGTGATTATCATTTTATGTTTGACAGTTTTCAAGTTTTTATGTTTGACATTTTAAATTTCTATTTTTAAGTTTTTATGTTTGACATTTTCCAAATACATGATTATCATTTTTTAATATTAGTTAATTACGTATGATTTATTCCGTAGACATTGTGTTTTTGTGTATACATTTTTCTTATATATTGGAAACATTTTTCTATGCACATTTAATATTTTTATATGGCTAATCAAAAATTCAAAAAAGAATTAAAAATAATATTGTTATTTTTCCATATGCATTGAACATTTTTTGTATACAATGAAAACTTCTTTATTCAAGTTTAGCTTTCCTTTTAATGCATGATTAACAGTTTATCAAAGTTTGCATATAGTTTGATTTTTATAATTAAAATATTCAGAGTAAATCTAAATAAAGTCAAAATAAAAAGATAAGAAAAATAAGGGCTCAAGGCCACACTGGGCCGGCCCGGTCGGGGAGCTGGCGACAAAGGAATAGGGAGAGAATAAATGGATTTGTTAGGGATCGAACCCGGGTCTGCAAGTCCGAAGCTCAAGGCTCCAACCAGCCGGGATGACCGTGGAGATGCAATACAATGGTGGATCACCTTCTTTTGAATCAGAAGAACGGCCTATTTAAAAAGGAAAAAAACGAATTGTTTTTTCCACTTATCGGTGGCATAGGGGGTAATTCATGCGAACTTTAGGGGCAAACTTTATGACGTACGACCAGAAACAGTATTTGCTTTATTATTAGGTAGAGATAATATGATTTTACAGAATAGGGCACCATTTTTTATGTGAGCTTTTACTCTGTTTTTGGTTGTGGTCCTTATTATTACTATTATAATTATTACTATTACGAGATAGATCACGCGCTTTACGAAGGACTTGGACCCGAAGACCTCGAAGACCCCGGATACCTAGCTGATCAAGGCAAGTTGCCCTTTGACCATGTCTGAGAAAATGTTTCATGCAAGCCATGTTGATTGTTTTATTCCGAAGCATATAGACAAGACTAATCGGTCCACCCGACATGGTGTTACCGATGGCTCCTTTGGAGCACTTCCATTTGAGCATAATCTTACCTCCATGAAGGTCACACTGATAAAAGTTGACAAGTAGAGAGTAGTGATACGCATAGGATGAGCATATGCATGGTGATGGTAACACGAAGATGATTAGAAAGGTTTTACGAAAACCCCGTAGGGTGCCACTAAAGCCCGAGGGTGATGGTGTTGAGATGGATGACCACTTGAGAAACAAGTAGCGTACCGAAAAGATTTGGTGTGAGTGGTTTCGGAAATGGGATTAGATCTAAGATTTGTCGATAGTCCCGACCTTACATATGCACCCACGATACCCCTTTACGGTATGGGGTTGTGTTGATTACTCTGGTTGTGCTAGCAAGGATCCCACGTTACTAGTGGTGGGAGTGATATGGTAACTCTTGTGACGGGGTTGTGCCAGACAGAACGACTATGGCGTTCTACGTGTTCCGGGCACATCGTTGGTCCCTGCATGGATGATACGGTCTAGAGTTGGTGATCATAAGACGTACATCATGTGGGCTGGGTACCAATTGAGTGGACTCTTTGTCTAGTGACGTCAGGGGAAAGACATTGATCGGGCACTTACCTCGGGTTTGTTATATACCGCGAGTCGTGGATGACACGGAAGTTTCCCAGATCTTGTGGGTACAACGTACAACCTCTGTAGAGTGTCAAACTATTCGAATAGTCGTGTCCACGGTCAAGGACAGTTGGGTGGTGCTGCTTAAACTACGTCTAGTAATTTTCCGCAAAACCAAGTGTGCATGTGCATAAAGGTGTTACCTGAGGAAGTGATTACTCTGTCAAGTCTGGTGACTTGACATGAAGGATGAACAAGAGATGTTCAGTCCTCGGGAAATTTATGTTGATATATGTAACTTGTTCATACAGTTACGATTTACCTAGTGATGCATGACCATCTAAATACTTGACCATGTTTATAAATTAATAAAACTTGCGTTCCGCAAAGGCTGCATTATCCACCATACTTCACTCATTTACATATTTCTCATCATGGGCTATTTGCAAGTACAATCAAAGTACTAATTGGCTTTCCACTCGTTATTTTATTGACCAGACATGGAGGAACCAGAATATGGAGAAGAATTCGTCGCCGGAGACGGACACACGAACTAGGACACTTCCCAGTCAGAAAGCATGTTGGTTAGGCTGATGGCATGGGTTCATGTTTACTATCAAGAATCTCCACTAGTAGTTGAGCTGGTGTGATTGCCTTCATGGCCCTATCTATGTAAGACTTGATCATAATGGTCCTTATTTGTATCAGACTTTAATTATGGATCTTTGGGATCATTGTACACGTTCATTCGGCGATGACGACTCGTAAGTCGGGGTCCCCACATCGCGTGGCGGCTCGCTCCATCTGCAGCCCGGGGGGCCCGAGCAAGTCCCACCTCATGATGTGCGCCTTCTCCTCTACGTCCCGGTGACCAGCTTCGGGCCACCACCAGACCCTCGCGGCGGCGCGCACGGAGAGGCCGGCAGGATGTTCTACGCCCATCACAACATGCGCAACCACAAAATGGAGGATTGCTAGGCAGTCAGGGTCTCCTACAACAAGCTTGGTGCTCGGCATCGAGAACGTGCCATCGCCACCAGCCATGGAGGTGACCGCAATGGCGGAGGAAGGGCCGACCTTGGCGACCACCTCTTCCAATCCCACGGCGATGTTGAAAGCGGTCTACCCAAAAATGACACTTGGCGCAAATGCTCTTGCGATGTGCGCCACGAGGATAGCATTGCCTTGTCGCCACACCCACGGCCCCCCGACAAGAGGAGTGTCACACCGGGCGTTGGTGTCATGGGTCTTGCACTCCAAGCCGGTACTCGCTCCCTCCCCCCCCCAGCATAAGGGGTTGCGTCGGGCACCCTCGTGGGATCAGACTTGGGGGCTCGAGCCTGGGGCCTCCGGGTATGGCCGATGAATGAGGAGGCGCCTGGGGGCCCATGGAGGTGCACCTCGACATGCTCCCCTATGGGAGAGAAGACTGGCGCGAACCACCAAGATCTAGGGAGTTCACCATTAAGGAGGTCGACAAGCTGTAAGGAGTGTAGGCCGAGCGCAACTCGTGAGGTGTGAGGGTCCCGCGGGCTCATGAAGCTTCAGGAGCCAGCAGCCTGAGGACCCAGCTGTTCCCCACTAGCGGGGTGGACCCCCGTGATACATAATGACAGGTGGCCTGATGCACCCGTAATGGTTGGGTCGTCAGGTGACTTTTTGTCCCGTTCGGTTCCCTAAATATGTAATGAATTTGATTGACCTCCACTTGAGATGGTGTCATTTTCCTTAATCCTAAGATTTAGTGTCAAGCCGGCGTAGTGCAACTGGACTTTTCGAGCCTTATGGGACGTGATGGCTCTCACACTTGGGCCACTGGAGTGCTGCGCCGACATACGTGTTTGCATCCCAGGGGCGGGAAATGTTACAGAAGAACACTATGGGGAGGACCCCACCAGAGGCGCCCATGTCACCAGGCTGGACGCCGCGTGCGTGGAGATGGATGGTGGGACCCCTTCAGAATTGCCATTATCCCCAGGCCAGGCGCCGCGCGTCTCGGGAGAGACGGTGGGTGGCCCATTAAGACCACCCGTGTCTCCAGGCCCTGCGCCACTTGTGTGGAGACAGAGGATGGGAGCTTGGAGTCAAACACCCCGAGGCCTACCCATGACACTCTCACGTACTAATGATTGGGTTGTATGTGCCCGGTTCTTCCTAATTGTAACCCCACGAAGAGCAGCGTCGTGGGCGCGTGGAGGGCCCCTCCCACGCCCAAGTGGAAGTCCCTATGCTCAACGCTGGTGCAATGAAGGTCGAACCACGACTATGCCCACGCCGTAGTGGAAACCCTTGCATCACGTGTGGGATCGATTGAAGAAGATGTCTTGCAAGCCGCAACTAATACGGCAGCCACATTTCTGTCTAGGTTGACCCGTGCTAGGCATGGCGACGGCTTTTATTCTTTCTTGTCTTTGACTTGCAAATAAGGTCACTGTGCTGGCCCGTTTTGGGTGCGGCAACCGCACCTCTCCTTTTTTGGGCTCGCAAACAAGTTAGCTTTGGGTTTTCTAGTGAAGGTCCTGGTTTTCTGGTTTTCGCGGAGCTTCCTTTGTTTTCTGCCCTCTTACCACGTCCAACTACAAGCGGGGATGCCCAAATGCAAGCGGGAAAGCACGCACCATCGAAACAAGATGTTTTTTGAGCAGGACTTCCCTGAAGGGGCCTCGTGAAGCTGACCTCACAAGCAGCCGCCGCTTGTGCAAGACACCTACATGAAGAAGGCGAGCCCCTGAGCACTGTGCCTCGGGAGCCCTCGCACCCACTCTCGGAGATTGGGACCTAGCACCACGAGGCGTCGGAGAAACCGTGGAGGAAGTCCAGGCTCGATAGGGAGTACTAGGGAGGAGTTTTTTAGACCTAGAATAGCATTCAAATCAGTTTGGGGTGCGAAGGATACAACCCCTTTTGCACGCCCCCACGGAACCAGCATGTTGTATTGTTGGGAAAATTAGGCGGTGCGGAAGATGGGAAGCCGACTTCCGGAAGCATCGCAACTAGATGGCTCGGGTGGAGCCCTAGCGAGGGTACCCCCGTCGTGAGATTCACCCGAGCAACCGTTATAATGAACTACATCGTGCGTCCACGAGGACGCGTCGAGGAGCTGCCCCTCGGGACCTCGCGAGGGACTGTTGCCGAGGGAACACGAAGCTGGGCAGCGCATGGGGGTTGCCGGATCGCGGCCCGGACGCACGTCATGAATGGGGCCTCGGGAGTTGCGTGCTGCGAGGCCCCGCGGGCCGAAACGCACGAAACACACGAAGAAAAATAGAAGAAATCACAAAAGAATTGAAGACACCCCAAGCATGATAGGTAACCATTACTCGAAGCAAAAGTAGGTTACAAATTTCTGACACCCCTAAGGGGCCAAGTATTCTTTGGTGCAACAGGCAAAGGTTGAGGAAGCTCAAGTAGAGGAGGTGTTGTCTTCACCGTTGCCCTCGGAGGAAGTGGCGTCGGGGCTACCACCCTCCTCGGGGGGTGTAGTCTGGGTGAAACACCCAACCAAACACTCCAGGTGCCCCGCACACCTCATCCCTATGTGGCTCCGGAGCTTCGCGGGCACAACTCCATCACACGGGAGAGGTCGAACACAGGAATTTAGTAGCGAAGGTTGGAGAAGACGCACGTCAGTGTGTTACGTACGAGGTCGCCTGCATCGGACTCGATGTCTTCCTCCACCTTGGAGGCGCCCGACTCCAGCACCTCCACCACCTTGAGGAGGAAGTCGGGGTCGCCTCCGTCGCTATTAGCTCGTGGTGGTACGGGGGCATCCCTCATGAAGGAACAGAGCACGACAGCACGCGTAAGGCCAACTCCAGGGATTGTTGGGCATACTGCGCCTCCATACGACGCATGAGTACCACAGTGCGCCGCACACGCACCGTGTTGTCCTTGTCCGCGTGTGCAGAGGCTTCTGCTTCACCAACCTAGAACATGAGTGACTTCAGCTCCTCCTAAGCCTCCCCCTTGCTCCTAGAGGCGACCTCCAGGGCGGCCTGAGAACCCTGCAGATGGGCCCTGAGCGCGCTCACCTCCCCTTGGAGCTCGTCGTATTTGAGCAAGTGGAATGTCCCTCGCCGGGCGAGCTCACCGTGGTACTCCTCCAAGGCGTTCGCTCGCTCTCGAGCTAGACTCGCGTTTGCATGGGCATGGGCCTCCTCGTGCGCTGCCGGGAGGGTTGACTCGCCGACGAGAATGCGCCTCTCCAAGGCCTTGAGGCGTTCGCGCTCCGCCTCTTGGTTGCGGGCGGTCTAGGAAGCCTCCTACTCGTGGCGGGCCACGATCACCTCCCACTAGATGAAGACATTTTCCGTTAGGGCCAGGTCCGCCCCACACCTAGGGACCTGAAGGGCAAATGTGGCATCCTCGGCCATGCACTCCCGGGGCCCCGCCGCTGCCCAGCTGGGGCCATGGACCGCCCGGGCCTGATACGTCTCCAACGTATCTATAATTTTTGATGGTTTCATGCTATTATCTTGTCAAACTTTGGATGTTTTGCATGCCTTTTATTTATTTTTTGGGACTAACTTATTTACTCAGTGCCCAGTGCTAGTTCCTGTTTTTTCCATGTTTTTGACCCCTTTCAGAGGAGATTTTGAAACGGAGTCCAAACGGAAGAAAATCCCCGAAAAGATTTTTTTTGGAACGGAAGAAGATCGGAGAACATGGGAGCCAAGCCAGAAGAACCCTAGGGGCCCCACAAGCCACCACCCCGTGGCCAGGAGGGCCGCGCCATCCAGGCTTGTGGGCCCCCTGGAGGTCCCTTGACCTAGATCTTGTGCCTATATATTCCCAAATATTCCCAAAAAATTCTGGAGATCATCGCAATCGCTTTTCCGCGGCCGCAAGCTTCTGTCTCCGCAATATCCCATTTGGGGCACGCCGTGGAGCCCTGCCGGAGGGGGGATTCAGACACGAAAGGCTTCTCCATCATCATCATGACCTCTCCGATGATGCGTGAGTAGTTCACCATAGACCTACGGGTCCATAGATAGTAACTAGATGGCTTCTTCTCTCTCTTGGATCTTCAATACAAAGTACTCCACGATCTTCATGGAGATCTATCCGATGTAATCTTCTTTTGCGGTTTGTTTGTCGAGATCCGATGAATTGTGGAATTATGATCAGATTATCTGTGAATCTTATTAGAGTTTCTTGTGATCTCTCTTATGCATGATTTCATATCCTTGTAATTCTCTTCGAGTTGTGGGTTTTTTGTGGCCAACTAGATCTATGATTCTTGCAATGGGAGAAGTGCTTTGTTTTGGGTTCATACCATGCGGTGACCTCACCCAGTGACAGAAGGGGTAACAAGGCATGCATCGTGATGTTGCCATCAAGGGTAAAAAGATGGGGTTTTCATCATTGGTTTGAGATTATCCCTCTGCATCGTGTCATCTTGCTTAAAGGGTTACTCTGTTCGTCATGAACTCAATACACTAGATACATGTTGGATAGCGGTCGATGTGTGGAGTAATAGTAGTAGATGCAGAAAGTATCGGTCTACTTGTCTCGGACGTGATGCCTATATGTATGAGCATTGCCTTAGATATCGTCATGACTTTGCGCGGTTCTACCAATTGCTCGACAGTAATTTTTTCACCCACCGTAATACTTGTTTTTTTGAGAGAATCCTCTAGTGAACACTATGGCCACCACGGTCTACTCCACATCATATTTTCAGCCTTACACTTTTTACTTCATTGCACTTTCCGCCTTCAGATCTCACTTTGCAAACAATCTTGAAGGGATTGACAACCCCTTTGAAGCGTTGGGTGCAAGCTTGTTTGTGTTTGCGCAGGTACTCTAGACTTGACGAGACCCTCCTTATGGATTGATACCTTGGTTCTCAAATTGAGGGAAATACTTACTACTCCTGTGCTGCATCGCACTTTCCTCTTCAAGGGAAAAAAACCAACGCAAGCCAAATCTCCGTCAACGTGTCAATTTCTGGCGCTGTTGTTTGAGAAGTAGCAGAAGGATTTCTGGCGCCGTTGCCGGGGAGGAAGATCAAGTCAAGAACTCATCCAAGTAAGTGTCACAAACTCATCTCTTGCATTTACTTTGTTTGCCACTTGCCTCTCATTTTTCTCTCCACCACTTCACCAATTTGCCTTTTTCGTTTGCCTTTTCCGTTTGCCTTTTCGTTCGCCCTTTTCTCTCGCTTGCTTTCTGTTCGCTTGTGTGCCATGTGCCTTCAATATGCTTGCATCTTTGCTTAGTGAAAATCTAGTGATATGGATCCTCATCCACTTGCTAATCTCTTTAAGAGATCCAATTATGTTGATCCAATTGCTAGTGAGTTGAGTGCACTTGACTATCTTTATGGAATTTTGCTTGAGATGCGTGAATCTGAATATTGCGAGGAACAAATTTATGAAGTGATTCACGAGGGCTCCTTGGATGAAAAGCATGATTGCAATGGTTTCACTATAAATTCTATTAGTGACAATCATGCTAAGAATATGCAAAACCCTAAGCTTCGGGATGCTAGTTTTGCTATGTCCACTACTTGTTGCAATGATCATGAGTGGGGCGATGATTTTTCTTATGATCTTGAAAATTTGTTTAAGCCTCATGATGAATATGATATTTGCAATATTATTGAAAGTGGATTTGGAGAAGTCATGACATTAGTTGATGATAATCCCACTATTTTTGAAGAGCGTCAACTTTGCATGCATGTGGATCATGAAAAGAATATCCTATGTGATAGTTACATTGTTGAATTCGAATATGATCCCACATGTAATTATTATGAGAGAGGAAAATATGGTGGTAGAAACTTTCATATCACTAAATCACCTCTCGTTACGTTGAGATTGCTATTGTCTCTTTCTTCTTCCTTGCATATGGTAACTATTGGTTGTCTTGACAATTTGTTTTCCTATAAAATGCCTATGCATAGGAAGTATGTTAGACTTAGATGTGATTTTCACATGCTTTATGATGCTCTCGTTGTGCTTCAATGCTTGTCGTTTGTGTGAGCATCATTGAATTATCAATGCCTAGCTAAGGGCGTTAAACAATAGCGCTTGTTGGGAGCCAACCCAATGAATTTACATTTTTTCTTTCTGTTTTGTTGCGTCCACACTTTCATAATTCTGTTGTGATTGTGTCTTTTTTGTGTTTCTTTTTGTGTTTGAGCCAAGCAAAGCCTTTATGACTAGTCTTGGTAATGGTTGTTTGATCCTGCTGGAAAAAGACAGAAACTATTCGCTCACGAGATGATTTTTCATTCTTATTCACAAAGAGCTTTTGATTTGATTCTTTTTGCTGCTGATTGATATGCCTTTTCCCCAGACCGTCGTAATTGTTCAGATTTTTTGTGATACCAGAAGTATACGAAGTATACACATTGCTACAGACTGGTCTGTTTTTGACAGATTCTATTTTTGTTGAGTTGGTTGCTTGTTTTGATGAAACTGTCGTTAGTATCGGGGGTACTAGCCTTGGGAAAGTGGGAATACATTAGCCCATCATAAATATAGATAGAATTCAAGTTTGCTACAGTACCAAAAGAAGTGGTAGTTTATTTTCTTGTACTAATGTTATCACAAGTTTCTGTTTAAGTTTTGTGTTGTGAAGTTTTCATGTTTTGGGTGATGTTCTCATGGACAAAGAGATAAGGAGTGGAAAGAGCTGAAGCTTGGGGATGCTCAAGGCATCCCAAGCCAAATTCAAGGACACCAAAAAGCCTAAGCTTGGGGATGCCCCGGGAAGGCATCCCCTCTTTCGTCTTCAATCCATCTGTAATATTACCTGGAGCTATATTTTTATTCACCACATGATATGTGTTTTTGCTTGGAGCGTCTTGTATCGTAGGAGTCTTTTCCTTTTGTTGTGTCACAATCATCCTTGTTGCACACCTTTTTGAGAGAGAGAGACATGCACTCATCGTGATTTTTCTAGAATGCTCATCGTGCTTCACTTATATCTTTTGAGCTAGATACTTTTGCTCTATGAGCTTCACATATATCTTTTGAGCTAGATACTTTTGCTCTGTGTTCTTCATTTATATCTTCTAGAGCACGACGGTGCGTGACTTGGTAGTTGGCTTATTCTATGAAAAGTAGTTCCAAATGTGATAGGTACCCAAAGAGGATGCAAAAACCTCCATCTTCATGTGCATTGAGTAGAAAGAGAAGTTTTGATACCTCTCAAATAATTTTGAGACATGGTTTCGGTAATATTAAGTGTTATGTTAGTAGGGTGTTGTGAATCTAGAAATCCTTTTGTAAAAGTTAGTGATTCCCGTAGCATGCACGTATGGTGAACTGCTACGTTAGGAAGTCGGAGCATAATTGATCTATTGATTGTCATCCTTTGTGTTGAGGTCGGGATCGCATGTTGGTTAACACCTCCCAACCCTTCCCCTCGGAGTATGCGTATAGCACTTTCTTTCGATTACTAATAAAAACTTTCACAACAAGTATGTGAGTTCTTCATGACTAATGTGAGCCCATGGTATAGATGCACTTTCACCTTCCACCATTGCTAGCCTCTCTAGTGCCGCGCAATTCTCGCCGGTACACAAACCCACCAAATTCCTTCCTCAAAACAGCCACCATATCTACCTATATGGCATTTTCATAGCCATTCCGAGATATATTGTCATGCAACTCCCACCGTTCCGTCTCATGACTTGTGCCCTCACTCTCATATTGCCATTTCATGATCGTAAGATAGCTAGCGAGATGTTTCAACGTCATACGCCATGCTAGATCGTCGCACATCCCGGTACACTGCCAGAGGCATTTCCTATAGTGTCATCATCATTTTGAGCTGTTAGTAAATAAAAGTGTGATGATCATCATTATTAGAGCATTGTCCCAAGTGAGGAAATAAAAAAAAGAGGCCAAAGAGCCCAAAAAAAAGAAAAAAGAAAAAAAAAAGAAAAAAAAGAGGCCTAAGAGCCCAAATAAAAAAAGAGAGAAAATGAGAGAAGGGACAATGTTACTATCTTTTTCCACACTTGTGATTCATGATAGCACCATGTTCTTCATGATTGAGAGCTTCTTGCTTTGTCACTACCATATGCTAGTGGGAATCTTCATTATATAACTTGGTTTGCATATTCCAATGATGAGCCTCCTCAAAATTTCCCTAGGTCTTCGTGAGCAAGCAAGTTGGATGCTGACCCACTAGTTTTCCTTCTGAGCTTTCATATACTTATAGCTCTAGTGCATCTCTTGTATGGAAATCCCTACTCATTCACATTGATATCTATTAATGGGTATCTCCATGGCCTATTGATACGCCGAGTCAATGTGACCATCTTTTCCTTTTTTTGACTCACAACCACCACCACACTCTACTCCACCTATAGTGCTATATCCATGGCTCGCGCTCATGTATTGCATGATAGTTATAAAAAGTTTGAGAAAGTAAGGTTGCGAAAACAATTACTTGGCCAATTCTGGGGTTGTGCATGATTTATATTAGTTGTGTGAGGATGGAGCATAGCTAGACTATATGATTTTGTAGGGATAACTTTCTTTGGCCTTGTTATTTCGAAAGTTCATGATTACTTTGCTAGTTTGCTTGAAGTATTATTGTTCTCATGTCAATAGCAAACTATTGTTTTGAATCTTACGGATCTGAACATTCATGCCACGTGAAAGAAGTTGCAAAGGACAACTATGCTAGGTAGCATTCCACATCAAAAATTCATTCTTTATCACTTCCCTACTCGAGGACGAGTAGGAGTTAAGCTTGGAGATGCTTGATACGTCTCCAACGTATCTATAATTTTTTATGGTTTCATGCTATTATCTTGTCAAACTTTGGATGGTTTGCATGCCTTTTATTTATTTTTTGGGACTAACTTATTAACTCAGTGCCAAGTGCGAGCTCCTGTTTTTTCCATGTTTTTGACCCCTTCGAGAGGAGATTTTGAAACATAGTCCAAACGGAAGAAAATCCCCGAAAGGATTTTTTCTGGAACGGAAGAAGATCGGAGAACTTGGGAGCCAAGCCAGAAGAACCCCAGGGGCCCCACAAGCCCCCACCCAGCGGCCAGGGGGGTCGCGCCATCCAGGCTTGTGGGCCCCCTGGAGGTCCCCTGACCTAGATCTTGCGCCTATATATTCCCAAATATTCTCAAAAAAATCAGGAGATCAGCGCAATCGCTTTTCCACCACCGCAAGCTTCTTTCTCCGCAAGATCCCATCTGGGGCACGTCCTGGTGCTCTGCCGGAGGGGGGATTCGGACACGGAAGACTTCTCCATCAACACCAAGACCTCTCCGATCATGCGTGAGTAGTTCACCATAGACCTACAGGTCCATAGCTAGTAACTAGATGGCTTCTTCTCTCTCTTGGATCATAAATACAAAGTTCTCCATAATCTTCTTGGAGATCTATTCGATGTAATCTTCTTTTGCGGTGTGTTTGTCGAGATCTGATGAATTGTGGATTTATGATTGGATTATCTGTGAATCTTATTTGAGTTTCTTCTGATATCTCTTATGCATGATTTCATATCCTTTTAATTCTCTTAGAGTTGTGGGTTTTGTCTGGCCAACTAGATCTATGATTCTTCCAATGGGAGAAGTGCTTGGTTTTGGGTTCATACCGTGCGGTGACCTCACCCAAGGACAGAAGGGGTAGCGAGGCACGCATCATGTTGTTTCCATCAAGGGTAAAAAGACGGGTTTTCATCATTGGTTTGATATTATCCCTCTACATCATGTCATCTTGCTTAAAGTGTTACTCTGTTCGTCATGAACTCAATACACTAGATGCATGCTGGATAGCGGTTGATGTGTGGAGTAATAGTAGTAGATGCAGAAAGTATCGGTATACTTGTCTCGGACATGATGCCTATATGTATGATCATTGCCTTAGATATCGTCATGACTTTGCGCGGTTCTATCAATTGCTCGACAGTAATTTATTTACCCACCGTAATACTTGCTATTTTGAGAGAAGCCTCTAGTGAACACTATGGCCCCCAGGGTCTACATCATATTTTCAGCCTTACACTTTTTACTTCGTTGCACTTTCCGCCTTCAGATCTCACTTTGCAAACAATCTTGAAGGGATTGAGAACCCCTTTGAAGCGTTGGTTGCAAGCTTGTTTGTGTTTGCGTAGGTACTCTGGACTTGACGAGACCCTCCTTCTAGTTCGATACCTTGGTTCTCAAACTAAGGGAAATACTTATTGCTCCTGTGCTACATCACCCTTTGCTCATCAAGGGGAAAAACAAACGCAAGCTCAATCTCCGTGAATGTGTCAATTTCTCGCGATGTTGTTATAGAAGTAGCCGGGCCCACCTAGGCTAAGTGTGTAGGAAGATGCCTCACCAACCGGTGGCGTGCGAGGGAGCACCCCCGATGAGGCATCCCTCAGTCTCTTGGATGCGGGTTCCCTGAAAAGCTCGGCGATCGAGTTCATCACATCAGCCACGACATGCAAGAACGGCGATAACGATGACACACATACTCATCACTGGTGGCCCAGCGCCCGCGCGGTGGGGTTGGCCTTGGGGACTGGACTTCGTTGCCCCCGAGGGACAACGGCAGTGCCAAGGGCCCCACCCGCACTTCAGCACTCGTGGCATCCCCACTAACCGCCATGGAAGTGGAGAAGGACGAGTTCGTGTAAGGACGGCGGAGAAGCAGCAAAAGAAGGAAGACTGGAGAGCAGAGTGGTGGCAGTTCCACCCCTTGGGTGCAATAGTTTTCGTAGGCAGAACCACGGTACCCGAGGTGCCGTGAGGGGGGGAGGCGATACATGCCCTATTGAACGCCACGTGCCACGCTTGGCCCGCAGAAGTCAAGGGCTCGCATGGCGTACATGGGTGGCGCCAGTCAAGGGTGCAATAATGGCGGGCGCTACGCGCAGGCTTTGTGTCAGTTCACCCTGAGCGGTTCCCAAAGCATTGCGTTAAGGAGGAGTTCCACGACACGACGGGTGCCACATGTCGAGCCTGGCCTGCAGGCAATAGGTGGACGCAGCGCTTAGATCCCCACCGTACGGAACCGTGCACAACGCGGGCCAGGGGGCTATTGTTGGGCCTTTGGGACTGAGGGTACCCAGGCCTGTTGGCGTGTGGCCAAGGGCGCGACACGGCTCGGTGATCCTCGCTTGGCCCATCGGCAAGGTCGACAAGGAAGACCCTCGCGAGGGCCCCTGCCTCATGAAGCTAGCACCTAGGGATCATCGCCAACGATCACAAGGGGTCACCCACTGCCATGGCGTGTCTTGAGGTCACTCTGAGGCTCTCACGAGGCAGGCTCGTCGAGGGTGACATGGAAGGGCCCCATAGTCTTGCGCCTCCGCGTGGGTGACATAGGTTTCGCACGCAGCATAGGAGTGGTGCCAATGGGCACGGATGGGGAGGATTTCCTCTTTCGTGCTAAGTAAGCGAGGCTAGCTGGCGGGGCCCGAAGCATCTCCCAAAGGTTTCCTAATTGGTGCAAGGGGACCAAGGCTGGGGTCTCGGCAGGACAGAGGTTACCCCTGAGCCCACCCACGTGTCACGAAGAGAGGCTTTTGCAGGCGAAGACCACCTTTGTGAGGGCGTACTATAGTCCTATCCCCTTCCAAAAATGAGCGTTGTGGCAACCTTTCTCGCCGAGTGTTTTCGAGGAAGAGGACCAAGGCCAGTACAAAAGAGAGGCCCAGCCTCCGTAGAAGGGTTGGAGTCCTCATTGTGTTAGTCTAGGGCAAGAACCCGCCTTTGTACTCGTCTTCCACCTCAAGCAATTCAGACAAGCAAGAGTAGGGTTTTACACCGCGAGGTGGCCTGAACCTGGGTAAAATGTCAGGTGTTCTAAGTTTACTTCCCTTAGTCCGTGCCTGAACCTAGGTAAAATGCGCGGGGAGTCGCCGTGAAGTGAGACGTAGAAAAGGGTTGGATAGCGAGCGCATCCAGAGTAAGAACCTTTTCTGGGTCCACGGAGCCCCAATTCTGACATCATGTATCCGTGGGTAAATTATGCGAGATGCATCAAACAATTTCCGATCTATCATATTTAATGCAACACAAAGAACTTGAAGGAGAACCCCAAGATTTCTATGGGAGAACATAGTATTAAAGCAAGGAACAAACCCCTATGTATAGATCCCCAAGGTCACCGGAATCCGCAACTTGATGCAATAACATATATCAAGTGAATCACTTGGATACCCCAATGTCACTATGGGTATCTTCATGCAAGACATACATCAAGAGTTCTCAAACTAAAATATTCAATCCAACATAACGAGATCTTAAAGGGAAAGATTCAATTCATCACAACAAGGTAGCAAGGGAAGAACATCATATGATCCAACTATATTAAGAAATCCCGTGATACATCAAGATCATGCCATCTGAGGAACACGAGTGAGAGCAATTGAACACATAGCTACTAGTACATACCCTCAGTCCCAAGGGTCACTACTAGGAAAAGGGCTATAGATGATATAGATACTAATGGCGCACCACACAAGCAGTACGCCACTACTATATAGTAGTGGCGCACCATGTGAGGTTTGCCATTAGTGTGGTGGACACTAATGGCGCACCACACTCTCGGTGCGCCACTACTATATTTTTTTTGTTGCAAAACTACTAATGGCGCACCAGCAACTGGTGCGCCATTAGTAAGCAGGGTTACTAATGGCGCATCTGTTAGTAGTGCGCCACTACTATAATTTTTTTTGGTTTTTTTTGCAAACTACTAATGACGCACCAAAGCTAGTGCGCCATTAGTAAACAGTGTTACTAATGGCGCATCTGTTGGTGGTGCGCCACTACTATTTTTTTTTACAAAACTACTAATGGCGCACCAGAGGAGGTGCGCCATTAGTAACCAGGGTTACTAATGGCGCATACGTAGGTGGTGCACCATTAGTAATCTGGGACCAGCTAGATATTTTGGAGATCCACCTACCACACTCACTTTCCTCACTTTCATTATCTCCACCTCCTCCTCCAAGCTTGTCTCGGATGCCTCCTCCTCCCCCTCCCCCTTTTTTTGATAGGTAAGTAAGGGGAAAGCTTTTATGTTGTAGATCTTCTTTTTCTCCCTCCAACAACGTGCACATGCACTTTTTATGGCCTAGCTAGATCTACGTATGTTTGTTGTGTTGCATATGTTTGTGGTGTTGCATATATGTTTGTGTTTGCAGGTACCGGTATTTGAAATGCGGTAGTTGCCAATATTTTCCCGGAATGTTGATTCATTTCCATTTCGGCGAGAATTTGGCACTATGCATTCTTTTTTGTCCTATTTTTAGGCAAAGTCATGCCAATTTTTTTTGGTTCTAAAATATCGTTTTGCTCTACCCCGCTGGCGACCATGGTCTGCAAGATGACCGAAGGCATCGTGAATAGGTTTTTGAGTTCCGCGAAGGCCGAGATGCTTCCAAAGAAGGAGACGGAGATAAGATGTCTGTGTCGAAGATGCAAGCTGAAGAGCCTTATGGAACCGGATTCCGTAAAGGTGCGGGACCACCTGCTCTTGCGTGGTTTCATGGATGGCTATCGGTGGCAAGGTGATGAAGATGATTATGAAGTCGTCCATGGGGGCCGGGAAAGAAATGAGGAAGGGCATGAGCAAGACAACCGCGGCGAGGGCGGGCGAGAAGACGAAGAATATCTTGGACACAGTCATCATGTAGAAGATGCCGGACATGATGATGAGGAAGATGCCAGAGCAGATGAAGGGCATGATCATGATTATGAAGATGCCGGAGCAGACGACGATGGACCATCCATGGCCTGGGTGCAGGACCCTCATATTCAAGAGATGCTTCTCAAGCACACGGATAACGCAAGAGCCGCCGCCCGAGAGAAAGCCAAGCTGGATCAACTGGAGATAGACGCGGTTACTCCATTGTATGAAGGATCCAGGCCCGAGGATACCCGCCTAAAAGTAACGCTCATGGCTCTGGAGATGAAGGTAAAACACAAAATGACCGACGCATGCTTCGACGAGAACATGTCATTCTGGCACGAACGTCTTCCCAAGGGGAACAAGTGCCCGACCAGTTTCGAGGAGGCGAAGAAAATCGTGTGTCCTCTGGATTTACCGCACGTGAAATACCATGTGTGCATGAACAATTGCATCATTTATCGGGACGAGCACGCGGAGTCTACCATATGTCCGGTGTGCGGCGTTAGTCGATACAAGAAGAGGAAGAAAGCTCCTCAAAAGTGGTGTTGTACTTTCCGATCACTCCTCGTCTGCAACGATATTTCGCAGACCCTAAGGTAGCAAAGCTCCTGCGTTGGCACGTGGATAGGGAGGAGAAAAAGCGAGAAGATGACGGAAATGATCCGGAGATAAATAAAAAAGAAAAGATGCTGAGTCACCCTAAGGATGCGAGCCAGTGGCAAGCATTGAACTACGAATACCCAGAATTTGGGGACGATCCAAGGAACATTGTGCTAGGCGCGAGCACCGATGGAGTCCATCCGTTTGGCAGCCAGAGAAGCACACATAGCACCTGGCCTGTGTTTGTGTGGATGTACAACGTTCCCCCCTGGTTGTGCATGAAGAGGAAGTACATTCACATGAGTATGCTAATTGAACGGCCGAAACAACCAGGGAACGACATCAATCTATATCTGGGGCTGCTTAAAGAGGAGCTAGACACGCTGTGGAAAACGCAAGCCAATACGTGGGACGCCGCAGAGAAAGAATATTTCCCTATGAGAGCCGCACTGCTCACCACGGTGCACGACTATCTCGGTTGCGGATATATCGCGGGGCAGGTGGTCCACGAAGTTTTTGGATGCGTCAGGTGCATGGATGACACAATGTATCGCCAGCTAGATAGAGATCCCGGGTCTTCAAAAACCGTGTCACGGGACATCGAAGGTGGCTTTGCAACGATGACACATGGAGAAAACGCAAGGATCTGTTCGATGGTGAAACCGAATCCCGAAGACGCCCCCTTATGAGGAGCGGCGAGGAAATATACGAGCTGTTGAAAAATTGGAAAGAGTGCCCACCGTCGGGAAAGGCTCCAGAGCCGGGAAAGAAGCGAAAGGCGCGAGAGCCGCTGCTGAAGGTATGGAAAACGAGGTCTGCTTTCTGGGACTTGCCGTACTGGAAGATCCTCCGTGTGCCTCACAGCCTTGATGTCATGCATATCACGAAGAACGTGTGCGAGAGTGTGCTTGGTACCCTGCTCAACATTCCAGAGAGGACCAAAGATGGACCGAAAGCAAGGGCAGACTTGAAATCAATGGGCGTCAGGGAGGAGCTTCACGCTAATAATGATGATGACGATGATGATGAGGCGAAGTAGGACACGGAAAGTCGTTGCAAAGGCAAAAAGTCCAAGAAGACCGGAGATGACTTCCCTCCCGTGTGCTTCACTCTAAGTCAGGAGGAGATCGATCAGTTTTTCACCTGCCTCCTAGGAGTAAAACTTCCTTACGGTTACGCGGGGAAGATAAGCAGATACCTAGACTCAGGGAAGCAGAAGTTTAGCGGGATGAAGTCTCACGACTGTCACGTGCTGATGACGCAGATATTTCCAGTTGCAATCCGTGGGATCATGGACGCGCACGTCCGTGAAACGCTATTAGGCCTATGCAACTTTTTCGACGTCATCTCTCAGAAGTCGGTTGGCGTGAGGCAACTCAGAAGGCTACAGGAAGAGATCGTGGTGATACTATGGGAGCTTGAGATGTACTTCCCACCCGCATTCTTCGACGTTATGGTGCATTTGCTGGTCCATATCGTGGAGGTTATCATCCAACTCGGGTCGACGTTCCTGCACAGCATGATGCCGTTCGAAAGGATGAATGGTGTCATCAAAGGATACGTTCACAACATGTCACGTCCAGAGGGAAGCATAGCCAGGGGCTTTCTGACCGAAGAGTGCATATCCTACTGCACGAATTATCTAGGCATCGAGAACCCCGTTGGTCTGCCCGTCAACAGGCACCTCGGCAGGCTCGCAGGATGGGGTCACCGTGAGGGTCGCCGTGAAATGCATGTCGACTTCGAGGATCGACTCGCCGACTTTGAAAGAGCAAACCTAGTCACGCTACAACACATAGACGTGGTCGATCCTTGCGTCGTAGAGCACAAAACCTTTATTGAAAATACGTACAATGACCGAGGCCAACAGAGGACGGACGAAGATATAATCAAAGAGCACAACTCATTTTTCACGCGTTGGTTCAAGCAGAAGCTTCTGTCGTACCCTTTACATGAGGATTCTTCCGCGGAAGAACTACTCATATTCGCCTTGTCACAGGGCGCCGAGCACAACCTGATGACGTATGAGGCGTATGATACCAACGGCTACACATTCTACACCGAGGGAAAGGACATGAAGAGCGATGGTTATCAGAACTCCGGGGTAACGATGGAATCCTACACCGATAACGACAAGGACAGATACTACGGAAGGATCGAGGAGATCTGGGAGCTGAGCTACGCTGGAGAGAAGGTCCCGATGTTCCGTGTCAGATGGGCCAAGAGCGTCATAAAAGAAGACCGGTATTTCACCACCATGGTTACACCCGAAGCCAAATCCAAGACCGCGGG
Source organism: Hordeum vulgare subsp. vulgare (assembly GCF_904849725.1). Lineage (NCBI taxonomy): Eukaryota > Viridiplantae > Streptophyta > Magnoliopsida > Poales > Poaceae > Hordeum > Hordeum vulgare. The sequence continues at coordinate 379,664,707 of NC_058520.1, read as the reverse complement.
CGCAAACATCACCGCGAAAAATGAGCCATGGGTACTGGCTTCCCAAGTGGACCAATGCTTCTTCATTACCGACCCGCCAAAGCCCAGTCGTGTTGTCGTGAGGAGAGGCAAAAGGAATATCATCAGAATGGATGGAGTCGCCAATGAGCAAGACTTCGACAAGTACGGCGACCCAAAGATGGAACATGACGACGATGATGAAGTACCATCATACACCACAAGAAGAAGCAGGACAACCCTACCTAAAGGACGTCCGTTCAAGAGAAGAACTCCATTTATGAAAAATAAGGGCAAGAAGATTGTGAACAAATAGCTAGCTAAGATCGATTGTATTTAAATTGTAGCCTTCATTTCTCGATTGTATTTCGACATTTTCAAATTTGATGATATTTTTTCATATTCAATATGAAAAAATATTGAATATTCATGAGGACACTCGATCTTGATCCCCTCCACCTCGATCGCTATCACCCCTCGCAAGATCCCCCTCGCCGCCGAGCATCTAATTGCAAACATAAAAAAAATACTTGGCATCTACTTGCAAACATAAAAAAAAATACTAGGCACTTCTCAAACCAAGGTGCAACCAGCACAAGAAAACAATGCAAAAAAGAAATACTAGGCACTAGATGTTGTTGTGAGGCACTAGATATTCATAGGCATCTAATTGCAAACATAAAAAAATACTAGGCATCTATTTGTAAACATCAAAAAAAAATACTAGGCCCTTCTCAAACCAAGGTGTAACCAGCACAAGAAAACAATGCATAGAAAAAAGGAAAAAAAGAGGGGGGGATAGGATTCGAACCTGCAACCTCCTGCTAGGAGGCAAAACCCACGCACCACTGCGCTGCTACTTCGGAGGTTAACAACATAGAGAAGGAGCACCTCATATACATGCGTCGTTACTATATAAAAAAAACATTCTAATGGCGCACCGCTCGGGGTGCGCCATTCCTAAGACGGCTGCCCTCGCGCCCTCCTCTCTTCTCCCGCGGCCAACCCCCTACCCCCTTTCCACCAAATAGCAGCGCCCGCCGTCTCCCCGCTCGCCGACCGCCGCCGGACCTGCTTGCTTTCTTTCTTGGTTCATGGGATTCGGCCCGGGTTCCGGCGCCGCCCGGCTCGATCCAGAGGGCCGCCACCTAGCCCAGCCCAGCGGCCGGGCCGGAGGCGTGGGGGATCGGTTTTTCCGGAGCCCGCTATCCTCCTCCACCTACAGCTCGTCCCCTCTACGGTCGCGCCGCCGACCTGTTCGTGGTTGGGCTTCGACGAGGTGAGTAGCAGAGCACCACCGACGGCTCCTTCTTCAGATTCCGGTGAGTCGTCTTCCACCTCTCCCGTTCATCCCCTTCTCCTTGCGGCGGTGACCTATGTTTAGGTTTAGGAGCTCACCGACCGCATCCTCGACCTCAGACCGAACGTGCTGCTGCCGTTCCCGCTCGTGGTCGGCCCGTGCTGCTCCTCCTATTAGTAGCCGGCAGTACACTGCAGTTGTACATCAGTTTTTGGGACAGAGAGAAAACAAAGAAGGGAGGGGATTAGCACTCAGCAGCCACAAACCAAATCTGAACCCAAAGTACCAAACCACGTTTCTTTTTGTTTTCTAGGCCCCTATGCTTCTAGAACTATTTTTCAATTTGATGGCTGCTACTTTGTGCGTGTGCTTGTGTCCATCAGGCAATTATCGGCAGCAACCATGCCTCTCCATTTGACAACGAGATCCAGGCAGATTGTTTCAACAATGAATGTATGATTCATGCCTATTCTAGGTAAAATTTCAGTAAACTGTAGTAGAAAAAGTAAAGAACTAGTAAGCATGACATTTACTTGATATGGTCCAGATTATATTTTGAATGCCATATGGTCCAGATTGTATCCACCCCTTTTCGAGCAGATTTCACAATCATTTTGTTTTCCTTCGGTTGTGCCTCAGATTTGAAAATGCGTGCCTCAGATCTAGGTAGGTGCATGCGTAAGTGATAATGCGAATCTGAGCCTTATTCGAGGCCCCAACAGAGCCCCCTCGAGTATAATTCTGTGGTTTCTTCTTAGAAGATGCTGAAGTTCTGCCGGCACCTCCTTTCTTCTTCTGCCGGTAGAAATCTTTCACGCCAGTAGAAGCCATTCTTGTCTATTATTCAGTCCTACCTGTGTTTTCCTATCAAAGGCCCCCAACGGAAACTTAAAATCACTTCTCCTGTAGCTTTTGTGTTTCATTTGCATTTTATTCATTTCACCACAAAGAATGCTATGAGCTATAATAAGTAAGTATGATGTGAACATGACAACAGCAGAAACCTTTCATGGTTTGTTGATAGGTCTTACGTAGCCAAGTCCTTATTCCCGAACACTAACGACCCAATTTAATAGAAGGAATCTGATAGCTGACGTTGTTCTATCTACGAGAATATCAGTTTTGCTGTGACGACTTCTAAACGTCACACAGTATGATTTAAGACTACGATAAACTAGGTGCGAAGCAGTTACTGCAAGAACCATCAACTACCAAGTAATATTTGCACATAGGTTGTAAGACATTAACCCAGCCAGTTCAAGACTAAATAGTCCATTTGCCTGCCAACGTCAGAACAAATGGAGCAATCATTTGACAAAAACATGGAGCATAAATAAAACAGCAAGCAGGCATGAAGAGAAGACATAAAGCATCATTGTTCCCCATCAGCATATAGTATACCGACGACAACCAAACTACAAAAGGCCTACCTATCTCTGTCATTTCAAGGTCTATTAAGCAGCGAGTTTAAGACACTGAAATGCATTGATACAAGAGACACATCTTGGTTCTTGAAACTCTGTAAAACAAAAACTCATACTACTAACTAGTTATGCCCATGGTCAGCCACCGAACCTGATGCTCCAAAACCAGAATTGGCACTCTAGTGGAGATGTCATTTGTTCTACTTCCATCACCCCCTGGGCTTAAAAACACATAATGTGACTCTGCCCGCTTATTTAACTAGCATTGATACAAGAGGCTTATTTCACTAGCCTAGCAAGATTTCTTGCAGATTTCATATTTAACATGTTGTATTTAACCTTTTTTTCTTATCAGTTTCATCCTTATATGACTCTGCAACATAATAAAGGTGGTTGAATAAATTTGTGCACACGCAAGAAAGTTGGTAGTAGTATTAGTAGTTTGGGATATTCGTTTCTGAGCCCGGGCTCACCCTTCTCCGAGCTCTCCGACCATTTTGTCGTGATGATTTTGTAGGTACCCCGAGAGGCCCTTGAGTTTGCCGGAATGTCGATTAACTTCCGTTCCGGCAAATTCGGGTACTCCATATGTCCTATTTTCAGCAAAGGTCATGCTGAAATTTTCCGTGAATTTTAGCATGACTTTGCTAAAAATAGGACATATGGGGTACTTGCGACTAATGCATGGGCCGGGGTATCTTAGTACTTAATTAAGTAGGATCAACTGCCCCTTTATTCTTGCTGCATTAAACCATAGGTGGCAATAGAGCCAAGTGATTAGGCCCAACTTAGAATTCTCCTTCCCTTTTCTTGATAGGGTATATTATTAGAAGATACCCATATATATTAGTCAACCTAGGGTGCCTCGGCATCAATAAACCCTAAATGATGAAAACAGAACTTAGCATTTAGGGTGCCTTAGCGTCGACAAACCCTAAATTATAAAACCTTGGCTTTTAGGGTGCCTCGGTGTCGATAAAAACCTAAATGATGAAAGCTTAGGCTTTTAGGGTGCCTCGGCATCGACAAACCCTAAATGATAAAAGCTTAGCTTTTAGGATGCCTCGGTGTCGACAAACCCTAAATGATGAGACCATGATCTTGTTCCTTGACAATAACCAACTTTTGGACCAAACTTTTTTCCTATTGAGAGCGGAACATGGCCCACAACGATGAGGCCGGCGGTTCGGGCAAGCCATTCTGGGAGCTGTCCCAGGAGATGGAGGAAGAACCTCACCGCTATGAGGACGCCGCGGAAGACACTGATCCCGAGTACACAACCCCTAGTGGCGTCGGGGATGACACCACTGATGGTGCCGCTGAGGATGCCACCACTGATGATGGCAGCGCACGCACAGATGGCAGCCAATCGAAGAGGCAACGGACGGACCGGCGCCCGAACGTGCTCAGCACCGTAAAGGAGGAATTTACTGAAGTGAACTCCGACGGGTATCCAACGGCGCCCAAAGAAATAGTCAAGGGTTAACGGTTCAGCTCGGGTGCACTCTCCGGAGCACTGTCTCGATCAACACCGAGAACCTAAGGCATAAGGACCGAGGGAATTTGTGCAACCTCCTCTTCACGAAGCTGCACGAACGATACAAGTTCCCCGGTGACGTCGCAAACACACGCCGCTCAAGGAATAAAGTGAACAATGCCGCCCTCACGAAGATGAGCAAGCCCCTGTCTACTTGGAGAAGCGTGGTGAAGAGAATGATTGACAAAGGTGATAGTTATGAGAAGGTCAGGGCGAAAAATCCTTCGATCAGCGAAGATGACTACAAGGAGTTCAAGATCAAGTGTGAGAGCAAGGCAACCGCGGAATCAAGTCAATGGGGGAAAGAAATGCGGGAGTTGAACTTAGGGGTCCACCAACTCGGTCCTGGCGGTTACAGAGTGGCGGAACCTATATGGGACAAGGAGGACGCGGAGCGTGCCGAGCAAGGCCTACCACCCTGCTTCGAGAAATACGGTGACAAGCAGACCAGGAACTATGTCAGGGCCCGGTACAAGGTGGACCAAGTAACAAAGGAGCTTACCACGGATGCGAAGACCAGGGCGCTTGAGCGTGTTCTGGTAAGGAATACACCCCACGTAATTAGCTCCATATGGTTGCATTCTAATTAATGTAGCCAAATTTCTAAATGGTTCATTCCTTCCGCAGGACACTGAAAGCAGTAGCGCGGGGTCGTCTCAGAGTTCCCATTGGGACACCAATTTAAATAGGGCGTTTAACATAATGAAAAACAAGGATAAGTCCAGTAAGCCATCATCATCTGGTCGTGTGGCCGGCAAAGGCTTGTCCACGAAATGGTCGTCATACTATAACGCTGGTGGGCGAAAGGAGAGAAATACCAACTTGGAAAGCCAGTCGCGCGAGGTTGAAGAAATCAAGGCAAAAGTGGCGCGGATTCCGGAGATGGTCCAAGAGCTAATGCAACACCAAGTTGGAGGGGTGATCACCGCCATTGTGCCTACCTTGATTGAGGGGCTGCAGGCGTGGATTGCGGGCGGCCAACAGGGGCCGCCCCCGATTCCCAGCTTCACGGCCAGCAACTCGCACAACGCGCAGGCGACGCCATTGGTGTCTCCGGCGCCGGCCGGCACCTCGGCAGCAAGCGGCCCCTCCGTCAGTTGCACGCCCGCCGTTGGCGGTGCCTCGACATTAGCCAAGCTCGACGCCATCACTGTAACTAAGCCTCTCTCAGCCGATGACTTCATCTCCTTGCCTTTGACTGGGCATCCCCTGACGCCCTACATGTTTTCGCAGGGCGCCGGCGCCGACGTTCCATGCACTCTCCTGCACTTCATGGGCGGCGAGTTGATCGATGTCGCCAAGGGCAGAATCGTTCAACCGGGCAACCCCATGTTCCACGGTAAACCAATGCCACCCACCACGTATAGGGTTCAACTGGTTCGGGTGCTACCAGGCTGCGACGACTTGTTACCTCCGTTCCACCCCGCTGGGGCCGACAAAGATGATGTGATGACACTCAGCGTCTACTTAAGTTGGCCCTTGCTTTGGCTGAAGAGCCAGATTCGTTTGGGGGCGGGGGACACCACCCCATAGACAACACCGCCAGTCGTGCCGGCGCCAAGCCATGGCAAGACCGTCGCAACGCTACCGGACATGCATATGGCACAGGATCCGGACATGCATATGGCACAGGATCCGGATGACGACGATGACGATGATGGTACATTTACCAAGGTCGATAACTACTTTGCTGAACATGGGTACGGTGAGGAATTCTTGGGGCCTCCTTCTCAAGAACCCAACCCTGCAAAAGACGACCGCGATCTAGCTGGTACCGCGGAGAAACCCAATTGCAACAGGCGTTGTCTGGCGTTTAGTTTTGAGGATACGCCTCCAGCTGCCGCCTTCACCGAGCCTCAGATAGCCAAGGTGCGAATATTATCAGCCCCAACACACTCAAGAAGGTGGTCTCTGAGAAGATGAACTCGATCCCATTACATCAGCAGAAGAAGGGACGGAAAAGAAAGACCAGCAAGGGTGCGACCCAGCCGGCACTAAGTACGATCCGTGCTCTGGACGGGCCACCTTCACCTAAGGATATCTCGAGGAGGGTGCATGTGGTGGGTAGGCCGATGCTACCGACTAATCTGCTCAATGCTGCAACCGGTGCTATGCAGAGTCTGCATGACAATGTTCTTTGTTTGGAGAAGCGGCGTCTCTCCGAGAATAATGTGGCATACCCGGTTTTCGTGGCCAAGGTGCCAGAGGGCAAGGGCTTTGTCGATAGCGCCATCGGGGGTATGATCGTCCTACGGTTTGTTGACATCTTCGCTATGTTTAACCTTCATCCGCTGCACTACACCTTCGTTCGGCTATTTTCGCTGAGTATGGAGATGCGGATCATTAGAGACAAGACCCCTGACCTAGTGATTGTCGACCCCTTCCATATGCGTGCCAAGATCTTGGGCAATGCTGGGAACCAGCAAGTTGTGAGTTCATACCTCGAAGGCGTCATTCCGGCAAACTCAGAAAAGGATAGCTTCCTCGTGCCTTACTTTCCCTCGTAAGTTATCCCCTCATCGCCACGTAACAAATGATTTCTTAGATTTCGATCGTCCATTTTTTCTAACATTCCGTGTTTTGTGCAGTGACACGCGTTGCACACTCATCCTCTTAAGCCTGAAATATTCCACGGCCACGTATTTCGACTCGGACCGTCAGTAAAAAAAAGACTACACAAATATCAGGAAAGTTCTTGATGAAGCACTTCCCGGCTACGCCATGTCTCGAGGCACCTTCAGCAGGACAAGTCTCAGGCACGGCAAGCACGTGTTCACCCACAATACGACGTTCGCCTGCGTCAAGCAGCCGCCTAGCAGTCAGAAGGATGCCTATTACGCCCTCCATCACATGCGGGCGATCATACGGGACAGTTATCACCTTTGGCTACCAAATAATCTCAAAGATTGGGCCGCACGCTTGTCAGCAATCCAGGATGCGGACATAAGACAAGAATTCTTTCGCATCCAGTCGGAGTTTGCGGAAATCATCCATCAAGATTTCCTTCGTACCTCGAGGCAGTTCTACCTCAGATCTCCGCTGTCCAATAGTGAGATAGATACAATGCTACAAATGCAGGCTGACAACGACCGCAATTTCATGACCGTCACGAAAGACGGCGGCTTCATCCACGTTCCCGTGAATCGCTACTAATTCATGTTGCAATATTAATCTTTAATGAACTGGTATGTCTCTTTGGTTTGGACAGTCCTTCAACTTATATATAATCGATGCTATTTATTAGTAGGACCATGAATCGTGATCTTATAGTTGTAATATTGAACTTTAATGAACTTGTATGTCTGTGTGAATTGCTACTAACGTTTTGTTTGGCTAGTGCATAGAGATGCCGTCGTATGTCGTGTACAAGGGTAAGGTTCCCGGAGTCTACGATGACTGGGAGGAGTGTCGGAGACAGGTTCATCGATTCAGCGGTAACAGTTACAAAGGGTACACCACAAGGGCGGAGGCGGAAGTTAGATACACGCGCTATCTAGCGGGAGAGAGGAGGGAGCGTTGGAGGAACCGGATGAAGACCAGTTTCATTGCGATTATGCTCATTGTGATGACCGCAGCTCTCTTCTATGTGATGGTAGTTTAGATGGTCGATATCGACTTGTAATGTGAAGACAAACTCGCTACTCGCGGTCTCGAGACTTGTAATGTTTTAACTTTGTTCAGTATTTTAAATTCGGAGACTAATATGATGAATTGTATTCGGAGACTAATCTTCTATTGTATTCGATAAATCTGTTGTTTATATGTTGCGCTATCTATATTCTGTGCAATAATATATTTTGTAATCTGTGCAAATATCAGAAAAAATAAAATAAATACCTAATATTCATACTAGTGGCGCATCACTCAGCGCACTAGTGGCGCATCACTCAGCACACTAGTGCGCCATTAGTAAGCCAGAGCATATGGGTAAATATGGCCCTGGGAGGCATACTAATGGCGCACCATAAGCTATACTAATGGCGCACCAGGATCTATACTAATGGCGCACCAGGATCTATACTAATGGCGCACCGGGATCTATACTAATGGCGCACCAGGATCTATACTAATGGCGCACTACTTGCTGCGCCATTAGTATACCAGATACTAATGGCGCACCGTGAGCAATACTAATGGCACACTACCTAGTGCGCCATTAGTATACCAGATACTAGTAAAAAAATCTAATGGCGTAATGCTAGTGGCGCACCTATAGTGCGTCATTAGTAGAAAAAATAGATGCGCCATTAGCAAGCCTTTTCCTAGTAGTGGGTGAACAATTCCCTCCTCGTCATGGCCTTCGCCGAGTTGATGAAGATTGCCACCAAAGATGATTTCCCCTCTCCGGTAGGGTACAGGAAAGGCTCCAGATGTGTTCTTCTTCGATATAGAGATTTGCAGCAGTGGAACGGAAGTTTTCTTTTTATTTCTGGGGTTTTTGGTATATATATGATTTTTCAGCGTTGGAATCATGCCAAACGGAGTCATGTGAGCCCCACAAGCCATCACGACGACATGTTCGCTTTTGGCCCATAGGTGGCTCCCCTTTGGTGTTTATTTGCTCTAATATTGCTAATTTCCTCTAGAAAAAATTATCAAAAAGATTCGGGCGATTCCGGGAACTTCCATTTTCTGCACAAAAACAACACCGTGGTAATTCTGCTGAAAACAACGTTAGTCCGGGTTAGTTCTAAATAAATCATATAAAGTGCATCAAAACCATATAAAATTATTGTAAACATAGGCAAACATGGCATGAATACTTCATAAATTGTCGATACGTTGGAGACGTATCAGCATCCCCAAGCTTAATTACTACTCCGCCTCGAGTAGGTAAATGATAAAAGAAATAATTTATGAAGTGTGAATGCTTGCATAGTATATAAGTCTGATCAATGATAATTCCAATCACTTTTTAAAGCATCAAAACCAGCAATGTTTTCATAAAAATCATCATGGTTGAGTAGAAATCAATTCACATGTCATGGTTCAAACAATGTATTCTCTTGAAACTCAACATCATATGTTCTTAGTCATCAAACAATTTCAATGCATCATCAAGTCTAATAAGAGTTCCACATACTCCATTATCATGTAGTATTTTATGATTTCTAATACTCAAGGAATTTTTAGAACAAACAACATCCATCAAACACACAGAAAGATAGGGGCTTTAAAGTTTTGCCTCCCAACATACTTATCATAAAGATAATTGTCAACAATAATGAATCATGATCAAATACATTTGACTCTATATATATGTTTGGACCTTTCCCCACCACATGGTGCTTGCCAACTAATATATTAAGCTTGGAATAAAAAGTTGATTCAACATTAAAAGTAAGTAAGATAAAAGTAAATAGGTTGTCCTTTTGCGAAGGGAAGCATGGATTTGCACATGTGCTAGAGCTCATTGTTTTAAAACAGATATGAATATTTGAATTTGGGTGGTTTGACTTTCAAGTCAACGTCACAACCGAGTTTTCCATATCTTCCGTGCTAATCACATTATTGGTTTTTCCCAAAAGAATTTAAATTTGACTCCCCTCCACCATTCAAACACATCACTACTAGGAAAAGGCCTGCTAGTGGCGCACCTGTTTTGGCTACTAATGGGGCACTACAGGTGCGCCACTAGCATCACGCCATTAGATTTTTTACTAATGGCGCACAAGGCAGTGCGCCATTAGTATAGCCCATGGTGCGCCATTAGTATGCCTCCCAGGGGGCCATATTTACCCATGTGCTCTGGCTTACTAATGGCGCACTAGTTGATGATGCGCCACTAGTGTGCTTTTTGCAGTGCGCCACTAAAGTGCTGAGTGGTGCGCCACTAGTATGAAATCTTTGCTGAGAGCCCCATGACATCAAAGATTCTGGCATATATATGTTTTGTTTCAAAACCACAAATTCAACATCACATACCATATATATCAAATATATAATACATAATATGTGCCCAATAGTTTTAATGATCCACAACACATAACATATATGCAAAGTTGCATAACAAATTTCATGATCCATATATCAAAATTCCATAGCATCCATACATCCAAAATTCCATAGCATCCATATATAGATATAGTTGCATAGCATCCATCCATACATAGCTCCATAGCAAATATAATACACAACGATACTTTGCGGGCATTAGTAAGTAATATTTGGCACTAAAACAAATGCCTTCATGTCCATATCGTAGTCCAAAGAGCATCCGCGTGGCAACCTACAAGATGAAATCATCAACATGTCAACTTTAACACTCTAAATCATGAAGATCTTCAAGAATGGTCTCTAATTACAAATTTGATCTTCAAATGGGTCGAATGATCTCTACTTACATGTTTTGAGCAACAATGCTAGTGATGCAGAGGCGACAAGAGCAACCTCTAGCAAATTACAACACTTGAAAAGCATAGAGATTTCTATTGATAAATAGATAGGAGTAGAGAAAGAAGCACCTTTGGGCGGTACACTCATTGCTTGTCTACTTTTATCTCATGGGGTGTGCAACAAGATCAACCATTTTCTTCGAACTCCTCCAAATTGAGTATGCAACACCTACTATTAAATGTAATGTAACAATGCAGATGCTATTGGAATTATGCCCTAGAGGCAATAATAAATATAGATATTATTATAATTCTTGTATCAAGATAATCGTTTATTATCCATGCTATAATTGTATTGAATAAAGACTTATATACATGTGTGGATACATAGACAAAACACTGTCCCTAGCAAGCCTCTAGTTGGCTAGCCAGTTGATCAAAGATAGTCAGGGTCTTCTGACTATGTACAAGGTGTTGTTGCCTGACAACTGGATCACGTCATTAGGAGAATCACGTGATGGACTAGACCCAAACTAATAGACGTAGCATGTAGATCGTGTCATTTTGTTGCTACTGTTTTCTGCGTGTCAAGTATTTGTTCCTATGACCATGAGATCATATAACTCACTGACACCGGAGGAATGCTTTGTGTGTATCAAACGTCGCAACGTAACTGGGTGACTATAAAGATGCTCTACAGGTATCTCCGCAGGTGTTCGTTGAGTTAGTATGGATCGAGACTGGGATTTGTCACTCCGTATGACGGAGAGGTATCTTGGGGCCCACTCGGTAATACAACATCACACACAAGCCTTGCAAGCAATGTAACTTAGTGTAAGTTGCGGGATCTTGTATTACGGAACGAGTAAAGAGACTTGCCGGTAAACGAGATTGAAATAGGTATGCGGATACTGACGATCGAATCTCGGGCAAGTAACATACCGAGGGACAAAGGGAATGACATACGAGATTATATGAATCCCTAGCACTGAGGTTCAAACGATAAGATCTTCGTAGAATATGTGGGATCCAATATGGGCATCCAGGTCCCGCTATTGGATATTGACCGAGGAGTCACTCGTGTCATGTCTACATAGTTCTCGAACCCGCAGGGTCTGCACACTTAAGGTTCGACGTTGTTTATGCGTATTTAAGTTATATGGTTGGTTACCGAATGTTGTTTGGAGTCCCAGATGAGATCACGGACATCACGAGGGTTTCTGGAATGGTCCGGAAACGAAGATTGATATATAGGATGACCTCATTTGATTACCGGAAGGTTTCCGGAGTTACCGGGAATGTACCGGGAATGACGAATGGGTTCCGGGTGTTCACCGGGGGGGGGGGGGGTGGGGGCAGCCCAACCCGGGGAAGCCCATAGGCCTTGGGGGTGGAGCACCAGCCCTCGGGGGGCTGGTGGGACAGCCCAAGAAGGCCCTATGCGCCATAGATAGAAAATCAAAGAGAAAATAAAAAAAAGGGAGGTGGGAAAGTAGAGAAGGACTCCACCTTCCAATCCTAGTTGGACTAGGATTGGAGGAGGACTCCTCCTCCCTTGGTGGCGCAGCCCTTGGGGCTCCTTGAGCCTCAAGGCAAGCCTCCCCTCCCCTCCTCCTATATATATGGAGCTATTAGGGCTGATTTGAGACGACTTTTGCCACGGCAGCCCGACCACATACCTCCACGGTTTTACCTCTAGATCGCGTTTCTGCGGAGCTCGGGCAGAGCCCTGCTAAGATTAGATCACCACCAACCTCCAGAGCACCGTCACGCTGCCGGAGAACTCATCTACCTCTCCGTCTCTCTTGCTGGATCAAGAAGGCCGAGATCATCGTCGAGCTGTACGTGTGCTGAACGCGGATGTGCCGTCCCTTCGGGACTAGATCGTGAGACGGATCGCGGGACGGTTCGTTGGACGGTTCGCAGGGCGGATCGAGGGACGTGAGGACGTTCCACTACATCAACCGCGTTTCTTAACGCTTCTGCTGTGCGATCTACAAGGGTACATAGATCGGAAATCCCCTCTCGTAGATAGACATCACCATGATAGGTCTTCGTGCGCGTAGGAAATTTTTTGTTTCCCATGCGACATTACCCAATAGTGGCATCATGAGCTAGGTTCATGCGTAGATGTCTTCTCGAGTAGAACACAAAAGTTTTTGTGGGCGGTGATGTGCGTTTTGCTGCCCTCCTTAGTCTTTTCTTGATCCCGCGGTATTGTTGGATCGAAGCGGCTCGGACCGACATTACTCGTACGCTTACGAGAGACTGGTTTCATCGCTACGAGTAACTCCATTGCTCAAAGATGACCGACGAGTGTCAGTTTCTCCAACTTTAGTTGAATCGGATTTGAACGATGAGGTCCTTGGATAAGGTTAAATAGCATTTCATATATCTCCGTTGTGGTGTTTGCGTAAGTAAGATGCGATCCTACTACATACCCATGGTCACCACGTAAAACATGCAACAACACATTAGATGATGTCTAACTTGTTTTTGCAGGGCATGCTTATGATGTGATTGTTGGGATTATGACCTAGAGGCAATAATAAATATAATTATTATTATAATTCCTGTATCAAGATAATCGTTTATTAGCCATGCTATAATTGTATTGAATAAAGACTTATATATATGTGTGGATACATAGACAAAACACTGTCCCTAGCAAGCCTCTAGTTGGCTAGCGAGTTGATCAAAGATAGTCAGGGTCTCCTGATTATGAACAAGGTGTTGTTGCTTGATAACTGGATCACGTCATTAGGAGAATCACGTGATGGAGTAGACCCAAACTAATAGACGTAGCATGTTGATCGTGTCATTTTGTTGCTACTGTTTTCTGCGTGTCAAGTATTTGTTCCTATGACCATGAGTTCATATAACTCACTGACAACGGAGGAATGCTTTGTGTGTATCAAACGTCGCAACATAACTGGGTGACTATAAAGATGCTCTATAGGTATCTCCGAAGGTGTTCGTTGAGTTAGTATGGATCGAGACTGGGATTTGTCACTCCGTGTGACGGAGAGGTATCTCGGGGCCCACTCGGTAATACAACATCACACACAAGCCTTGCAAGCAATGTGACTTAGAGTAAGTTGCGGGATCTTGTATTACGGAACGAGTAAAGAGACTTGCCGGTAAACGAGATTGAAATAGGTATGCGGATACTGACGATCGAATCTCGGGCAAGTAACATACCGAAGGACAAAGGGAATGACATACGGGATTATATGAATCCTTGGCACTGAGGTTCAAACGATAAGATCTTCGTAGAATATGTAGGATCCAATATGTGCATCCAGGTCCCGCTATTGGATATGGACCGAGGAGTCTCTCGGGTCATGTCTACATAGTTCTCGAACCCGCAGGGTCTCCACACTTAAGGTTCGACGTTGTTTTATGCGTATTTGAGTTATATGGTTGGTTACCGAATGTTGTTAGGAGTCCAGGATGAGATCACGGCCGTAATGAGGATTTCCGGAATGGTCCGAAAACGAAGATTGATATATAGGATGACCTCATTTGATTACCGGAAGGTTTTCTGAGTTACCGGGAATGACGAATGGGTTCCAGGTGTTCACCGGGGGGGGGGGGGGGCAACCCACCCCGGGGAAGCCCATAGGTCTTGGGGGTGGCGCACCAGCCCTTAGTGGGCTGGTGGGACAGCCCAAGAAGGCCCTATGCGCCATAGGAAGAAAATCAAAGAGAAAAAAAAGAGGAGGTGGGAAACGGGGGAAGGACTCCTCCTTCCAAACCTAGTTGGACTCGGATTGGAACGGGAGGGTTGCCCCCCTTGGCTCGGCCGAACCCCTTGGGGGTCCTTGGACCCCAAGGGAAGGCTCCCCCTCTTCCCCCTATATATACGGAGGTTTTAGGGCTGATTTGATACAACTTTGCCACGGCAGCCCGACCACATATCTCCACGGTTTTACCTCTAGATCGCGTTTCTGCGGAGCTCGGGCGGAGCCCTGCTGAGATAAGATCATCACCAACCTCCGAAGCGCCGTCACGCTGCCGGAGAACTCATCTACCTCTCCGTCTCTCTTGCTGGATCAAGAAGGCCGAGATCATCGTTGAGTTGTACATGTGCTGAACGCGGAGGTGCTGTCCGTTCGGCACTAGATCGTGGGACTCATCGCGGGACGGTTCGCGGGGCGGATCGAGGGACGTGAGGACGTTCCACTACATCAACCGCGTTTCGTAACGCTTCTGCTGTGCGGTCTACAAGGTTACGTAGATCGAATATCCCCTCTCGTAGATGGACATCACCATGATAGGTCTTCGTGCGCGTAGGAAATTTTTTGTTTCCCATGCGACGTTCCCCAACAGTGGCATCATGAGCTAGGTTCATGCGTAGATGTCTTCTCGAGTAGAACACAAAAGTTTTTGTGGGCGGTGATGTGCGTTTTGCTGCCCTCCTTAGTATTTTCTTGATTCCGCGGTATTGTTGGATTGAAGCGGCTTGGACCGACATTACTCGTACGCTTACGAGAGACTGGTTTCATCGCTACGAGTAACCCCGTTGCTCAAAGATGACTGGCAAGTGTCAGTTTCTCCAACTTTAGTTGAATCGGATTTGACTGAGGAGGTCCTTGGATGAGGTTAAATAGCAAGTCATATATCTCCGTTGTGGTGTTTGCGTAAGTAAGATGCGATCCTACTAGATACCCATGGTCACCACGTAAAACATGCAACAACAAAATTAGAGGACGTCTAACTTGTTTTTGCAGGGTATGCTTGTGATATGATATGGCCAACGATGTGATGTGATATATTGGATGTATGAGATGATCATGTTGTAATAGATAATATCAACTTGCACGTTGATGGTACGGCAACCGGCAGGAGCCATAGGGTTGTCTTTATACTAACGTTTGTGCTTGCAGATGCGTTTACTATTTTGCTAGGATGTAGCTTTAGTAGTAATAGCATGAGTAGCACGACAACCCCGATGGCGACATGTTGATGGAGATCATGGTGTGGCGCCGGTGACAAGAAGATCGTGCCGGTGCTTTGGTGATGGAGATCAAGGAGCACGTGATGATGGCCATATCATGTCACTTATGAATTGCATGTGATGTTAATCCTTTTATGCACCTTATTTTGCTTAGAACGACGGTAGCATTATGAGGTGATCTCTCACTAAAATTTCAAGACGAAATTGTGTTCTCCCCGACTGTTAACCGTTGCTATAGTTCGTCGTTTCGAGACACCACATGATGATTGGGTGTGATAGACTCAACGTTCACATACAACGGGTGCAAAACAGTTGCGCACGCGGAACACTCGGGTTAAGCTTGACGAGCGTAGCATGTGCAGACATGGCCTCGGAACACATGAGACCGAAAGGTCGATCATGAATCATATAGATGATATGCTTAGCATAGGGATGCTTACCACTGAAACTATACTCAACTCACGTGATGATCGGACTTGAGCTAGTCACTACAGGAATCACCTTCTTTGCCGTCTGCCATCACAGACGGCAAAGACAAATACCCGGAAGGCAAAGAACATACCACAGACGGCAAAGATTGTCACGGCCGGCAAATTTTCTGCGTCAGCCTACGACGGCATAGGACATTCTTTGCCGTCCGCCCCCCCGAAGCGGACGGCAAAGCTCTTTGCCGTCAGCTTCCCTGAGGAGCAGTCGGCAAAGAGCTTGAGACCGCAGCCGAGAGGCGTTGCCTCCGTTAGGGGTTAACGGAGGCTCTTTGCCGTCTGCCTGCTGGTCAATCTTTGCCGTCTGCCATATTGCATATCTTTGCCGTCTGCCGTGTCCTCCACTCCCCCTCTCTCCACTCCTGCCCCTCCTTTGTGCCCTCTTCTTTGCCGTCTGCGCCCCCAGCAGGCAGACGACAAAGAGCCTATATGGCCAGCTGCTACTGCCCAGGAAGCACAGCTGGGTGCCATGTGGCATCTTTGCCATCTGCTGGCTGATGGCAAAGGCCTTTGCCATCAGCCAGCAGACGGCAAAGAGCCCATATTGTCACTGTTTTGTTCATTTTATGTTATTTCACAGCAATAATATATATAATTCATAGCACATATATGATATATAGTTCACAACACATATATGATATACATATAAAGTTAACCAATGTCATTTGTTCATAATTGGACATCCATATATCGAAAGAAACCAACATATACAAAGTTTCATCCATATATATATACATATAGTTCCACATATATTGTTCATGAACACATTGTTCATCAACACATACAAAGAACCAACACATTGTTCATCAACTCAAATAAAAAAGGAAACTAAAGCACTCCAACGCCAGCTTCCATGCATGTAGTACATCCAATCTGCAAAATGGGAATAAGAAAGTAAGTACAAGAAGAACAACAACATATATGACAAATAAGCTAAATTGAAGAAGAAAGAGAAGAAGCAATAAGAGAACAAGGAGAAGAAAAACAAGAAGGAGGAGGAGGAGGAGGAGGAGGAGGAGGGGAAGGGGAAGGAGAAGGAGAAGGAGGAGGAGAAGAAGAAAAAAGAAGAGAAGAAGAAGGAGAAGAAGGAGGAGAAGAAGGAGAGAAGAAGGAGGAGAAGAAGGAGGGCTCCTTCTCCTTCTCCTTCTTCTTCTCCTCCTTCCTTCTCCTTCTTCTCTTCTTCTCCTCCTCCTTCTTCTTCTTCTCCTCCTCCTCCTTCTTCTTCTCCTTCTCCTTCTATTCTTCTTCTCTTCTTCCTCTTGTTCTTCCTTCTCCTTCTTTTTGAGCTAAATATTCCAATTATGTCCTGTTAGAGGAAAAGAAGCTAAGTATATAATATTCATGAGCTAACCAAGGTTCTTATGCCATTTTAAGCTTATTACGGTATTTTGGAGCTAAATGGGCTAACTATGTCATTGTTGGGTTAATTAAAGCAAGGATAATATCAAACAGGAGAAGAAAGAGGAGGAGGAGGAGAAGAAGAAGAAATCAAGAAGAAGGAGGAGGAGGAGGAGAAGGAGGAGGAGGAGACGGATAGAAGGTCCTTGGCCTTCTCCTCCTCCTCCTCCTCCTCCTCCTCCTCCCCCTCCCTTCTCCTCCTCCTCCTCCTCCTCCTCCTCCTCCTCCTCCTTCTTCTTGATTTCTTCTTCTTCTCCTCTTCCTCCTCGTTCTTCTTCTTCTCCTCCTCTTTCTTCTTCTTCTTCTTCTACCATAATAAGCTCAAAATGAAAAGAAAGAAGAAGCTCCTCCTCCTCCTCCTCCTCCTCCTTCTTCTCTTCTTCTTCATCTCTTCTTCTTCTTTCTTTTCATTTTGCCTATTTCTTCTCCTCTTCTCCTCTTGTTGGAGCTAAATTACCTAATTATGTCTTTTTTGAGCTAAATATTCCAATTATGTCCTTTTAGAGGAAAAGAAGCTAAGTATATAATATTCATGAGCTAACCAAGGTTCTTATGCCATTTTGAGCTTATTACGGTATTTTGGAGCTAAATGGGCTAACTATGTCATTGTTGGGTTAATTAAAGCAAGGATAATATCAAACAGGAGAAGAAAGAGGAGGAGGAGGAGAAGAAGAAGAAATCAAGAAGAAGGAGGAGGAGGAGGAGAAGGAGGAGGAGGAGACGGATAGAAGGTCCTTGGCCTTCTCCTCCTCCTCCTCCTCCTCCTCCTCCTCCCCCTCCCTTCTCCTCCTCCTCCTCCTCCTCCTCCTCCTCCTCCTCCTTCTTCTTGATTTCTTCTTCTTCTCCTCTTCCTCCTCGTTCTTCTTCTTCTCCTCCTCTTTCTTCTTCTTCTTCTTCTACCATAATAAGCTCAAAATGAAAAGAAAGAAGAAGCTCCTCCTCCTCCTCCTCCTCCTCCTTCTTCTCTTCTTCTTCATCTCTTCTTCTTCTTTCTTTTCATTTTGCCTATTTCTTCTCCTCTTCTCCTCTTGTTGGAGCTAAATTACCTAATTATGTCTTTTTTGAGCTAAATATTCCAATTATGTCCTTTTAGAGGAAAAGAAGCTAAGTATATAATATTCATGAGCTAACCAAGGTTCTTATGCCATTTTGAGCTTATTACGGTATTTTGGAGCTAAATGGGCTAACTATGTCATTGTTGGGTTAATTAAAGCAAGGATAATATGAAAGAAGAGAAGAAAGAGGAGGAGGAGGAGAAGAAGAAGAAATCAAGAAGGAGGAGGAGGAGGAGAAGGAGGAGGAGGAGAAGGATAGAAGGTCCTTGGCCTTCTCCTCCTCCTCCTCCTCCTCCTCCCCCTCCCTTCTCCTCCTCCTCCTCCTCCTCCTCCTCCTTCTCTTCTTCTTCATCTCTTCTTCTTCTTTCTTCTCATTTGGAGCTTATTATGGTAGAAGAAGAAGAAGAAAGAGGAGGAGAAGAAGAAGAACGAGGAGGAAGAGGAGAAGAAGAAGAAATCAAGAAGAAGAAGGAGGAGGAGGAGGAGGAGGAGGAGGAGGAGAAGGCCAGGGGCCTTCTCTTCCTCCTCCTCCTCCTCCTCCTCCTTCTTCTCTTCTTCTTCATCTCTTCTTCTTCTTTATTTTCATTTTGCCTATTTCTTCTCCTCTTCTCCTCTTGTTGGAGCTAAATTACCTAATTATGTCTTTTTGGAGCTAAATATTCCAATTATGTCCTTTTAGAGGAAAAGAAGCTAAGTATATAATATTCATGAGCTAACCAAGGTTCTTATGCCATTTTGAGCTTATTACGGTATTTTGGAGCTAAATGGGCTAACTATGTCATTGTTGGGTTAATTAAAGCAAGGATAATATGAAAGAGGAGAAGAAAGAGGAGGAGGAGGAGAAGAAGAAGAAATCAAGAAGAAGGAGGAGGAGGAGGAGAAGGAGGAGGAGGAGAAGGATAGAAGGTCCTTGGCCTTCTCCTCCTCCTCCTCCTCCTCCTCCTCCTCCTCCTTCTCTTCTTCTTCATCTCTTCTTCTTCTTTCTTTTCATTTTGAGCTTATTATGGTAGAAGAAGAAGAAGAAAGAGGAGGAGAAGAAGAAGAACGAGGAGGAAGAGGAGAAGAAGAAGAAATCAAGAAGAAGGAGGAGGAGGAGGAGGAGAAGGCCAGGGGCCTTCTCCTCCTCCTCCTCCTCCTTCTTCTCTTCTTCTTCATCTCTTCTTCTTCTTTCTTTTCATTTTGCCTATTTCTTCTCCTCTTCTCCTCTTGTTGGAGCAAAATTACCTAATTATGTCTTTTTTGAGCTAAATATTCCAATTATGTCCTTTTAGAGGAAAAGAAGCTAAGTATATAATATTCATGAGCTAACCAAGGTTCTTATGCCATTTTGAGCTTGTTACGGTATTTTGGAGCTAAATGGGCAAACTATGTCATTGTTGGGTTAATTAAAGCAAGGATAATATGAAAGAGGAGAAGAAAGAGGAGGAGGAGGAGAATAAGAAGAAATCAAGAAGAAGGTGGAGGAGGAGGAGAAGGATATAAGGTCCTTGGCCTTCTCCTCCTCCTCCTCCTCCTCCTCCTCCTCCCCCTCCCTTCTCCTCCTCCTCCTCCTCCTCCTCCTCCTCCTCCTTCTTCTCTTCTTCTTCATCTCTTCTTCTTCTTTCTTTTCATTTTGAGCTTATTATGGAATAAGAAGAAGAAGAAAGAGGAGGAGAAGAAGAAGAACGAGGAGGAAGAGGAGAAGAAGAAGAAATCAAGAAGAAGGAGGAGGAGGAGGAGGAGGAGGAGAAGGCCAGGGGCCTTCTCATCCTCCTCCTCCTCCTCCTCCTCCTTCTTCTCTTCTTCTTCATCTCTTCTTCTTCTTTCTTTTCATTTTGCCTATTTCTTCTCCTCTTCTCCTCTTGTTGGAGCTAAATTACCTAATTATGTCTTTTTTGAGCTAAATATTCCAATTATGTCCTTTTAGAGGAAAAGAAGCTAAGTATATAATATTCATGAGCTAACCAAGGTTCTTATGCCATTTTGAGCTTATTACGGTATTTTGGAGCTAAATGGGCTAACTATGTCATTGTTGGGTTAATTAAAGCAAGGATAATATGAAAGAAGAGAAGAAAGAGGAGGAGGAGGAGAAGAAGAAGAAATCAAGTAGGAGGAGGAGGAGGAGAAGGAGGAGGAGGAGAAGGATAGAAGGTCCTTGGCCTTCTCCTCCTCCTCCTCCTCCTCCTCCCCCTCCGTTCTCCTCCTCCTCCTCCTCCTCCTCCTTCTCTTCTTCTTCATCTCTTCTTCTTCTTTCTTTTCATTTGGAGCTTATTATGGTAGAAGAAGAAGAAGAAAGAGGAGGAGAAGAAGAAGAACGAGGAGGAAGAGGAGAAGAAGAAGAAATCAAGAAGAAGAAGGAGGAGGAGGAGGAGGAGGAGGAGGAGGAGAAGGCCAGGGGCCTTCTCTTCCTCCTCCTCCTCCTCCTCCTCCTTCTTCTCTTCTTCTTCATCTCTTCTTCTTCTTTATTTTCATTTTGCCTATTTCTTCTCCTCTTCTCCTCTTGTTGGAGCTAAATTACCTAATTATGTCTTTTTTGAGCTAAATATTCCAATTATGTCCTTTTAGAGGAAAAGAAGCTAAGTATATAATATTCATGAGCTAACCAAGGTTCTTATGCCATTTTGAGCTTATTACGGTATTTTGGAGCTAAATGGGCTAACTATGTCATTGTTGGGTTAATTAAAGCAAGGATAATATGAAAGAGGAGAAGAAAGAGGAGGAGGAGGAGAAGAAGAAGAAATCAAGAAGAAGGAGGAGGAGGAGGAGAAGGAGGAGGAGAAGGATAGAAGGTCCTTGGCCTTCTCCTCCTCCTCCTCCTCCTCCTCCTCCTCCTTCTCTTCTTCTTCATCTCTTCTTCTTCTTTCTTTTCATTTTGAGCTTATTATGGTAGAAGAAGAAGAAGAAAGAGGAGGAGAAGAAGAAGAACGAGGAGGAAGAGGAGAAGAAGAAGAAATCAAGAAGAAGGAGGAGGAGGAGGAGGAGAAGGCCAGGGGCCTTCTCCTCCTCCTCCTCCTCCTTCTTCTCTTCTTCTTCATCTCTTCTTCTTCTTTCTTTTCATTTTGCCTATTTCTTCTCCTCTTCTCCTCTTGTTGGAGAAAAATTACCTAATTATGTCTTTTTTGAGCTAAATATTCCAATTATGTCCTTTTAGAGGAAAAGAAGCTAAGTATATAATATTCATGAGCTAACCAAGGTTCTTATGCCATTTTGAGCTTGTTACGGTATTTTGGAGCTAAATGGGCAAACTATGTCATTGTTGGGTTAATTAAAGCAAGGATAATATGAAAGAGGAGAAGAAAGAGGAGGAGGAGGAGAATAAGAAGAAATCAAGAAGAAGGTGGAGGAGGAGGAGAAGGATATAAGGTCCTTGGCCTTCTCCTCCTCCTCCTCCTCCTCCTCCTCCTCCCCCTCCCTTCTCCTCCTCCTCCTCCTCCTCCTCCTCCTCCTCCTTCTTCTTCTCTTCTTCTTCATCTCTTCTTCTTCTTTCTTTTCATTTTGAGCTTATTATGGAATAAGAAGAAGAAGAAAGAGGAGGAGAAGAAGAAGAACGAGGAGGAAGAGGAGAAGAAGAAGAAATCAAGAAGAAGGAGGAGGAGGAGGAGGAGGAGGAGAAGGCCAGGGGCCTTCTCATCCTCCTCCTCCTCCTCCTCCTCCTTCTTCTCTTCTTCTTCATCTCTTCTTCTTCTTTCTTTTCATTTTGCCTATTTCTTCTCCTCTTCTCCTCTTGTTGGAGCTAAATTACCTAATTATGTCTTTTTTGAGCTAAATATTCCAATTATGTCCTTTTAGAGGAAAAGAAGCTAAGTATATAATATTCATGAGCTAACCAAGGTTCTTATGCCATTTTGAGCTTATTACGGTATTTTGGAGCTAAATGGGCAAACTATGTCATTGTTGGGTTAATTAAAGCAAGGATAATATGAAAGAGGAGAAGAAAGAGGAGGAGGAGGAGAAGAAGAAGAAATCAAGAAGAAGGAGGAGGAGGAGGAGAAGGATAGAAGGTCCTTGGCCTTCTCCTCCTCCTCCTCCTCCTCCTCCCCCTCCCTTCTCCTCCTCCTCCTCCTCCTCCTTCTTCTCTTCTTCTTCATCTCTTCTTCTTCTTTCTTTTCATTTTGAGCTTATTATGGTAGAAGAAGAAGAAGAAAGAGGAGGAGAAGAAGAATAACAAGGAGGAAGAGGAGAAGAAGAAGAAATCAAGAAGAAGGAGGAGGAGGAGGAGGAGGAGAAGGCCAGGGGCCTTCTCCTCCTCCTCCTCCTCCTCCTCCTCCTCCTCCTTCTTCTCTTCTTCTTCATCTCTTCGTCTTCTTTCTTTTCATTTTGCCTATTTCTTCTCCTCTTCTCCTCTTGTTGGAGCTAAATTACCTAATTATGTCTTTTTTGAGCTAAATATTCCAATTATGTCCTTTTAGAGGAAAAGAAGCTAAGTATATAATATTCATGAGCTAACCAAGGTTCTTATGCCATTTGGAGCTTATTACGGTATTTTGGAGCTAAATGGGCTAACTATGTCATTGTTGGGTTAATTAAAGCAAGGATAATATGAAAGAGGAGAAGAAATAGGAGGAGGAGGAGGATAATAAGAAGGAATCAAGAAGAAGGAGGAGGAGGAGGAGGAGGAGGAGAAGGATAGAAGGTCCTTGGCCTTCTCCTCCTACTCCTCCTCCTCCTCCTCCTCCTCCTTCTCCTTCTTCTCTTCTTCTTCATCTCTTCTTCTTCTTTCTTTTCATTTTGAGCTTATTATGGTAGAAGAAGACGAAGAAAGAGGAGGAGAAGAAGAAGAAAGAGGAGGAAGAGGAGAAGAAGAAGAAATCAAGAAGAAGGAGGAGGAGGAGGAGGAGGAGGAGAAGAAGAAAGAGGAGGAGCTTATTATGGCATATTTTCTAATGTTTCTAATCTTCAAGTGCATTGCATTCATCTTGATCTTGTGATCGTCACGCACCTCGGCAACATCCAACTCCAATATCATCTTCTCCTCATAAAGGCTTTTACGGACCTTCGACAACTTATATCTAAGCTAATAATAGATCTTTTGCATCTTTCGATATGCGAAGAGAAGTAAGAAGGTTTACTATTGGGATAACGAAGATATGACCATATTTCTGATCAATTCAACAGACGAGATCGGATAGTAGAATAGAGAGAAGGAACTTCTAGTTTCTGAAAATGATAGAGAGTCAGGAGAGGGTCTATGTTAATAGTGCTCTTTAGATAGGGAGAGGAAAGACGTAACTAGACCGTGAAAATAATATAATCTTTTACCGCTACATCCGCTGGAGAAGAAAACTGAGCAAAGGATATTCCTATCCTTTCTCTAGTTGAAGACTAATCTGGATATTCCCTAACATGCTTCACTCAAACTTCAAAAATTCCTTCCATGAATCTAGGGACGGAAAACCACCTGTGACTTCGCCAAGTCTCCCTTTCTTTGGTCGAAGGCCTCAGGTCAAGATCCTTTTTCCTATCTATTGAAAATGCATAGAGAGATGCTTCTTCCTCTTCAAGTTGGAAGTGTAAGAAGAAATGCGGTAAATAGGAGTTCCATCTACCACGCACTCGACCCACACTCCAGCTAACTTCAGCATCCATACTCAGCTATGAGGAAGGTGCCGAGGACACTATGAACACACACGTACTTGGTTGACTTGACGTCCCGTCTCACAACCGTGTAAGATCTAATAAACAAACAACTTGCTTGCCCAATCCCTATTGAGAGGATTTCTTGAGCTTGAACTTCCTTTTGTAGCTCCGCACAAAAGGACTTCTTTTCATCCGCAATGAAGCTTATACCACCACTTGGTGAGTAAGGCCTGATTTCGTCCCGTCCATAGCACTTCAGAAGTCACTTTGGCGTGGGGCTGCTGGATACTTCTGTTCAATAGGAATAGGAGGAAAAAAAGCTATTGATGAGCATCTATTGGAGTCGATCATTTCCAAGATCTAATTCTAGTTTCTTATTATGTAGTTGAAACACCTCACAATCTTCAGTTTTACGCTTACGCTTAAGGGATGAAATGTTCTTGGTGGATGCAGGACCTAGTACTACAAAAATTTGCATGCAAGATGAGCTTACATGAGTGCCAATCAAGGGAGCCACCAGGCTTGAGAATAAGGTGGTAACAAAGAATTAGTGGCTGGTGAATGACTCATCAAAAAGCGGATTTCTGAGAGGTTCTTTATCGATCTAGTGGCCAATGAATCACTTATCAAAGAGCGAGCAGCCACCAGGTTTAATGATTTTGTGGACCCTGGATGTAGCGGCTGGTGAACCGCGTCTTCTTCCACAAAGATTCAGACAAAACCGAGCTTGGATAGAACTAAAGAAGATTTGGCGAACGAAGAAAAATGTCAAAGGGTTTAGTATAAAAAAATCAAAGGAGGTTATTCAGTAGCCATCGCGGGTTTCATTACTTTTCTTCCATTCAAAAAAGCTCTTCACAAAAAAAGGATAGCGAATGATCGATTCACCATTGATAGCATTAAGACTACAAGGAGGGATATTGTGATAATAGTGACCTCCGGGCTACCATGTCAATTGTAAAAAGTAGTTGATTCGTGTCTTGCAGGAGCAATAATAGTGAAATGAGGACGTAAGCCCCCTAGGTCTTCCTCTTCCTTCTAAACTAATTGCTTTCGCTTGACTCTTCCAGGAGAAAAGTATGATAAGTGGTTGAAGGAAAGCTAAGTTTGGAGGAGAAACTTACCGTAGTGGTCATCAAGGAGGAGAAACACCACGGTTGCTCGCGCCGGCTTCGTTTGGAGAGGGTTGCCCTGGAGAAGGGTCGTGCGATGCCGCTCGGGAGTTATTCTGCAGAAAAGATATTTTGCAATGTCTCAGTTAGCATGATGACACTCAATTATTAATACTAGTTTATAATGAAACTCACCGTGCCAATCGAAGAGAAGACGGGCATCGGCGGAGGGACTTGACCGCTCTTCTCGCACAGACCCTAAAGAGTGGGTCGTATTAGTTAGTATTGAAACAGACATTACACACATGATTTGGCTAATGTGAAAAAAAACATACCACAAAAAGCTCGTACAGGGCCCGTTGACCCGCCTCATTCCGGGCCCTCTCCTCCTCAAGCAATCGTGCCGTGCTCTGGTCCCTCTCATCAAGAGCAGCCTGAAGAGCAGCCTGGCTTGCCAATCTCTCTTTCTCAAGAGCAGCCTGGTTTGCCGCTCTCTCTTTCTGAAGAGCAGCCTGGAAAACCTTTCCTCGTTACCACAGTAATGATCTATGGTGACACACATAATGAAATGGATGAAAGTGTTCTTAGTCCGTACAACTAACCTCGATGGCAAGTTCGACTGGCCGTGGACGACGCGTTATCTCAGGACAGTTGCTCGACTGGCGCGCCTTGATCTCCGGAAGAGTGAGTGGACAACGTATTATCCCATCTCCAATGGCTATCGAGCCATGGGGCCTCCCGCCACCAGATATCATCACCAGCTCTGGATCCAAAGGTTCTTGGCTAGGGTTAAAGTCATCCCCTTTCGTAGCCTTCCCCGCGTCCCTGTATGCCATGAGCTTCTGGTGGGATGATATGTTGGTGAAGTTACTGGGATCATCCAGGTCAGACTTAGAGAATGCCTTCGCCTTCTTGTACGAGGCAGTATGGGCCATGCCATAAACGTCGTACAAGTGTGGCATCTCAGTCTTATTGTGATGCGCCTAAAAGAGAGGAACAAAATATTAGCATAAGAATGAATTGCATGAATCATGAAGCAAATCACATACCCAGTTTCGTCCAAACTGAAGTAAGTTGGCGCTGCCTTGATGGTGTGGCACACCAACCATTTGGCTACGCCGATCCTTCGCATTATCGTGGACGGCTCGCCAGCTGCCTGTGCACCACTCATCAACCAACGCCTCCCAACAATCCATCTTATCCGCACACCATCTCGGGGGCACCTGTAAGTTATTAGAAAGAATTTTCAGCGCTACGCCTATGAATGAAATCAAGAAAACTACGTAGAAGGACTTAAGAATAGGTAATTACCTTCATGTATTGCTCCTTCTTCACAAACTTTCCGCGGCAATCCTTCTTCTCCTTCTTAATACCACGCGTGGCGTAGTAATCTCGAATAGCCTGCGCCCGAGCCTCGTGGCGCAAGTTCTGTAGTAACCACCTACACTCGACCTCGAGAACCCTGGCCGCCGCCTCCTCATATCCATCCTCACACCTATAGAAGGTCTGCAATCAAACGTGAAAACACCGATTAGTACAATAATGAGGTATATGCTTAATTTTACATTCTGTAAAAGGATAATTTACCCAAAAGCTCCTGATCACCATCTCGGCCCTCGTGTGGCACAAGACACCATCTATAATCTCCTCCGGCGGGGCCTGCGCAGCCTGGTAGTGCTCCCAGGTAAATCCTAGTGTAGGAACCTGACCCTCACCAGGCAACGTGACAAACCCTGGGAAATTTGTCCGGCAAAGCACACCAAGGAGGGAGTTCGGCCTGCGGACTCCAAGAGGGTGTACCCATCCCCTGCAGTATGATAAGGTCAGCGCATTAGATATTTGAACAAACTTGAAGGCAAAAGCTAAAAAAAGGGTAAATGTACTTACCTATCTCCTTCAGGTTTTATCACCGGCCTCTGCTCGCGGGTAGCCGGGGCGACCGGGAGACGTGTACTACCACGCTTGTACACGGTAGCCGGGGGCCCGTCCACCTGCACATCGCCCTCGCTATCCATAAGCTCATCCCCGCCATCCCCGCACCCTGAGCCACCCGGACCCTCGGTCCAATCCGGCAACTCGGTACGATCCGGCCAAGGCTCCCATCCGGACCTCTCCACGTCGGGTGAAGCCTCCGGAACCGTAGTCTCCTCCGGCTCGACCCGAGGCTGCTCCTAGACCGGAGTCTCATGGGACGAATGCCCGTGAACACCAGGCTCCTGGACCGGAGTCCCCGTAGCCTCCTCCGCAAACGGGTCGACCATACTAGTCCTATGCTCGGGTGAATGAGCTGGTGGTGGTGGCGAGGACGGCTCAACAGTCCTCCTGGATCTTCCGCGGCCACCACCTCTCCCTGTACCCTTCCCCTTCTTCCCTACCCGACCAGCACCTCTACCAGTGGGCAATGCCGCCGACGAAGAAGAACCCCCGGCTGGTGTCGAAAGACTGTCTGCCAAGGCTCTACAGAGAGATAGGGGTGGAAGGGAAGTACCACCCCTCGTGCGGGGCGCCTGGGAAGAACCCGTCGAGCGCTCTGGACCCGCGCCCACCATCTTTCAACACCTGCTATGATAAAGATTAAAAAAAATTAGTACAACATAAAAAAATTGAATGACTGACATGAATAATAATATGTACATGAATAATAAATATTAAAATATATAAATATTATCTTCTGTTGCCCGGCTCTCCAAGGATTTCTTGAACCCTAGCGTCCGCCGCACCTAACCCTAGCCGCGACGGCGCCATCTCACCGGCGCGTCCGCTCCAGCCCTCGCTCCCCTCCTCCCTGCCCTTACAACCTACGCCGAAGGCCCGGTAGGAACCCTAGTCCTACCAATTTGGTATCCAGAGATTCCAGGCTGATCATGTCGCTCCCTCCACCACCACCGCCGCTCAACACCACCATCGCCCCACTGCCGCAAACCACCACCACCGCCCCGCTGGGACCCAACCCCCGCCGCCGAGCGTCGCCCCCACTACCTACGGGCCGCCGTCGCTGCCGTGGGCCACCCCGGCCTTCCAGCCACTCCACGGAGGGGCGCCGCCACTGCCGCCGCAGCTGCTACTGCAGCACTACCACGCCGCGGGCATTCCTGGCCGGTGTGGCCGGCCACCACCGCGCCGCTAGGGGGGCTGCCCCAACAGTCGCTACCGGCCACCACGGCGCAGGCGTCGGGGGTCGGGGTAGGGGGTCGGGGGTCGAGGGTGAGTGTTGTCGGGGGTCGGGGGTCGGGGGTCGAGGTTACCTATAAAACTTTCTAGGTTACCTATAGAACTTTCTAGGTTACCTATAAAACTTTCTAGGTTACCTATAAAACTTTCCAGGTTACCTATACTACTTTATAAAACTTTCCAGGTTCCATAAAAATATATTTCATGCCGGGGTGTCGTCGAGATGTCGTGTCGGGGCGTCGTGTCGGTGTTTCGGGGCATCGTGTCGGGTGTCAGGGGTGTCGTCGAGATGTCGTGTCGGGGCGTCGTGTCGGGGTTTCGGGGCATCGTGACGGGTGTCAGGGGTGTCGTCGAGATGTCGTGTCGGTGCGACAACTACTATTGCGAGCTGTTGTAATATCCTCAACGTTGTGGCTAGTGCAAGCATAGGCGGCGACCGGAGGGCTCTACACGGTCAACTACAAACCTAACAACTAACCTAACGCACAGTAGGTAATTAACAACTAACCTAACAACTAACCTAGCTCGAGGGGTAATACCACTAACAACTAACCTAATTACCACTAACAACTAACAAGTAACCTAACTAACCTAATTACCAGTACGTAACCACTAACAACTAACCTAACTAACAATAGGTAATTAACAACTAACCTAACTAACCTAATTAATGAATTAAACGAAAAAAGGAAAAAAGGACTCACCGACGAGGAGGAGGGCCGCAGGAGGGGGGGCGCAGGGCGGCGGTGGGGTGTGTAGGTGGGGAGGTGGGGGGGAGGCGGCGGCGGTGCGGCGGCGGCGGCGCTGGGGGCGCAGGGAGGAGGAGGAGGCCGGCAGGGGGGTCGCAGGGCGGCGGTGGGGAGGTGGGGGGGAGGCGGCGGCGGCGGGGCGGCGCCGGCGCTGGGGGCGCAGGGAGGAGGAGGAGGCCCGCAGGGGGTGGCGCAGGGCGTGCGTGGGAGAGAGAGAGCGCGTGGGAGAGAGAGAGTGCGTGGGAGTGAGGAGAGAGGTAGGCGCCGTTAACTTTTCGGGGTCCATCTCCTTTGCCGTCTGCCACTGATCCCCTTTGCCGTCCGCCACGGACGGCAAAGCTACTCAGGCAGACGGCAAAGGGGTGGGTGGGGCCGGGGTGGGATGGGGAGAGAGGAGGGGTGGGGTGGGACAGCTTTGCTGTTGGCCATCCCTACCTTTGCCATCTGCCAGCAGACGGCAAAGAGGTGGCTGATGGCAAATATTTATTTTGCCATCAGCCTCCTCTTTACCGTCTGTTTTTTGCCAACACACGGTAAAGAGGTTCTTCGCCGTCTGTTGGCTGACGGCAAAGATTTGGCGGACGGCAAATATAGGAATTCCAGTAGTGAGTGTAAGTGGATCATGAACCACTCAAATGACTACAGAGATGTACTTTTTGAGTGGGAGTTTAGCAAGTAATTTGATTAAGTTAAACTCTAATTATTTTGAACATAGTCTAAGTCCACTTTGAATATATTTGTGTTGTAGATCATGGCTCACGCGACAGTCACCCTGAATTTTAATACGTTCCTAGAGAAAGCTAAGTTGAAAGATGATGGAAGCAACTTTGTACACTGGGCTCGTAATCTTAAGCTAATATTACAAGCTGGGAAGAAGGATTATGTCCTTAATGCTGCGCTAGGAGATGAACCACCCGCTACGGCTGACCAGGATGTTAAGAACGCTTGGTTAACACGTAGGGAGGACTACTCAGTAGTTCAATGTGCAGTCTTGTATGGCTTAGAACCGGGACTTCAACATTGCTTTGAGCGTCATGGAGCATTTGAGATGTTCCAGGAGTTGAAGTTCATCTTTCAGAAGAACGCCCGGATCGAGAGGTATGAGACCTCCGACAAATTCTATGCTTGCAAGATGGAGGGGAACTCGTCTGTCAGTGAACATGTGCTCAAAATGTCTGGGTACTCAAACCATCTAGCTGAGCTGGGGATTAAACTCCCGCAAGAGGCTATCACTGACAGAATCCTTCAATCACTGCCGCCAAGCTATAAAGGCTTTGTGTTGAACTACAACATGCAAGGGATGAACAAGTCACCCGGCGAGTTGTTTGCGATGCTGAAAGTCGCAGAGTTAGAACTCCGTAAAGAGCATAAAGTGTTGATGGTGAATAAGACCACTGGTTTCAAGAGAAACGGCAAAGGCAAGAAGGGTAATTCAAAGAAGAATGGCAAGCCTGTTGCCAATCCGACGAAGAAACCCAAAGCTGGACCCAAGCCTGAAACAGAGTGTTACTATTGCAAGGGTATGGGTCCCTGGAAGCGCAATTGCCCCAAGTATCTGGCTGATAAGAAGGCGGCCAAAGAAAAATCAGGTATATTTGATATACATGTTATTGATGTGTACTTAACCGGTTCTCGTAGGAGTGCCTGGGTATTCGATACCGGTTCTGTTGCTCATACTTGCAACTCGAAACAGGAACTGCGGAATAGACGAAAGCTGGCGAAAGATGAAATGACGATGCGCGTAGGAAATGGTTCCAAGGTTGATACAATCGCCGTCGGCACAGTTTCACTTCAGTTACCATGAGGATTAGTTATGAACTGGAATCATTGCTATTTAGTGCCTGCGTTGAGCATGAACATTATATCTGGATCTTGTTTATTGCGAGACGGTTACTCTTTTAAGTCAGAGAATAATGGTTGTTCTATTTCTATGAGTAACATCTTTTATGGTCATGCACCCAATGTGAGAGGATTGTTCATATTGAATCTTGATAGAGATACACACATACATAACATTGAGACCAAAAGAGTTAGAGTTAACAATGATAGCGCCATATTTTTGTGGCACTGCCGCTTAGGTCATATTGGTATAAAGCGCATGAAGAAACTCCATGCCGATGGACTTTTGGAGTCACTTGACTTTGATTCACTTGACACGTGCGAACCATGCCTCATGGGCAAGATGACTAAAACTCCGTTCTCCGGAACAATGGAGCGTGCAAGTGACTTGTTGGAAATCAGACATACCGATGTGTGAGGTCCGATGAGCGTAGAGGCACATGGCGGATATCGTTATTTTCTCACATTCACTAACGATTTAAGTAGATATGGTTATGTCTATTTAATGAAGCACAAGTCTGAAACATTTGAAAAGTTCAAGCAATTTCAGAGTGAAGCTGAAAATCATCGTAACAAGAAGATCAAGTTCCTACGGTCTGATCGTGGGGGTGAATATCTGAGTTTCGAGTTTGGTGCTCAGTTAAGACAATGTGGAATTGTTTCACAGTTAACACCGCCTGGAACACCACAGCGTAATGGTGTGTCCGAACGTCGTAATCGTACTTTATTAGAGATGGTGCGATCTATGATGTCTTTTACCGAATTGTCGTTATCATTTTGGGGTTATGCATTAGAAACAGCTGCATTCACTTTAATTAGGGCACCATCAAAATCCGTTGAGACGACACCATACGAACTGTGGTATGGCAAAAGGCCAAAGTTGTCGGTTCTTAAAGTTTGGGGATGTGATGCTTATGTCAAAAAGCTTCAGCCTGAAAAGCTGGAACCCAAAGCGGAAAAGTTTATCTTCATAGGTTACCCAAAAGAGACAGTTGGGTACACCTTCTATCTCAAATCCTAGGGCAAAGTATTTGTTGCTAAAAACGGAGCTTTTCTCGAGAAGGAGTTTCTCTCGAGAGAATTGAGTGGGAGGAAGATAGAACTTGATGAGGTTGTCGAACCTCTCATCCCTCTAGATGGTGGTGCAGGGCAAGGGGAAACCTCTATCATTGCGACGCCGGTTGAGGAGGAAGTTAATGATGATGATCATGAAACTCCGGTTCAAGTTCCAGTCGAACCACGCAGGTCGACAAGACCACGTGCTGCTCCAGAGTGGTACCGTAATCCCATTTTGTCAATCATGTTGTTAGACAACAATGAACCTGCAAGTTATGAAGAAGCAATGGTGGGCCCAGATTCCAACAAATGGCTAGAAGCCATGAAGTCCGAGATAGGATCCATGTATGAGAACAAAGTGTGGACTTTGGAAGTACTACCTGAGGGTCGCAAGGCGATTCAGAACAAATGGATCTTTAAGAGGAAGACGGACGCTGACGGCAATGTGACCGTTTATAAAGCTCGACTTGTGGCAAAGGGTTTTTCACAAGTTCAAGGAGTTGACTAAGATGAGACATTCTCACCCGTAGCGATGCTTAAGTCCGTCAGAATCATGTTAGCAATAGCTGCATTTTTCGATTATGAAATCTGGCAGATGGATGTCAAAACGGCGTTCCTTAACGGTTTCCTTAAGGAAGAGTTGTATACGATGGAACCCGAAGGTTTTTTCGATCCTAAGAATGCTAACAAGGTGTGCAAGCTCCAGCGATCCATTTATGGACTGGTGCAAGCATCTCGAAGTTGGAACAAACGCTTTGATGAGGTGATCAAAGCATTTGGGTTTATACAAGTGGTTGGAGAATCTTGTATTTACAAGAAAGTGAGTGGGAGCTCTGTGGCGTTTCTAATATTACATGTGGACGACATATTGCTGATTGGAAACAACGTAGAGTTTTTGGACAGCATAAAGGATTTCTTGAATAAAAGTTTCTCTATGAAGGACCTAGGAGAAGCTGCTTACATTCTAGGCATTAAGATCTACACGGATAGATCAAAAGGCCTGATAGGACTTTCACAAAGCACATACCTTGATAAAGTTTTGAAGAGGTTCAAAATGGAACAGTCCAAGAAAGGGTTCTTGCCAGTTTTACAAGGTACGAATTGAGTAAGACTCAGTGCCCCGCAACTGATGAGGATAGAGAGCATATGAGCACCGTCCCGTATGCTTCAGCCATAGGTTCTATCATGTATGCAATGCTGTGCACTAGACCGGACGTTAGCTTGGCCATAAGTATGGCAGGCAAGTTCCAGAGTAATCCAGGAGTGGATCACTGGACGGCGGTCAAGAATATCCTGAAGTACCTGAAAAGGACTAAGGAGATGTTTCTAGTGTATAGAGATGACGAAAAGCTCGCCGTAAAGGGTTACGTCGATGCAAGCTTTGACACAGATCCGGACGACTCTAAGTCACAGACCGGATACGTATTTATTCTTAATGGGGGTGCGATAAGCTGGTGCAGTTCCAAGCAAAGCGTCGTAGCAGATTCTACATGTGAATCGGAGTACATGGCTGCCTCGGAGGCGGCTAAGGAGGGTGTCTGGATGAAGCAATTCATGACGGATCTTGGAGTGGTGCCAAGCGCACTGAATCCAATAACCTTGTTCTGTGGCAACACGGGTGCCATTGCCCTAGCAAAGGAACCACGGTTTCACAAGAAGTCCAGACACATCAAACGACGCTTCAACCTCATCCGTGACTACGTCGAAGGGGAGGACGTAAATATATGCAAAGTGCACACGGATATGAATGTAGCAGACTCGCTGACTAAACCTCTTCCACGGGCAAAGCATGATCAACACCAGAACTGTATGGGTGTTAGATTTATTACAATGTAATTTGCATGATGATGTGAGGGCTAGATTATTGACTCTAGTGCAAGTGGGAGACTGTTGGAATTATGCCCTAGAGGCAATAATAAATATAGTTATTATTATAATTCCTGTATCAAGATAATCGTTTATTATCCATGCTATAATTGTATTGAATAAATACTTATATACATGTTTGGATACATAGACAAAACACTGTCCCTAGCAAGCCTCTAGTTGGCTAGCCAATAGATCAAAGATAGTCAGGGTCTTCTGATTATGAACAAGGTGTTGTTGCTTGATAACTGGATCACGTCATTAGGAGAATCATGTGATGGACTAGACCCAAACTAATAGACGTAGCATGTTGATCGTGTCATTTTGTTGCTACTGTTTTCTGCGTGTCAAGTATTTGTTCCTATGACCATGAGATCATATAACTCACTGACACCGGAGGAATGCTTTGTGTGTATCAAACGTCGCAACGTAACTGGGTGACTATAAAGATGCTCTACAGGTATCTCCGAAGGTGTTCGTTGAGTTACTACGGATCGAGACTGGGATTTGTCACTCCGTATGATGGAGAGGTATCATGGGGCCCACTCGGTAATACAACATCACACACAAGCCTTGCAAGCAATGTGACTTAGTGTAAGTTGCGGGATCTTGTATTACGGAACGAGTAAAGAGACTTGCCGGTAAACGAGATTGAAATAGGTATGCGGATACTGACGATCGAATCTCGGGCAAGTAACATACCGAGGGACAAAGGGAATGACATACGGGATTATATGAATCCCTGGCACTGAGGTTCAAACGATAAGATCTTTGTAGAATATGTGGGATCCAATATGGGCATCCAGGTCCCGCTATTGGATATTGACCGAGGAGTCACTTGGGTCATGTCTACATAGTTCTCGAACCCGCAGGGGTCTGCACACTTAAGGTTCGACGTTGTTTTATGCGTATTTGAGTTATATGGTTGGTTACCGAATGTTGTTCGGAGTCCTTGATGAGATCACAGACGTCACGAGGGTTTCCGGAATGGTCCGGAAATGAAGATTGATATATAGGATGACCTAATTTGATTACTGGAAGGTTTTCGGAGTTATCGGGAATGTACCGGGAATGACGAATGGGTTCCGGGTGTTCACCGGGGGGCAGCCCACCCCGGGGAAGCCAATAGGCCTTGGGGGTGGCGCACCATCCCTTGGTGGCCTGGTGGGACAGCCCAAGAAGGCCCTATGCGCCATAGATAGAAAATCAAAGAGAAAAGAAAAAAAAGGGAGGACTCCTTCTCCCTTAGTGGCGCAGCCCTTGGGGCTCCTTGAGCCTCAAGGCAAGCCTCCCCTCCCCTCCTCCTATATTTATATGGAGCTATTAGGGCTGATTTGAGACGACTTTTGCCACGGCAGCCCAACCACATACCTCCACGGTTTTACCTCTAGATCGCGTTTCTGCGGAGCTCGGGCGGAGCCCTGCTGAGATTAGATCACCACCAACCTCCGGAGCGCCGTCACGCTGCCAGAGAACTCATCTCCTCTCCATATCTCTTGCTGGATCAAGAAGGCTGAGATCATCGTCGAGCTGTACGTGTGCTGAACGCGGAGGTGCCGTCCGTTCGGCACTAGATCATGGGACGGATCGCGGGACGGTTCGTGGGACGGTTCGCGGGTCGGATCAAAGGACGTGAGGACGTTCCACTACATCAACCGCGTTTCTTAATGCTTCTGCTGTGCGATCTACAAGGGTACGTAGATCGGAAATCCCCTCTCGTAGATGGACATCACCATGATAGGTCTTCGTGCACGTAGGAAATTTTTTGTTTCCCATGCGACGTTACCGAACAGATGCAACTAAAGAGTAGATACAAAAGTAATGTAAGAAATTTATAAACTTAATTATCACATGTGTGCGCCCATCAAAAGTGCATTCACATATGTACAATCTAGTAATATATAATGTTGCTCGTTCACATTGATTTGTACGGCTTCGGTACAGCCACGTCATCTAATATCAAGGAACTAGTGAACATCTACTTGCACAAAGAGACGATGCGCTATTGATCGTGCTTGTTAACAAGTTCACTCTTCCTGATGCTCAAGTCCTATGCATGCTCAAGTCCTACAGAAACGTTCAGTTGTGGACCATGAGAACAACAGTACAAAAGAGAGTTCACTTTTTTAGCAAATCTATGGTGATATGAATAGATCAAGAAACTAATGCTTTCATATTTAAGAATGCAAGTCACCATTTTTTCACTTCAGTACTTCGTATCCAAAGATAATCATTTCGTTTGATGGCTGCAACTGCAAACTTTCCTTTACTAAGCCCGTACAAGCACTAATTAGTGTGCCGCGTTCGGAAGTAAAGCAGAATATAGGCATAGTAAATGAGCTACAAACAAAGATCTCAAACCCATGCCTAGTCCCAATGATTAAAGGAAAATTACATATGTCAAAAGGAAATAAGGAAGGCAATCCTAAAATTCATCCACACTCAGCTGATGCCTCCCTCCCTCCCTCTCTCTCTCCCCCTCTCACTCCCTCTCTCTCTCACGCGACTGCATTGCAGATGAAGTGTAGGTTTAGACCATGGAGCCCTTTCTCCCTCTCTTCGCTGAGGGAATTCCATAGAATTCCAAACTGAATTTTCAGAAATTTGGATGTTGATTCACTACTAGAATCTGCAAATAGCCCTAGGGTTTATGTAGTTCCCTAGAGCCAAAAAGCAAAACGCTGAGGATTGTTAGTCTTCCTAGGGTTCATTGCAAAATGATAGGTAAACTGAACTTCCCTTAGGGTGCATTTACAGAACTCTAGGTAAACTAAAAGTTCCCTAGTGTGGTCTTTCACCCCTAGGGGTTTCTTGCACCATTTGGCCATGTAAGCACGAACGTGGGGATGGTTCCCTATGGTATTAATTGATACCTTAGGGAGACTTAGCTTTGGCTTGCGCCGGAAGGGAATATTTTTTGCTTCCTATATATGTTCCCGCCACGCACGCCCGCGAGGCGTGTATCTTTTCTTTCACAATTTTGGTTGTCGCTCTTTCCTCCTTCCAAGGTCCAAGCCCACTGATATGTTGGACTAGCTATCCTCCATTAACTTCTACCTCGCACATACCTCCACAGAACACATCTCCGAAATCCATTTCTGTCCTCGGTACTCACCCATGTTCCTATTGATGTTTCTTTCAACCGGCAAGCTGCTGCTCACTACCGCCGCCCACCAACGAATTGGTTGGAAACCATCAACCCCTGAGGGCCCTAGATCTTCTCCACCATCACATTTTTGGCTTGTTTTTGGTGCACCTAGATCTGGATGGGTTAAGTGGCTGTAGTGCCATGGTGATCTCGCCGCTACGTGATTCCCTGTCTGTGTTGCCCATAGGCCACAATCCCTCTTCTCCTCCCGCGACAACCACCACATCCTCTCCATTGCAGTTCATTCTTCCGGTAAGATCTGCTCTTCCTCATCGCCATGGATTGTGCTTACCTTGTTTGAAGAAATGCACAGTTGCAAACTGAAAGTTCAAAGGACATACCTTAACATCTTCCATGTGCAAGATATTTTTTCCTATGGCTACACCAGTGAAAATTATGCTTCCAACACTTCTGTAATTTGCTCGCAGGCGGTTAATTCCTAATTGATTCTCAACTTTATAAAAAGTCACTTTTGATAGAACACGTAAATTCAGTGTATATCACTTGAGGAACAGAGTCATACAACTAGATTGTTTCGTTCATATGTTAGTGTAGGAATAGCAACTAGTTAGAAAATTATGAGTATTGTTCTTGATAATGTAATGTTTTTTTCATACCATTGTCTATAGCCTCTACAACACAAGGTGGTGCAGGACATGGAGTCGTCGCCCTCATGGTCGGCGCCGGCGCCCTTATGGGTGGGTTCATCCTCTTGGTTGTAATCACCGTCGACGTCCTCGTCATCCCATCGTCATCCTACTGCTGCTCCAAACCGAAGCACACATGCATAATACATACACACAGGAGCAAATATAACTTGAAATAGTATAGCAGAGCAAGCTTTGCAGGAAAAAAACAACCTTCTCCTCCTTCCTCGTCCCGTTCTACTCCTTTTCTCTGGACAAGGAAAGCACCAAATTGATGCCCCTAAAAACAAACTCGGTCAGATCAGGGAAAAACGACATTTTTCGTTGAAGTAATCTGAACCAGCAGAAAAATATTGGCTCTTGTCATCTGATGACACACTTCGATCATCAGTTTCAGTGTCTTCTTTCTCCTCGAGACCACGAAGCCTCAGTGGCACCGCATGGAAAGAATGGCCATCAGGTTCATATATTTATCTACATAAATTCTACTCAAATAGCTAATCAAATCAAACAGAGAAGGGAGGGGGAGGGGAGAGGGGCGCACCTTCCCGTGCGCTAGGAGACGTGCTCGACAGATCTGGTCGATAGCGAAGGGGAGAGGGCTGATACGTCCATTTTGCATCATGCTTTCATGTTGATATTTATCGCTTTATGGACTGTTATATTACTTTGTGGTACCATACTTATGCCTTTTCTCTCTTATTTTGCAAGGTTTAATTGAAGAGGGAGAATACCGACAGCTGGAATTCTGGACTTGAAAAGGAGCAAGTCTGAGTCCTCTATTCTGCGCAACTCCAAATGCCCTAAAAATCACCGTGTAATTTTTTGGGAATATATAAAAAATACTGAGCGAAAGAAGTGCCTGAGGGGAGCTACCAGGGGCCCACAAGGCTGGTAGCCGCCACCTGCCCCCTGGCGGCGGCTACAGGGCTTGTGGGCGCCCTGGTGGCCCACTGGCCCCCTCTTCTTCTATATGAAGGGTTTCATCCAGAAAAATATTAGGGTGGAGCTTTTTCATGGACTCTCCGCCGCCACGAGGCGGAACTTGAGCAGAACCAATCTAGAGCTCCGGCAGGACGATCCTGCCGGGGAAACTTCCCTCCCGGAGGGGGAAATCATCGCCATCGTCATCACCAACACCGTCGGAGGGGAGTCATCTCCATCAACATCTTCATCAGCACCATCTCCTCTCCAAACCCTAGTTCATCTCTTGTAACCAATCTCCGTCTCGCGACTCCGATTGGTACTTGTAAGGTTGCTAGTAGTGTTGATTACTCTTCGTAGTTGATGCTAGTTGGATTACTTGGTGGAAGAGTTTATGCTCAGATCCTTGATGCCACTCATTACACCTCTGATCATGAATATGATTATGCTTTGTGAGTAGTTACATTTGTTCCTGAGGACATGGGATAAGTCTTGCTAATAATAGTCATGTGAATTTGGTATTCGTTCGGTATTTTGATATGTTGTATGTTGTCTTTTCCTCTAGTGGTGTTATGTGAACGTCGACTACATAACACTTCACCATATTTGGGCCTAGAGGAAGGCATTGGGGAGTAGTAAGTAGATGATGGGTTGCGAGAGTGATAGAAGCTTAAACCCCAGTCTATGTGTTGCTTCGTAAGGGGCTGATTTGGATCCACTAGTTCAATGCTATGGTTAGACGTTGTCTTAATTCTTCTTTCGTAGTTGTGGATGCTTGCGAGAGGGGTTAATCATAAGTGGGATGCTTGTCCAAGTAAGGGCAGTACCCAAGCGCCGGTCCACCCACATATCAAACTATCAAAGTAACGAACGCGAATCACATGAACATGATGAAACTAGCATGACAGAAATTCTCGTGTGTCCTCGGAAGCGTTTTTCCTCCTATAAGACTTTGTTCAGGCTTGTCCCTTGCTACAAAAGGGATTGGGCCACTTTATTGCACCGTTGCTACTCTTGTTACTTGTTACTTTTCACCTGCTTCGTTTGACCTCACTACACCATCACTTGTTACCGCTACTTTCAGTGCTTGTAGTTATTACCTTGCTGAAAACCGTTTATCAGAGCCTTCTTCTCCTCGTTGGGTTCGACACTCTTACTTATCGAAAGGACTACAATTGATCCCCTATACTTGTGGGTCATCAAGGGCCTACCCACCGACATGTCGTTGGAGATGTCCGCGTCAGGGAGGACGGGGTCCAACGGAGGCGGCGGCGTGGTGGGAAAACCTAGCTTCTTTGCGGCGCAGCCACGACCAGTGGTGGCCGGCCGCGGCGGCGGCAGCAGCCGATGTGGCAAAGAGCGGCCGGGCGGGGCAGGGGTGTAGGGCGGAGTGCCCGGGGCGAGCGGGCGGCGTGCGTGCCCAGCGGGGAATCAGCGCGGGGCTGAGGTGGGGCTGCGGTCGCCGGGGAGTTCGTCAGAGGGGCCGTGGAGCTCGCCGGACTGAGGGGGAGGTGAGAAGAAGGGATGGCCTCACTTCCGTTGTTGAGCAAGGGGGTCTGCGGGGGAGAGGGTGAGGAAATCGGCGGCGCGGTGGGAAACCTAGCTTCTCTACGGGAGAGAGAGGAGGGAAACTGCGGTGGCGCACTGGGTGAGTGGTGCGCCATTACTAGTTAAACTAGTAATGGCGCAATGTGCCCTAGTGCGCCATTAGTACTTTTGGAAAAAATGTTTGTTAGTAGTGGCGCACCGTGTGGGTGTGCACCATTAGTGTCCATCACACTAATGGCGCACCTGCACATGGTGCGCCACTGCTATATAGTAGTGGTGCACCACTTGTCTCGTGCGCCATTAGTATCTATACTATCTATAGCCCTTTTCCTAGTAGTGCATTCCATGGGTAGCAGTATCCACGGGTGCCCTCCGAACAATCAACTTTCTAGGGGGAGTTATTGTTTGTTTATTTTTGTATTATGGAAGACTAGGAATCCTATTTAACAACCTCTCTAATGCAATGACAAGTGAATAAACACCAGTATCGAGAATAACTAGCTTAGCATGGAAGATAATGACCGCTCCATTGCTCCTGGAGCGATACGAGCACACAAAACGGATGTTTATTTGAATATTTAGAGGTGGCTAATACGCTCATTTTGCATCATGAATTACTACTGATATTTGTGTTGATCCTACCCATTATCCCTTTTGTCATACACTGCTTATGGTCTTTCTTTCTGCATACGCAAGGTACATGTAGGATCGAAAGTATGTATAGAGGGGGGGTGATTAGACTACTTGACGAGATAAATTATTTGCCTTTTCCAAATTCTACTTGAGAAACAACTACGACAGTTACAACAGGTTAAGTACACCCTACACATGCAAGTCTAATAGTATAGCAGCGGAAAGTAAAAAATGCAAGTGTAAAGTAGAGGAGTAAGGTAGGGAGATCAAATGCATGAGGTTGACATGGAGATTTTTGGCATGGTTCCGATAGGTGGTGCTATCGTACACCCATGTTAGTGGAGACTTCAACCCACGGAGGGTAACGACAGCGAGTGTCCATAAGGGTCCACAAAGGAGCGACCTTGTCTATTCCACCACGACACTCGTCCACGGAGGACTTGCCTTACTCATGGTAGATCTTCACGAAGTAGGTGATCTCCTTG
Organism: Hordeum vulgare subsp. vulgare; assembly: GCF_904849725.1. NCBI lineage: Eukaryota > Viridiplantae > Streptophyta > Magnoliopsida > Poales > Poaceae > Hordeum > Hordeum vulgare. Next base: position 379,623,482 of record NC_058520.1, on the reverse strand, counting down.
CCCTTACAAACATCTTAGTTCAACTCCACAACACGAAGTAGGAGGCTCCCAAGCGACACCTAACCAATCTTGGAGGCACCACGCTCCAAAAGTTAATAGATGTGGTAGATCTATGAACTCCTTGCTCTTGTGCTTCTAAATATAGTCTCCTCAACACAAATCACTCTCTCACGGAATATGCATGGGTAGGAGAGGTTGATTTGGTGGAAAGCAGTTTGGCAAGTCTAGAGATCAAGTTTCAAATGATTGCATTGTAATATCTTGCTCCCGACACATGAGTTGGTGGTTCTCTCTTAGAAAATGTATCTGGCGGTGAAGTGTGTATTCTGAGTGCTTCTCCCACAAATGGGAGGTGGGTGAAGGGGTATATATAGGCAGCAGCCAAAATCCAACCGTTACGCACAAAAGTGCAAACTCGGTCACACCGAAGTTGAAAAATCGGTGGTACCAACTAGCACAAAGGTGTGAACTTTTGAATCTCGGTGACACCGATATATGAAACTCGGTGGAACCTAAAAGGTGACTAATGTTCAGATGGACACACTTGGTGACACCGATACTCAAACTCGGAAATTCCGATTTTGTGTATCTTAGCAATAGAACGTTGGTCACACTGAACTCGATAGCACCGACTTGGTTTTGGTTGTACCGATTTGGTGGGAATGGCTAGGGTTTCTATCTGAGGTCAAACTCGGTGGATCCGATATGGGAATGTTGGTGACACCGAATTTGTGAATGTGGAACTTGACAGAGTGGATATGTGGGAAAAATAACTAAGTGTTTTGGTGGCTAACTTTGAGCATTTGGGCAGTTAGTTCATTTTACTACCTCTCCCCCTTTTAATAGTATTGGCTTTCCTATGGACTCAAAATTGATTTCTCACAAATATAAAATGAAGAGTCTTCTAACTTGAAGCTTGAGCCAATATTATTCCTTTCCTGCATCCAGGGGCATCTCCACATAATCCTTAAGCCATAGCATCTTTTGAACTTTTTCTGAAATATACTTGGAAAACGTATTATTCCAATGATGCATATGTTGTGATCAATTATCAAAACCAGCGTAGGGAGAAATTGTGCTTTCAGTACATCACTGAGAGGGAAATATTTGGAAACTAGAATTCTGGACCGGGCAACCGAGAAAAGCGCTGAAAAATTAACTTGCTCCAGATGACCTGAAACTTTAGTGAGAATATTTCTGCAATATTTGAGAATTTTTGGGCCAAAAACTTATGGGAGAGGGGCCACCAGTTGGTCACAAGCCAAGAGGGTGCCCTCTGGCTGCTGTTTGATGGCTTGTGGGGCCCTAGTTGGTCCTCTAGTGACCACCTTCGCCTATATGGTGTGTTTTACCCTAGAATAAAATTATAGTAATATTTCGGGACGAAGCGCCGTCATCTCGAGGCAGAAACCTGGACAAATGCCCTTTTGCTCTCTGCCAGAGAGATTCTGTTGGGGAAACTTCCCTCTGAGAGGGGGAAATCAAAGACATTGTCATCACAAACGCTTCCTCCTATGTGAGAGGACCAATCTTCATCAACATCTTCACCAACACCATCTCATCTCCAACCCTAGTTCATCTCTTGTATTCAATCTTTGTCGCAAATCCTCAGATTGGTACATGTGGATTACTAGTTGTGTTGATTACATCTCGTGGTTGATTCTTGTTGGATTACTTGCTGGAAAATATTACGTTCACATCATTAAATATTATTATTACACCTCTGATCTTGAACACGCTGATGATGTGTGAGTAGTAGTTATTGTTCGTGAGGACATGGGAGAAGTCTTGTTATAAGTAATCATATAAAATTGGTATTTGTTCGATATTTTGATTATATGTATGTCATTACTTCTCTTAGCGATGTCATGTGAACGTCGACTACATGACACTTCACCATGCTATGGGCCTAAAGGAAGTCATTGTGGACTAAACATAGATGATGGGTTGCGAGAGTGATAGAAGCTTAAACCCCAGTTTATGTGTTACTTAATAAGGGGTTGATTTTGATCCACATGTTTCAAGCTATGGTTGATTTATCTTAATTCTTCTTTCGTAGTTGTGGATGCTTGCGAGAGGGGGTAATCATAAGTAGGTTGTTAGTTCAAGCAATAACAATACCTTAGGATCGGTCCACCCACGTATCAAATCATAAATGTAGCGAACACGAATTAACTTAATATGATGAACATGACTAGATAGAAATTCACATGTGTCCTCGGGAGCACTTGCTTTATATAAGAGAACTTTCAGGCTTTCACTTTGCTATAAAAAGGATTGGGGGACCTTGCTGCACCTTTGCTACTATTTTTACTTGTCACTTGTTACGAATTATCTTGATACAAAACAATCTATCAATGTTACTTAAAGCACTAGCAAAGAATTCCTTTCTGCAAACTACTTATCATTTCCTTTTGCTCCTCATTGGTTTCGACACTCTTACTTATTGAAAGGACTATGATTCCTCCCCTATACTTGTGGGTTATCAAGACTCTTTCCGACATCGTTTCCGGGGAGTGAAGTTCCTTTGGTAAGTGGAAATTGGTAAACAAACACTTCCGGTACGTGCTGAAATTTACTATTGCTTATCACTATGAACGGTCACCCTTTGAGTGGCTTGTTTGGGGCCCCTTTGCCTTGAACGGAAGTTGAGGAAATTGTTCCTCAACCTGTTAAACTTACAAAAAACATTTATTATTAGATTCTTTTAGGTGTGGTAGAGAAACTGCTGGCTAATCCTTATAACGGTTCAACTCATCCTCATTACCATTTGATATATGTCTATGAGATTTGTGTATTGTTTAAGATTTCAGGTCTAATCAAAGATAAAGTTAAGAAGAAAGTTTTCCCTTTATCTTGGGAGGTAAAAGCACTAATGTTTTACATGCTATTGGATGATATTGGATCATGGGATTGCAATCGCTTGAAGCCAGAATTTCATCATAAGTTTTATCCTATGAATCTAATTCATCATGATCGGAATTTTATTTATAATTACTTGCCTCATGCAGGAGAAAGCATCGATCAATCTTGGGTGAGGTTTAAATCTATGTTGCACACTTGATCCAACCATGAACTCTCTAAGGAATTTATTATACATAATTTTTATTCTCAGCTTTCACATAATGATCTAACATTACTCGATGTTTGTGTTGTTGGTTCCTATATGAAGGAGACTATTGAATTCATATGGGATCTTCTGGAAAAGATTAAACGCAATGCTGAAGATTGGTAACTCAATGAAGGTAAAGAGTCAGGTATAAAGCTTAGCTTTGATTGTGTTAAATCTTTCATGGAAACTTCTCCTTTTCTAGAGTTTAGTAACAAATACGGCCTTGACTGTGAGATAGTAGCTACTTTCCACGAATCGTTTGCTACCTATGTTGACCTTCCCAAGGAAAAGTGGTTTAGATATCATCCTCCCATTGAAAAATTACCCGAGGAACCTGTTAGAATTAAGAAGGAAGAAATTAATATTAACCATGTTGATCCAATTGTTCCTACTACTTACATTAAGAAACCTCCTTTCCCTATTAGGATTAGAGAAGATGCTAAGGATACAACAATCATTAATAAGAATTATGTTAGAACATCTACACCTTCTGAAAAAATAAATCTTGAGCCTAATGTAGCTATAGTTAAAGATCTCCTAGTTGATAATATTGATGGGCAGGTTATTTATCTCTCTGATGAAGCTGGTAGATTTGTTAAACCTGTTAGAAACAAACGAGATGAATTAGATAAAAGAAACCCATGGTAGGCATTCCTGTCATCTCAGTTAAAATTGAATATCATTGCTATCATGGCATCTGAGATATTGATGCTAGTATTAGTGCTATGCCTTTTACATTATAGCAAGAAATTATGCATGATATAGCACCCTTTGAAATTGGAGATATTGATGTCACTATTAAGCTTGCAAACCATGATACTATTTCGCCACTTGGGATTGTTAAAGATGTTGAAGTCTTGTGCGAAAAAGCCAAGTACCCCACTGATTTCCTAGTACTTGGTTCGGAACAATATAAATTTTGTCCCATCATATTTGGTAGACCTTTATTGAATACGGTTAATGCCGAAATTGTGCTACTCGGAAGGTCAAAGTGAACTTTGGTGATATTTCTCATGAGTTTAAATTCTCCAAGCTTAGAAAACAGACACATGAAGAGAATTGCATAGTAGGGATGAAATAATTGGTCTTGCTTATATTGTTGTACCTCCTGCCGATCCACTAGAACAATATTTGCTAGACCGTGAGAATAATATGCATTTGAACGAAAGGAATGAAATAGAGAATATACTCCTTGATCAACAACCTATCCTTAAGCATAACTTACGAGTTGAAATTTAGGTGATCATCCTCCACCCAAGGGAGATCCCGTATTTGAGCTTAAGGATTTACCTGATATTTTGAAATATGCTTATCTTGATGACACAGAGATATATCATGTTATTATTAGTCCTAACCTTGCAGAACATGAAGAAAAGAGATTACCCAAAACTCTAAGGAAGCACATGGCTGTTATTGGATATACTCTTGACGATCTTAAAGGCATAAGCACCACTCTCTGTTATCACAAGATTAATATGGAACCTTATGCTAAAATAGTTGTTGATCATCAACCCCGCCTCAACCCTAAGACGAAAGATGTGGTAAGGACTTAAATACTAAAACTTCTGGAAGCAGTTCTAATCTATCCTATTGCTGATAGTAGATGGGTAAGTCTTATTCACTGTGTTCCTAAGAAAGGTAGTATAACTGTTGTTCCTAATGATAAAAATGAACTTATTCCACAAAGGATAGTAAGTGGTTATAGGACGCTAATTCATTTCAGAAATTAAATAAGGCTACAAGGAAAAATCATTACCCCTTACCTTTTATTGATCAGATGTTAGAAAGATTATCTCAGCACACACACTTTTGTTTTCTTGATGGATACTCTGAATTCTCTCAAATACATGTCTCGGAATAAGACCAAGAGAAAACTACCTTTACTTGCCGCTTTGGAATGTATGCTTGTAGGTGTATGCCTTTTGGTCTATGCAATGCATGCTAAGTGTCGGTGTCAAAACCGATCGATCTCAAGTAGGGGATCCGAAGTATGGATCTAGGATCGATGGGTAACAAGAGACAATGGGGACAGTGTTTTACCCATGTTAGGGCCTCTTGATGGAGGTAAAACCCTACGTCCTGCTCTTGTTATTTTTTATGAGATAGTACAGTGTACAGAGTTGATCTACTGCGAGATCCATGTTGTGGTCTAAACCCTAATTGTAACGAGCTTGATATATCATGTGAGCTATGACCCCCTAGCTTAGAAAGACCCTAGGGGTATCAGGTTTATACAAGATCGGCTACAACAGAGAAGAAATATGCCGATGCCTATATCTCTTTGGATTGCGTGCCAAGTCTTCATAAGAGTCCATCTAGAATCCAACACTTTTGTTAATGGTCGAACAAGCCAGAGAGCCCGGCCCATATGGATAGGTAAGCGATCCATGGACCCCCTAGTCACAGACTCCCTGAGTAGACCGTGAACTAGCCTTCAATACCGAAATCCTCCTCCATTGTTGATGTCATGCGAGGCGAGTTCCTCCTTTCTTCTTTGACCGGAGATAGTTCAACTCTTGATGACTCCTTCTCCTTTAAACAAGTAGTTATACATATAAATTTTTATCCCTGGGCCTATCATTTGAACAACGGGCGGCATCTTTCCTAATTCGAAAGGCCATAGTTTGGCCAGGGCCCATATTTTTAACTTGCGGCTCAAGCCCGTTTTATTTGCACATTCCATCATGGAGATCGTGCCCCCTTTTTCAGGGATAACGTGTATTATCCGAAGTATGTACAGAGGGGGGTGATTAGACAACTTGAGAAAATAAAAACTTAGCCTTTTCCCAATTTTAGTTGTGGGCCAATATTAGCAATTATGACTAGTCAAGTTCACCCTACACATGCATATATAAGAGTATAATAGTGTAAAGTAAAGACATGCAAATATAATTTAGAGGGTAGGGTAGGAAGATCAAACGCAAAGGTTGACACGGTAATTTTTCACGTGGTTGCAATAGGTGGTGCTATCGTACATCTACATTAGTGGAGACTTCCCTCGGAGGGTAACGGCTGCGAGAGTCCACGGAGGGCTCCACCCACAAGGGGTCCACGTAGAAGCGGACTTGTCTATTCCACCATGGGTTACGTCCACATAGGACTAGCCTCACTCATGGTACATCTTCACAAAGTAGGCGATCTCCTTGCCCTTACAAACTTCCTGGTTCTACTCCACAACATGAGGTGGGAGGCTCCCAAGCGACAGATAACCAATCTAGCAGGCACGACCCTCCAAAATGTAATAGATGTGGTAGAAAGATGAACTCCTTGCTCTTGTGCTGGAAAAGATAGTCTCCTTAACACGCAATCACTGTCTCACAGATTTGGTATGGGTAGGAGAGATTGATTTTGTGGAAAGAAACTTGGGGAGGCTAGAGATCAAGTTTCAAATGGTTGGATTTTAATCTCTTGATCTCAACACATGAGTAGGTGGCCCTCTCTTAAAAAAATGGATCCGGCAACTTGGTGTGTGTTCTGAGTGCTTCCTCTATGAATGATAGGAGGTGGAGGGGTATATATAGGCATCCCTAAAAATCCAACTATTACAACATTATTGCCCAACTCGGTGATACTGAAATGAATCTCAGTGGTACCGAGTTGCACTAAATGTGGCAACTTTTGAATTCTCGGTGAGACCAATATATGAATCTCGGTGGTACTGATACGATGACCTAGAGAAGTTTCTAAATCTCGGTGAGAGGGAATCCAAACCCAACAGAAAATTGGTCACTGACCTCGGTGGCACCGATATGAAAGTTACTGGTACCGGGAGATTAGGGTTTGGCATAGGATCTGTGTGGTGGAACATCGGTAGGGGCGAGTGGAAAAAGTTGGTGGCACCGATTTTGCTGGTTTAGCTTTGGACAAAGATATTCTGTAGGAGAATGAGTGAATATTTTTGGTGGATATCTCTAAGGACTTGAGCAACCAATTCATCATAACACCTCACCCCCTTTCAATAGTATTTGCTTTCCTATGGACTCAATTGTAAAATGTAGAGTACTGTTTCTTGAAGCTTGAGCCAATCCTATTCCTTTCCTTGCATCAAGTGGTTTCTCCTCACAATCCTTTAGCCAAGGCATCATTGAACTTTTCTGAAATATTCTTGGATAAGATCAGTAGTCCAGTGATGCATATGTTGTGATTAATTACCAAAACCACCTTAGGGAGAAATTTTGTTTCGAGTCTCCCCTTTTTTGGAAATTGATGACAACATATAGGTAAAATTTTCGACAAGAGATATAATCAATGATTGGCATTAACGCTTTGAGAAGTATGTGAAATCAAGAATTCCCCCTAATTTTTTGCATTATTCTAAATTTGCATTAGAATGCAAATGCACAATCGATTCGGCTCATGGGTCACTCTTCCATGTCACATTCTAAATGATATGAATGAACGGTAATGCACATAACACCAAACAAGTAAGTGAGTGATCATCATGTTGATAGCTCAAAGGTAATAGCATAGTAGCAGCAACCAATCAAGATGAAACACTTCTCCCAAAAGATAAATTCATCCAAAACACCAAATGTTTTGAAAAACAAATGTTTGAAAAACCAAATGAGAGAAAAACAAAAAGGCAAAGCTCTCTCTTTCTCAAAGCCCTAATTGATCTATACACTTCTCCCCCTTTAGCAACAAGTTACCAAAAAGTTCAAAGGTCTAGAACTAATAGTCTCTCTTGGCTCGATCTCCTCCAGTAGTTGACGATGGAGTGGACATGAGATCATCAACGAAGGCTTCTGCGGATGCCCCTGGAGATGGAGGTCTAGACAATGGAGTTACACGAGCTCGAGTTGAAGCTGAAGTGCCCTACCCTATCTTAAAGAAAAGGTTAAAAGTGTTGGAGATATGCCCTAGAGGCAATTATGTATGACGTTATTTCCTATGTGTTTATGAATAAAGATAGTCCTTGGACATTATCAATTATGTGTATTAACAAGTATGTGACTTGTTTGTGAGACTATACATTGTATGATGACTGTCCTAAATGGCCCATAGTCAAAAGAGTTGTGTGGACGTGCAACCAACTAGACTGGCATACGATACGGTGGATGGTCCGGTATCACTGACTATGTAGCATTGGATGCTAGCCAGATAATATGGAATCGGAAAGATCTGGCGGATTCAACGTAGTTGGATCCGAGTCGATATAAGGTCTGAGTTGGACAGACCCAGCTATGAGACACAATGATAGGTCATTTGTGAGTCTCTAGTACAACATACGTTCTATGTCCTAAGACCTGAGTTGGCCCATGTACTCGGGATGGTGACAGACTTGCTTTTGGCCGACCAAACGCTACTCCGTGACTGGGTAGTTACAAAGGTAGGTTTCGGGCTTGTCCAGACCCATCCTCCGAGACGTGGTCCAGAAAGATGGGATTTTCCCCTCCGATCGGGAGAGCTATACTCTGGGCCCCTTGGGTGATCTGACCTGGATAAGCATGGCCGTGTGATGACGATTATGAGATAATCTGAATGTTGGTCAGATTCACTGGAACGAGAAAGAGGTCGCGCGGTAACAAGGATGAGCATGTGACCTTGAGCACGACAAAGTATATCGTGTGGCAAAGGGAACAGAAGTATGAAGTACAACTTCGCCTAACCAGCTTCATCGGACACTTGGAGTCGTCACGTCTTGCTAGAGACCACTACCGACTAGCCGATACAGACGTGGTTTCACTCGCGATGAAGTGAAAGCGAACCTAAAGGGTCGCGCGCTTAAGGGAAGGAACGCATGGGATTTAGGTTCCAGCGAGGCCCAAGGGTTGATCGCTTCAGCGCCGTCATTAGGGTTGTATATGTGTTGCACCTAGACACCACCACTCCCCGCCGCCAACTGTGTGATCCGGACCTAGCAGTCTGCCGCACGATGTTCCTCCTGCACGTGCGGATACCGTAAGAGGTGGTGCACGTGCGCCGCTCCGGCAAACCTGTACATGGGATCCAGCGATAGGCTGTTCGAATGAGATGATCCGGCGACTAGCTGTTCGAGGAAGATTGGACAAGGAGGAGACGGACCATGCGGACATGCTGCCCCAACTCTATTTCCTCTGCACGGCATTGCGCATGTAGTGGTAACGATGTGTGATCCATATCCGTAGCATGTTCTTGGATGTTCTGCGCATAGGAGAAATTTAATTCGCATGCGATGCACCTAGGTAGCACCCAAAAGTGGTATTAGAGCCATTGTTATTCAATTTAGTATTCAGATCGGATGCATATTTGATAAGTGGAGGTGGCGGATGAGATCCATTGTCGTTCTTGAGATCAGCTATGTGCACGGTTGATATGATCAACTGCGCATCGGGATCGTTGCGGCTATGGTTTCTGTGAGTCGGAATAGATGAGCTGGTGACACAATCTACCCCTACCGGTCATTTTCCGCCATTGGGGTTAACAGTGGAACATAAATCCGAGTCGGGACTGCCATGTGCGTAGTGTCGTGTATTTCGTACACGATCACACAAACCGGTAGAATGTGATTCTATGCATATGTTTGTTTTACAGGTTTGATGTGAATAGTATGGCTCATATGTATGTGATGCATGTGTGTAATTTAATATGATATGCGTGTCATGATTGTCAGCCGGCGGGAGCCAAAGTGCTATCATTTTATTGCATAATGGCATGCGTGTCGACTTGTGATTCACTGTAAATTCTTTACTAGTTTTAGTAGTTGGAGGATAGAGATCAAGTTCGAGGCATTGGCGTCCTGGCATGATGAACAAGATGGAGTTCCGCCCTGACCATCGGAGTTGGAGTCGGTCTGGAAGGACGTCCATGAAGGAGCCATACTATTTCACATATTTATGGTTATATGTGATTGATATTGCTTCTTTTTTTCTATGCATGTTAGAGTGTAGAAAGATCCCTCATTAATATGAAGCATATTTCCATTCGGATGTTGCACCATCACACGTCAAGTACGTCTAGTGGTGGGCTCATGAAATTGAGGTGCTACTAGGTGTCCTTAAACTGGAGGGTTCGTGTCGGACACGGACATGCACTGCATATGTTTAACTTGAGAAGGCTATCAAAATGGTTTTGGGCCTTGTGGCATAGAAGGTTGGGAGCCGGGGTATAAGATACCTACCCGACCCAAAGGAGTCGTATAGAGATACGATTAGCAAGGTGTTGCTTACTAAATAGGCAAGTTGGCTAGCAGTGATGCTAAAGCTCACGAGCCGCTCGCGCTAGCCGGATCCTGAATCACTGAGAGTTTGCGGAGGGATGCCGACTTCAGTGGTAGTAGTTCGATTTAATGCTTGAATTACTCTACATAAATGCATTGCTTAGTGATTGCATATTTTTTGTTGTAGATCAATGGCACCACCTGTGTCGGCGATGCGAGGTCGACACCTATGGGAATCAATGTGAAACCCTTGTGATCGTAGGGCGGGGAGAGGTGACGTGAAGAGCAGAGCTAACAATTAGCACCCGACAAGCCTTTTTACCTAGGTTCAGGCTGCTTACGTGTAAAGCACTACGTCCTGCTTGTCTGGTTGTATTAAGCGTTTTGTTGTTGATTCTTACAGTGACTGTTGATAACCGTCTTATCGGCCAATGTCCAAAGAGTCTAACCCATTCAAAATGAGCTAAGGGCCTCCTTTTATAGGCAAAGGGGTCACCAACAGTGCTCGGTGGTAGGTTCACGAGGATTTAAAGTGAACCTATGGCGGTGCTTATCCATCTACCGCTGTCAGGTGCATTTAATGCACATCTTGTCCTTGTCGGCGATGTGCTTGTGAAGACACGTATCCATGTGTTTCGACACCTGGACGCTGTGCTGGCGCATGCGGAATGCGCTGGCACTTGGGGGGCGGTGGCACTTTGGCAAGGGCGGTTGCCCACCAGTGGCTAGGCCCGTCATCCCACCAAGGAGCTTGCCGGGGCCTTGAGTCTCCATCCTGGCAAGGGAGCTTACCGGGGGCTTTAGTCGTCATCCCGGCAAGGGAGCTTGTTGGAGTCTTGTACTTGATGAGTTCATCACGCCCATCGAATGGGCGCGGCCTTGGTCATCTTCCCGACAAGGCATGCTTGTCGAGGCCTTGATAATCTTGGGGGTTGCATCTTGACTGGGTCCTGCCATGCCCTGCCGGCAGAGGCTCTTTGCGCCCGTGCACAAGTCTGGGGCACTAGGGACCCCGGTATTTAGTGCACCGACAACCTGCTAAAAACTTTGCATTGAAATCAATTCTGGAAAAGGACAAACTAAATTAAACAAACTTTACCACTTGGTATAGAAATCTGAGTATTGTTCTCAAGCACGATAAAAAGGAACATGTTCTAGAGGATGCACTTCGAGAGGTACCTGCCGAGAATGCTACTGCCACAACCAAGAATGCCTACCATAAACTCGTTGATGAATCGAACGAGATCAACTGCCACATGCTGGCTTGTATGGAGCCTGATTTGCAACAACATTTCAAAGACATTGTGGCTTTCGATATGATCTAGAGTCTCAAGAGCATGTTTCAGGCTCAGGCTAGGACCAAAAGGTTCAACGTCTGGCGATCCTTGATGGATTTTAAGCTAAAGGAAGGTGATCCACTAAGCCCGCATATGATCAAGATGATCGGATACGTGCAAGCTTTGGATTGTTTGGGCTTCCCGCTCTCGGATGAGCTGGCTACTCATGCAGTTACGGGTTCTCTTCCATCTATCCATGGGACATCACGAACTATCATATGCATGGCATGGATAAGAAGCTCACTAAATTGCATGGGATGCTCAAGGTGGCAGAGCAAGATATTAAGAAAGGCACGCATCAAGTGTTGATGGTGCAGAACTCGGCAAAGTTCAAGAAGAATTGGTCCAAGAAAAAGGGTAAGGCAAAGGGCACGGAGAAGGTTGTCTCCACCACTGATCTGAAGTCCAGACCGAACTCAAAGACCATTTGCTATCATTGCAAGGAAGCTGGTCACTGGAAGAGGAACTGTAGCAAGTGGCTTGCTGAGCATGGCAAGAAGGCCGGAGATGCTTCTTCAAGGAAAGGTACACTTGTTACATATGTTATAAACATTTAACTTGCTGACATACCTATTAGCTCTTGGGTATTTTATACCGGATCGGTTGTTCATATTTGCAACTCGATGCAGGTGCTGGTAAGAACTAGGCTTGTGGCACAAGGGGAGATTGACATCACGGTCGGTAACAAAGCAAAAATTGTTGCGCTCGAGGTCGGCACGATGCAACTCCAGCTTCCTTCTGGATTTATTTTGGAATTGAATAACTGTTATTACATTCCTCCACTTAGTCGGAACATTATTTCCACCTCATGCTTGATGAGTGAGGGTTACGAATTCATTTTATTTGAATGGAATGTTCCACGGCTATGCACCCACTGTAGATGGGTTATTTATTTTGAATCTAGAAATAGAACTTGTTTATAACATGAAGGTCAAGAGGCCTATGCCTAATGAGATAAATCCCACATACTTCTGGCATTGCCGGCTTGGACAAATTAGTCTGAAACGCATGAAGAAGCTCCATGATGATGGACTCCTAACTTCGTCTGACTTAGGATTGTTCAAGACATGCCAACCATGCTTGCTGGGCAAGATGACTAAGTCTCCTTTTGCAAAGAGTTGCGAGAGGGAGTCCGAGCTGTTGGAGCTTATACATAGTGATGTGTGTGGCCCAATGAGCACAACGGCTAGAGGTGGATATCAGTACTTCATGACTTTTACCGATGACTTGAGTAGATATGGATACATCTATTTGATGAGGCATAAGTCAGAGACTTTTGAAAAGTTTAAAGAGTTTCAGAATGAGGTTGAAAATCAGCTCGGCAAGACGATAAAGCTCCTACGATCAGATTGTGGAGGTGAGTACATGAGCCATGAGTTTGATGATCATATGAAAAGCCAGGTATAGTACGTCAACTCAGACCTCCGTGAACACCGCAAAGTAACGGCGTGTCAGAATGGAGAAATCGAACATTGTTGGACATGGTCCGATCGATGATGAGCAAATCGGATTTACCCTTGTCATTTTGGGGATATGCTTTAGAAACTGCAGGTTTGACACTTAAAAGGGTACCATCCAGATCCGTAGACAAGACACCGCATGAGATGTGGAATGGGAAGAGTCCTAGTTTGTCTTTTATAAAGATTTGGGGTTGTGAAGCATTTGTCATGCGACTCATGTCACACAAGCTTACACATAAGTCGGATAAATGCATATTCGATGGATATCACATGGAAAACTTGGGATACAACTTCTATAAACGAGAAGAGAACAAAGTGTTTGTTGCTCGGAATGGGGTTTTCCAAGAGAAAGAATTTCTGAGTGGGGAGGCCAGTGGGAGAATGGTGCGACTCGAAGAAATTCTAGAGCCACTCGGGGATGACTCAACTATTGATGAGATCATACCGGAGTCGGTGAGGGAACCCATAGTAGAGTCGGCACCGGAGCCATGGAGGTCGGATAGATTGCGCAAAGTGCGCGATGTATTGTTGCTAGAAAGAGATGGGCCAGCCACATACGCAGAAGTGATACGTCTCCAACGTATCTATAATTTTTGCTGGTTCCATGCTATTATCTTGTCAACTTTGGATGTTTTGTATGCATTTTATATCTTTTCTGGGACTAACCTATTAACTCAGTGCCAAGTGCTAGTTCCTGTTTTTTCCGTGTTTTTGACCCTTTTCAGACAAGAATATTAAACGGAGTTCAAACGGAATAAAATCTTCGGAATGATTTTTTCCGTAATAGAAGATACGCGGGGAACTTGAGAACCAAGGCAAAGGACCCCGGGGGAGGTCACAAGCCCCCTAGGCGCGGCCTGGGGCCGCGCCTAGTAGGCTTGTGGGCCACCCGTGGCTCCTTTGCCTTACCTCTTCCGCCTATAAATTCCACGAAAATCTGAAACCAAGGGAGAGAGCCACGAAAATACTTTTCCACCACCGCAAGCTTCTGTCTCGCAAGATCCCATCTGGGGCCGTTGTGGTGCCGTGCCGGAGGGGGGATTCGGAAACGGATGGATTCTTCATCAACACCATTGCCTCTCCGATGACGCGTGAGTAGTTCACCATAGACCTTCGGGTCCATAGCTAGTAGCTAGATGGCTTCTTCTCTCTCTTGGATCTTCAATGCAAAGATCTACATGATCTTCATGGAAATCTATACAATGTAATCTTCTTTTGCGGTGTGTTTGTCGAGATCCGATGAATTGTGGATTTATGATCAGATTATCTATGATTATTATTTGAGTTTCCTCTGATCTCTTATATGCATGATTTCGTATCCTTGTAATTATCTTCGTGTTGTGGGTTTCATTTGGCCAACTTGATCTATAATTCTTGCAATGGGAGAAGTGCTTGGTTTTGGGTTCATACCGTGCAGTGTCCTCACCCAGTGACAAAAGGGGTAGCGAGGCACGCATCATGTTGTTGCCATCAAGGGTAAAAAGATAGGGTTTATATCTATTGCATGAATTTATCCCTCTACATCATGTCATCTAGCTTAAGGCGTTACTCTGTTTGTTATGAACTCAATACACTAGATGCATGCTGGATAGCGGTCGATGTGTGGAGTAATAGTAGTAGATGCAGAAAGTATCGGTCTACTTGTCTCGGACGTGATGCCTATATGTATGATCATTGCCTTAGATATCATCATGACTTTGCGCGGTTCTATCAATTGCTCGACAGTAATTCGTTCACCCACCGTAATATTTGCTATCATGAGAGAAGCCTCTAGTCAACACTAAGGCCCCTGGCTCTACTTCACATCATATTTTCAGCTCTGCACTTTTACTTTGTTGCACTTTCCACCTTTAGGTCTCACCTTGCAATTAATCATGAAGGGATTGACAACCCCTTTTTAGTGTTGGGTGCAAGTTTGTTTGTTTTTCCGCAGGTACATTGGTGACTTGCCTTGATACTCCTACTAGATTGATACCTTGGTTCTCAAACTGAGGGAAATACTTACTGCTACTGTGCTGCATCACCCTTTCCTCTTCAACGGAAAAACAAACGCAAGCTCAAGAGGTAGCAAGAAGAATTTCTGGCACCGTTGCCGGGGAGTATCAAGTCAAGAATAGTTGCTTATCCAAGTATTATTCTAAGTGTCAATTTCTAGCACCAGGGATTATTCTAAGTGAAGCTTATCCAAGTAACTGTCGAAAACTCATCTCTTTCATTTACTTTTTTGCCTCTCGTTTTCCTCTCCCCCACTTGTGAAAAACAAAAATTTACAAAAATATTTGCCTTTTTCGTTCGCCCTTTTCTTTCGCTTGCTTTATGTTCACTTGTGTGTTTGTCTGCTTGCTGAAGTCACCATGACTGAAAACACCAAACTTTGTGACTTCTCGAATACTAATAATAATGATTTTATTAGTACTCCGATTGCTCCCGCCACTAGTGCGGAATCGTATGAAATCAATGCTGCTTTGCTGAATCTTGTTATGAAAGAGCAATTTTCCGGCCTTCCTAGTGAAGATGCCGCATCCCATCTTAATACCTTCATTGAGTTTTGTGATATGCAAAAGAAGAAATATGTGGATAATGATGTGATTAAATTGAAGCTATTTCCGTTCTCATTGCTAGATCGAGCAAAAACTTGGTTTTCATCTTTACCCAAAAATAGGATTGATCCTTGGAACAAGTGTAAAGATTCTTATATATCCAAGTATTTTCCAGCGGCTAAGATTATCTCTCTCCGTAATGATATCATGAATTTTAAGCAACTAGATCATGAACATGTCACACAATCTTGGGAGAGAATGAAATTGATGATTAGAAATTGTCCCGCTCATGGCTTGAGTCTTTGGATGATTATACAAATCTTCTATGCTGGTTTGAATTTTGCTTCTAGAAATATCTTAGATTCCGCCTCCGGTAGAACTTTCATGGAAATCACATTAGGAGAAGCCACAAAACTCCTAGACAATATCGTGACAAACTATTCTCAATGGCACACTAAAAGATCACCTACTAGTAAAAAAGTGCATGCTATAGAAGAAATTAACTCTTTGAGTGCTAAGATGGATGAGTTAATCAAATTGTTTGCTAGTAAATGTGCTCCTTTAGATCCAAACGATATGCCCTTGTCTTCCTTGATTGAGAGTGGCAATGAGAGCTTGGATGTTAATTTTGTTGGTAGGAATAATTTTGGCAACAACAATGCTTATAGAGGAAACTTTATTCCTAGGCCTTTTCCTAGTAATCCCTCTAATAACTTTGGCAATTCCTACAACAATGCTCATGGAAATTACAATAAATTACCCTCTGATCTAGAGAGTAATATTAAAGAGTTTATCCACTCGCAAAAGATTTTCAATGCGTCCATAGAAGAAAAACTGCTCAAAATTGATGACTTGGCTAGGACCGTTGATAGAATGTCTCTTGATATTGATGCGTTGAAATTGAGATGTGCTCCTCCCAAGATCAATATGGATGAAACTTTAAAAGCTATGCATGTTTCCATGAATGAGAGTAAAGTAAGAACTGCCCAAATTCGTGCCAAACATGAATGGCTTAAAAAGGCGTGTTCTCGTGATGAGAATCATGAAGATCTTAAAGTGCTTGGTGTGACTCCCATTGAATCCTTGTTTTCTAATGTCAAACCTAATGATGATGGGGCTGGATATGAATCCTCTTTGGTTGAGAAACACCCCAATGATTCGGAGACTATATATCTTGATGCTAAAAGCATTGAAAGTGGAGTAAAGGATATCAAAAGTTTGAGTAGTAATGAAGTTACTACTTTGGATTTCAAGGAATTCAATTATGATACTTGCTCTTTGATTGAATGTATTTCCTTGATGCAATCCATGCTAAACTCTCCACACGCTTATATCCAAAACAATGCCTTTATCGATCATATCTTCGACGCTATGATGAAATCTCTTGAAGAGAAACTTAAGTTGGAAGTTTCTATTCCTAGAACACTTCATGATGAGTGGGAACCTACTATCAAAATCAAGATTAAAACTATGAATGCAATGCTTTGTGTGATTCGGGTGCTAGTGTTTCCGCTATTCCAAACTCTTTATGTGATGTTCTAGGCTTCAATGAGATTGATGAGTGCTCTCTTAATTTGCATCTTGCGGATTCTACTATTAAGAAACCTATGGGAAGGATCAATGATGTTCTTATTATTCCAAATAGGAACTATGTACCCGTAGATTTCATTGTGCTTGATATTGATTGCAATCCGACATGTCCTATCATTCTTCGTAGACCTTTCCTAAGGACTATTGGTGCTGTCAACGATATGAAGGAAGGGAATATTAGATTTTAATTTCCATAAAAGAAGGGCATGGAACATTTTACTAGAAAGAAAATAAGATTGCCTTATGAATCCATGATGAGGGGTACTTATGGTTTGAGCACCAAAGACGACGATACTTGATTCTATCGCCTTATCTTTGGGCTTGTTGGGAGGCAACCCAATGAATTTATCTTTGTTTTTTGCTTTCTTTTTTGTTGTGTCCACACCATCATAATTCTGTTATGACTGTGTTCTTTGTGTTTCTTTTTGTGTTTGTGCCAAGTAAAACCTTTATGACTAGTTTTGGTGATGGTTGTTTGATCTTGCTGAAAAAGGCAGAAACTTTGCGCTCACGAAATTATTTTTAATTCCTATCCAGAAAGATCTTTTGAGTAGATTCCTTTTGCTTCTGGTTTGATATGCCAATTTCCCCAATTGCCATAATTTTTCAGAATTTTTGATATACAAGAAGTACACGAAGTATACAGATTGCTACAGATTGGTCTGTTTTTGACATATTCCGTTTTTGTTGTGTTGATTGCTTATTTTGATGAAACTATGGATAGTATCGGGGGGTACTAGCCATGTAAAAGTGAGAATACAGTAATATAACACCAATATAAATAGAAATCAAGTTTGCTACAGTACCTAAAGAGTTGGTAGTTTGTTTTCTTGTGCTAATGATATCACGAATTTCTGTTTAAGTTTTGTGTTGTGAAATTTTCAAGTTTTGGGTGATGTTCTCATGGATAATGGGATAAATAGTGGAAAGAGCTCAAGCTTGGGGATGCCCAAGGCATACATAGACAAATTCAAGGGCACCAAAAAGCCTAAGCTTGGGGATGCCCCCGGAAGGCATCCCCTCTTTCGTCTTCAATCCATCGGTAACGTTACTTGGAGCTATATTTTTATTCACCATATGATATGTGTTTTGCTTGAAGCGTCGTGTATTATAGGAGTCTTTTCTTTGTGTTTTGTCACAATCATCCTTGCTGCACACCTTTTTTAGAGAGACATGCGCTCATCGTGAATTTGCTAGAATACTCATTGAGCTTCGCTTATATCTTTTGAGTTAGGCAATTTAGCTCGCATGTGCTTCACTTATATCTTTTGAGCTAGATAACTTTGCTCTAGTGGTTCACTTAGATCTTTTTAGAGAACGGTGGTGTCATATTTTGGATAAATAAGAACTCTCAATCTTCACTTATATCTTTTTGAGAGTGCTCTCTCTGAGTAACTTGGTAATTGGCTTGTGCTATGAAAGTAGTCCTAAAGATGATAGGCCTCCAAAGAGGATATAATAAAAACTTCCATATTCATGTGCATCAATTAGTAAAGAGAAGTTTGATTCCTCTCAATTAGTTTTGAGACATGGATATGGTGATATTAGAGTTATGTTAGTAGGGTGTTGTGAATCTAGAAATACTTGTGTTGAAGTTAGTGATTCACGTAACATGCACGTATGGTGAACCTCTATGTTAGGAAGTCGGAGCATAGTTGATATATTGATTGTCATCCTTTGTGTGGCGGTCGGGATCGCGCGATGGTTAACACCTACCAACCCTTCCCCTAGGAGTATGCGTTTAGCACCTTGTTTCGATTACTAATAAAACTTTCGCAATAAGTATATGAGTTCTTCATGACTAATGTGAGTCCATGGTATAGATGCACTTTCACCTTCCACCGTTGCTAGCCTCTCTAGTGCCGCGCAACTTTCGCCGGTGCACAAACCCACCATATACCTTCCTCAAAACAGCCATCATACCTACCTATTATGGCATTTTCATAGCCATTCCGAGATATACTGCCATGAAACTCCCACCGTTCCATCTCATGACTTGTGCCGTCACTTACATATTGCCATTGCATGATCGTAAGATAGCTAGCGATATGTTTCAACGTCACATGCCAAGGTAGATCATTGGACATCCCGGTACACTTCCGGAGGCATTTCCTATAGAGTCATCATTGCTCTAAGTATTGAGTTGTGAGTAAATAAAAGTGTGATGATCATCATTATTAGAGCATTGTCCCATGTGAGGAAATAAAAAAAGAGAGGCCAAAGATGCCCACCAAAAAAAATGAAAAGAGGCCAAAGAGCCCATCCAAAAAAAAAGAGAGAGAGAAAAAGAGAGAAGGGACAATGCTACTATCTTTTTCCGCACTTGTGCTTCACAATAGCACCATGTTCTTCATGATAGAGAGTCTCTTGTTTTGACACTTCCATATACTAGTGCGAATCTTCATTATATAACTTGGCTTGTATATTCAAATGATGGGCTTCCTCAAAATTGCCCTAGGTCTTCGTGAGCAAGCTAGTTGGGTGCACACCCACTAGTTTTCGTTTTGAGATTTCACACACTTATAGCTCTAAGTGCATCCGTTGCATGGTAATCCCTACTCATTCACATTGATATCTATTGATGGGCATCTCCATAGCCCTTTGATACGCCGAGTCGATGTGACCATGTCCTCCTTTTTGCCTCACAACCTCCACCACACTCTATTTCACCTATAGTGCTATATCCATGGCTCACGCTCATACATTGCGTGAGAGTTGAAAAAGCTTTGAGAAAGTAAGAGTGAGAAAACAATTACTTGGCCAATACCGGGGTTGTGCATGATTTAAATTCGTTGTGTGGGGATGATTGAGCATAGCCAGACTATATGATTTTGTAGGGATAACTTTCTTTGGCCTTGTTATTTCGAAAGTTCATGATTACCTTGCTAGTTTGCTTGAAGTATTATTGTGTTCATGTCAATAGCAAACTATTGTTTTGAATCTTACGGATCTGAACATTCATGTCACATGAAAGAAGTTGCAAAGGAAAAATATGTTAGGTAGCATTCCACATCAAAAATTCAGTCTTTACCACTTCCCTACTCGAGGACGAGCAGGAGTTAAGCTTGGGGATGCTAGATACGTCTCCAACGTATCTATAATTTTTCATGGTTCCATGCTATTATCTTGTCAACTTTGGATGTTTTGTATGCATTTTATATCTTTTTTGGGACTAACCTATTAACTCAGTGTCAAGTGCGAGTTCCTATTTTTTCCGTGTTTTTGACCCTTTTCAGAGGAGAATATTAAACGGAATCCAAACGGAATAAAATCTACGAAATGATTTTTTTTGGTAATAGAAGATACGCGGGGAACTTGAGAACCAAGGCAAAGGACCCCGGAGGAGGTCACAAGCAGGCTTGTGGGCCCCCCGTGGCTCCTTTTCCCTACCTCTTCCGCCTATAAATTCCCTAAAACCTGAAACCACGGGAGAGAGCCACGAAAATACTTCTTTGCGGACGCAAGCTTATGTCTCCGAAAGATCCCATCTACGGACCATTCTGGTGCCCTGTCGGAGGGGGGTTTGGGCACAGAGGGATTCTTCATCAACACCATTGCCTCTCCGATGATGCGTGAGTAGTTCACCACAGACCTTCGGGTCCATAGCTAGTAGCTAGATGGCTTCTTCTCTCTCTTGGATCTTCAATACAAAGTTCTCCATGATCTTCATGGAGATCTATACAATGTAATCTTATTTTGCGGTGTGTTTGTCGAGATTCGATGAATTGTGGATTTATGATCAGATTATCTATGATTATTATTTGAGTTTCCTCTGATCTCTTATATGCATGATTTCGTATCCTTGTAACTCTCTTCGAGTTGTGGATTTCGTTTGGCCAACTTGATCTATAATTCTTGCAATGGGAGAAGTGCTTGGTTTTGGGTTCATACCGTGCATTGTCCTAATCATGTTGTTGCCATCAAGGGTAAAAAGATGGTAGTTATATCTATTGCATGAATTTATCCCTCTACATCATGTCATCTTGCTTAAGGCGTTAATCTGTTTGTTATGTACTCAATACACTAGATGCATGTTGGATAGTGGTCGATGTGTGGAGTAACAGTAGTAGATGAAGAAATTATCGGTCTACTTGTCTCGGGCGTGATGCATATATGTATGATCATTGCCTTAGATGTCATCATGACTTTGCGCGGTTCTATCAATTGCTCGACAGTAATTCGTTCACCCACCGTAATATTTGCTATCATGAGAGAAGCCTCTAGTGAACACTATGGCCCCGGGGTCTACTTCACGTCATATTTTCAGCCCTACACTTTTACTTTGTTGCACTTTCCACCTTCAGATCTCACCATGCAATTAATCATGAAGGGATTGACAACCCCTTTATAGCGTTGGGTGCAAGTTTGTTTGTTTTTGCCCAGGTACATTGGAGACTTGCCTTGATACTCCTACTGGATTGATAGCTTGGTTCTCAAACTGAGGGAAATACGTACTGCTACTGTGCTGCATCACCCTTTCCTTTCAAGGGAAAAACCAACGCAAGCTCAAGAGGTAGCAGGAAGCAATGGTAAGCACAGTTTTCGAGGCATGGCTTGAGGCCGTGAGTCTGAGTTAAAGTGCATGGATGATAATTAAGTCTCGGACTTGGTTGATCTGCCGCCTCTCATAGTATCCATTGGTTGCAAATGGGTCTTTAAGAAGAAAACTGATGTGGATGGAAATGTTCAGATCCACAAAGCTCGGCTTGTCGCTAAAGGTTATGCACAATTTCAAGGAATTGAATACAACGAGACCTACTCCCTGGTAGCGATGTTGAAGTCTGTGAGGATCATACTAGCTATGGCTTCATATTTCAATTATGAGATATGGCAGATGGATGTCAAAACAGCTTTCATTCATGGAAATTTAAAAGAGGATGTATACATGATACAATCGAATATTTTTTCGATCCAACTGACGCTAGTAAAATATGCAAGCTCAAGAGATCCATTTATGGATTGAGGGAAGCAGCTCGAAGTTGGAATATTTGTTTGGTTGAAGTCATTGTTGACCTTGGTTTCATCAAGAACGAAGAGGACTATTGTTTAGATAGGAAGTCTAGTGGGAGCTCGGTAGTATTTTTGATCTTATATGTGGATGACATACTACTAACCGGAAATGATATTTCAATGCTGAACTCGGTCAAGGAATCATTGAATGGAAAGTTGTCAATGAAGGACCTTGGAGAGGCAGTGTACATTTTAGGTATCAAGCTCTATAGAGATAGATCGAGGAGGCTGCTTGGCTTAAGCCAGAGCACGTACATAGACAAAGTGTTGAAGCGGTTCAACATGAGTGAGACCAAGAAAGGGTTCTTTCTCGTCTCACATGGTATAAGGCTAATCAAGACTCAGTGTCCTATGAGTTCTGATGAGTGACATCGGATGAGTAGGATTCCATATGCTTCGGCAATAGGATCCATCATGTATGACATGCTATGTACACTACCTGATGTTGCCTATGCAATAAGCTTAACAAGCAGATACCAGCCCGACCTAGGTGAGAGTCACTGGGCAGCAGTGAAATCTATCTTGAAGTACGTGAAAAGGTATAAATAGATGTTCCTAGTTTATTTAGGTGAGGAGGAGCTCGGCATAAAGGGTTACATTGATGCTAGTTTCCAAACCGACAGTGATGATTGTTGATCGCAATGTAGATTCGTGTATATCATGAATGGAGGAGCAGTGAGGTGGACGAGTTCCAAGCAAGATATGGTATCCGACTCCACAACTGAGGCCGAATACATTGCAGCTTGTGAAGCTGCAAAGGATGGTGTTTGGATTCGGAAGTTCCTGGAGGATCTTGGTGTGTTCCCGGGCTGGTAAAAAATGTTGGACCTTTATTTTGATAATTCAGGTGCCATCACATAAGCCAAGGAGCCGAGACAACACCACAAGACCAGGCACATAGACTGGAAGTATCAACTGATACGAAATATCGTACAAAATGGTGATACTAATTTATGCAAGATTCACACTGATGCAAATGTCGCAGATCCGTTGACTAAGCCGCTTCCACAACCCAAGCATGAGGGGCATGTTAGAGCTATGGGCATTTGATGTTTATTTGATTAACTCTAGTGCAAGTGAGAGACTGTTGGAGATATTCCCTAGAGGCAATCATGTATGATGATATTTCCTATGTGTTTATGAATAAACATAGTCCTTGGACATTATCAATGATGTGTATTAACAAGTACATGACTTGTTTGTGAGACTATACATTGTATGATGACTGTCCTAAATGGTCCCTAGTCGAAAGAGTTGTGTGGATGCGCAACCAACTAGACTGGCATATGATACGATGGATGGTCCGGTCCTGAGCATATAGCATTATATACTAGCCGGATAATATGGACTCACGAAGATCTGGTTAGATTCGACGTAGTCGGATCCGAGTCGAGATAAGGTGTGAGTTGGACAGACCCAACTATGAGACGCAGCGATAGGTCATTTGTGAGTCTCTAGTACAACATACGTTCTATGTCCTAAGACCTGAGTTGGCGCATGTACTTGGGATGGTGACAGACTTGCTTTGGGCCGACCAAACACTACTCCATGACTGGGTAGTTACAAACGTATGTTTAGGGCTTGTCCAGACCCATGCTGCGAGACGTGATCGAGCAAGATGGGATTTGCCCCTCCGATCAGGAGAGATATACTCTGGGCCCCTCGGGTGATATGACCTGGATAAGCATGGCCATGCGATGAGGATTATGAGATAATCTGAATGTTGGTCAGATTCACCGGAACGAGAAAGAGGTCATGTGGCAACAAGGATGACCATGTCGCCTTGAGCACGACAACGTATATCGTGTGGCAAAGGGAACATAAGTATGAAGTACAGGTTCACCTAACCAGCTTCATCGGACACTTGGAGTCGGCACGTCTTGCTAGAGACCTCTACCGACTAGCCGAGTCGGATGTGGTCTGACTGGCGACCAAGTGAACAAGAACCTAAAGGGTCGCGCGGTTAAGGGAAGGAACACATGGGCTTTAGGGTCCGTGAGAGTCCGAGGAGTTGAGCCCGCTTGGGAAGCCTATATATAGTGGAGGTGCGGCACACCTATTTGGTTGATCACTTCGGTGCCGTCATTAGGGTTGTGCATGTGTTTCACCTAGCCACCTCCACTCGCCGCCGCCCACTGTGTGTTCCGGACCTAGCAGTCTGCCGCACGGTGTTCCTCGTGCATGCACGGATACCATTAGAGGCGGTGCAACTACGTCACTCGGGTGAACCTGTACGTGGGATCCGGTGACCGGCTGTTCGAGGGATATGATCCGGCGACCGGCTGTTCGATGGAGATTGGACGAGGAGGAGACGGACCACGCGGTCGTGCTGCCCCTACTCTACTTCCGCTGCACGGCACTGCTCGTCTAGTGGTAATAATCTATGATCCATCTCCGTAGCATGTTCTTGGATGTTCTGCGTGTAGATAAATTTTAATTCGCATGCGACGCACCTATGGTAGAACCCAAAAAATATGGAATGATAAGAGAATTCCAAAACGAGATTTCAAACTAGGAGACTATGTACTTTTGTTCAATTCAAGTTTTAGATTTTTTGTAGGGAACTCCTCTCCAAATGGGACGTACCTTATGTTTTCGAGGAGGTTTATCGCTCCAGTGCTGTAAAAATTAATAACTTCAAAATAAAAAACCTGAGAGTGCTGAATGGGCAAAGAATCAAGCACTATATTTTAGGTACACCCATTAATGACGAAACTAATGTCATCGAAGTCATGACACCGAAGGAGCACATAAAGGAAATCTTCCGGAACACTGCAAAAACCTGAAAAAGGGGTAGGTACGTAGTACGGTGGATAAAATGACTCCAAAAGTTCCAAATAAATATATATATATATATATATATATATTACTGGTTTTGGTATTTTAGAAAAATAGAAAAATAAAACGGAGTCTAGGGGACCCACGAGGGAGCACAAGCCAACTGGGCGCCCCCTAGGTCGCGCCCTGATGGCTTGTGGTGCCCTTGTGCGCCTCGAGGACTCCGAATTCTTCCTTAGCACATATTATTACCTCGAAAAAAATCATTATATATACTCGTGTGTGTTCTGACCACTGCATCACGAGATTTTGCTCTGTTCTTGTTATTCTCACAGGCCTGAGAATACGTTGTCTCAAGATTCATATGGAGAGAGCTCTATCTCCTTCTAATTTCGGACCCAAAGACCTTTGCGGGTATCTATCCCTACCTTTGCTTCACGGAAGAGGAGGAGGACAATGATTTGGCGGAAACAAAGGGGGGCATCTCATATGAGGATGAAGTTCCACTACCCAGCCTCAAGATATGCATGTGGAATTCAGGAAGTCAATTCTCCCAAAAGGGGTAAATAAATCTAAGGATCAATTTATCCCGTCACATTTTCTGCAGGAAAGCAAGATGGGATTAGGTAAAAAAGATATTGAAATTTGAGCAAGAAAACGATGATTTGAGGGAGAATTTTATCTTCGACATAAACTGGAGAAGAAGAATGTTGCTACTACACCACCACCATCACCTGAGAAAGACGCTTAAGTACATGGGTATGTGCACCACCCTTAGCTTGTCCCAAGCTTGGGGGGTGCCCCGGTAACGTATCACCATCACTTCCATCACTACTATCTATTTTATTTTGATACTTAGGTGTTCATGATTTAGAGAAATAAATTTCATATTTGCTTTTGCTTAGAATATTTGCTTTGAGTTCCATCTATCCTTGTAATAGAGTACGCGAGTTATATAATAAAGATCAGTTGAGTTTTTGTGGTTTACATCTGGGCACCCATCAATTTAGCATGGCAATAAAAAGAAAGATATAGATCGTATGCTCATCTCATGAGAAGTAATGACTTCACACAAAAAGGGTATACATGATAAAAGTTGTTGATAGTAAACAAACATAGTATTAGTTATTGTTGCAATCTAAGCAAGATTATCATAGAGGAGAGGATACTCACATATAAATACACTATCTTGGACATCTTTTACGACTGTAAGCCTTCATCAAATATTATATAATGATCAAGTGTTGATGTTGAACAAGTAAGACAACATAATGATCATGGTAGTTTATATTCACATAGAAGTTATATGGTCTTGGATCTTTCAACATGTGATGCTTGCTTTAGATCCTTTGCTAGCCAAAATATTCCGCACTAAGTAGAGATACTACTTGTGCATCCATAACCTTGAAACCTAGTTTCTTGCCATGAGAGTCTGCAATACGTACCTACGAATTGAGTTAGATCCTTGATGTAAGTTGTCATCAGTGCATCAAGCAATACAAATTGCTCACTACTGGAATTCACAATTTTGTCGTCTGCTTGGCCTTTGCATCTGCTGACACATGGCAAAGGTACTCTTTGCTGTCAGCTGTCACAGTGCAGATGACAAAGAGGTGGCTGATGGCAAAACTTTATTTAGCCGTCGGCCACCTCTTTGCCGTCCGCTGGCGGACGGCAAAGAAGCCCTGTGTGGACGGCAAAGGGAGGGCAGACGGCAAACGCCCCACCCAAAAGTCCAAAACCCCACCCCACCCACCCCTCCCCTTTGCCGTCTGCCTGGGGGTCTTTGCCGTCCGCCTGGGAGCGCGGCGGACGGCAAAGGGGACGGCGGCCCACCAACCCAACCCCCACCCGATGCCTCCCCCCGGGACCTTTGCCGTCTGCCTAGGGGGCCTTTGTCGTCTGCCTGGGAGCGCGGCGGACGACAAAGGCGCGGCGGCCCACCAAACACACTCACGCCCGCCCCCTCCAACCGACGCTTCCCACGTAGCCCACCCCAATTTTCGAATCCCCCACCGCGCGCGCCGCCGCCTGCGCCGCGCCGCTGCCCCGCACCGCTGCCCCGCACCGCCTCCTCCCCGTGCCTCCTGCCCCGCGCCGCTGCCCCGCATCGCCTCTTCCCCGCGCCGCCTGCCCCGCGCCGCCTGCCCTGCACTGCCTCCTCCCCACGCCGCCTCCTCCTCTACGGTTGTCCTCCCTGCGCCATCCTCATCGCCTGGCCGGCCCCCTCCCGTGAGTCCCTATTTTTTTTCCTTTTTTGTATAATTTGTTAATTAGGTTAGTTAGGTTAGTTGTTAATTACCTACTGTTAATTAGGTTAGTTAGGTTAGTTGTTAGTGGTAATGCCCATTCAAATTTTGGATCTTGTTCGTGTTAGTTGTTAGTTTGTAGGCTAGTTAATTAGTAGATTTAGTGGTAGTTTAGTTAGTTGGTACATTCTGTTTAGTTAGTTCGTAGTTTAGTTAGTTGTTATATTTAGTTAGTTAATTAGTAGATTTTGTAGGTAGTTTAACTACGAACAAGAACATCGCATTATGATCCCGGAATACTGCCCCACCACTACCGTTTCTTCCTTGCTTCGAGACCGCGCCATCGAATTTTATTTTTGGATGGTTTTTGGGTTCGGCTGTGACACCCTTGTCTCGTTTGCTGCTTTCCAATCTGACAGTTGCACCTTCAGAGAATCTATTATTTCATGTAGTGAGCCATAGCCCATAAGTTTCCCAATCACCCTCGACCCCCGAACAACTACCCTGACCCCTACGCCACTGACCCCCAACTCCCGAGCCCCAACACCTCTTCGGCCTCTTGTTGACCGGAAAGACCCCAACCCCCGACGCCAGTGACCCTCGACCCCCGATGACACTGACCCACATAGTTATGAGTTAGGTCACATAGTTATGTTAATTATAAAAACATCGTATTTGTGTTGATCGTGTGACTTTCAATGTGCAGTTGTTCGATGACCTCCACGTGCGTTGGACGAGCTCCGCCCTTGCGTTTTTTGGTGAGCACAAATGACTTCTCCTCCTACCCCCTTAATTTGCTCTGTCCCGGTCTTCGTGCCGATGAAACTTGCTACCTATAGGTTTCTTCAATCATGAGTATGCGTGACCAGTATGCGTCTCCCATTCGAAAGGAGGACATCTATAAATATGCATTTCTTTGCATATTTATAACCGCCATCCTTTCGAATTGTCCAATATTATCCATGGACAGCCCGAGTATGTGTAGGTTGGGTTCGTTTTCCCGTATGCTGTGCTCTGGATCTGATGCAGAATTTCGTCAGTGCCTCCCTGTTGTTCTCCGGGTATACATCCTCTCTGCTTATTGCCGAGACGTGTATCAGGAGAACAGTGGGGAGGTGCTGCCGAAATTCCGCGTCGCATCTGGAGCAGAGCATGGGAAAACAAACCCAATCTACACATACTCGGGTGGGATTAGGACCTATCTTTACCTATTAGCGTGTAGGTTGCATGGACATAATAAAATTGACAAACTTGATTAGCGTATGAATATAGATGATGAATTATATATTTACTTCTTGTGCCCCTATAGGTAGCTAGGCAACATGAGTGATCATGCTTGGATGTACACTGGTCACCCTAGTCAGAAAGACATGACCCATGAATATTTAACAAAAACCAGGGGGTTTGTGAGAGCCGCATTTGCAAACGGCCAGCAAAAAACATGGTGCCCCTGTCCCAACTGCGACTACTGGAAAAAGCATACACAGTTTGAAATGGGTAAACACCTGCAGAAGTCGGGTTTTACGCCTAATTATATGGTGTGGACTTCTCATGGTGAGTCTGACCAACGTGCCAGAGCTGAGGTGATTCGTCGTTGCACCGACGAGCATGGTACCGGGATTGAAGACATGGTGCAAGACTTTGATGATGCTCGGGATTCAGACGATGAGATGGAGGAATCTGCAAAGGCCTTCTATGAAATGTTGGAGTCTTCAAAACGTCCTCTCCATGAGCAGACTGAGCTTTGTCAGCTGGATGCCATCGCGCAAGTAATGGCTCTCAAGGCTCAATTCAACCTAGGCAGAGAATGCTACGATGCGACGATGACGATATTTGGACGCTTTCTACCCAAAGGCCATGTACTGCCTTCAAACCTGTCCCAGTCAGAGAAAATCCTTCGTGTACTTAAGATGCCCTATGAGAAGATACATGCCTGTGAGAATGGATATGCCTTATTTAGGCTTGAGTATGCGGCCTTGAACTATTGCCCCATTTGCAATTCTTCCAGGTATATTGTGGTAGACAACGATATGGGTGAGAAGAATCAGACAAAAATCCCCATTAGTGTTCTGCGGTATCTGCCAATCGTACCAAGACTTCAACGTCTTTTCATGGTCGAAGAGACGGCGAGACAGATGACATGGCACAAATTGGGCAAAAGAACCAAACTAGATGCGGATGGGAACAAGATGCTGGTACACACTTCAGATGGTTTTGCGTGGAGGCACTTTGATGCATTACATAAGGATAAATCGGAAGATCCAAGGCAACCTAGAGTTTCCATCAACACGGATGGGTTCAATGTGTATGGTATGACGGCAACACAACACAGTTGTTGGCCTGTATTTGTCATTCCACTAAATTTGCCACCCGGAGAGATTATGAAAAGACGGAACATTTTCCTAAAGTTGATAATTCCAGGGCCCAACTATCCGGGGAAGAATATGAATGTCTATATGCAGCCGCTTAAGGATGAGTTGCAAGAAGCCTGGGATAATGGAATCAAGACCTACGACGCGGCTACCAAAACAAATTTCAAAATGCATGTGTGGTACATGTACTCGACGCATGATTATCCGGCGTTTGCACTATTCGCTCGGTGGTGTGTGCATGGAAGGTTCCCATGCACCACATGCAAGGCAGCTCTTCAGTTCCGTTGGCTGCAGGCTGGTCGCAAGTATTCTTGCTTCGACATGCATAGACAATTACTGGATCTTGATCCTAAGTTCAGAAAAGACAAGAATAATTTCATCAAAGGTATACTTGTCGAAAACACTGCACCAACTGCGTTGACAGGCCAACAGACCCTTGATCAGTTAAACGACGCTCTCGAGCCTGATCCTTTGCGTCCAGGATACTTCAAAGGGTATAATACGGAACACGCCTCGACTCACAAGTCATGCTTATGGGATCTACCTTACTTCAAAGACCTCCTTTTCCCACACAACATCGACGTGATGCACACTGAAAAGAATATTGCGGAGGCCATTTTTGGTACATTGTTCGGCATAGAGGGGAAGTCAAAAGATAATCCCAAGGCTAGAATTGACCTGGAGGCTCTATGTGATAGACCGTTGCAAAACTTGCGACAATGGAAAGGAAAGCAAAGCATAGCGAAGCCAAAGGCATGGTTCAATCTTGAAAGGCCAGCTATGAGGGAAATGCTATTGTGGGTGAAACTGCGGTTGATGTTCCCCGATGGGTATGCTGCGAATCTAAAGAGGGGAGCGAGTCTTGAGAAATTGAAAATATTTGGTCTCAAGAGTCATGATTGGCACATATGTATTGAGCGGGTAATGCCGGTGATGTTGCTTGGCTTTATCCCTGAGGATGAATGGCTAGTACTGGCAGAACTGAGCTATTTCTTCCGTTCTCTTTGTGCGAAAGAACTACCGCCTGGCGTGCTAGATGAAATAGAAGAGTTGGCGCCGGAGTTGATCTCAAATTAGAAAATATCTTTCCACCGGGCTTCTTTAATCCAATGCAACATTTGATTTTGCATCTCCCGACCGAGGCAAGAATGGGGGACAAGAGGAGAAGAAAGAGGAAAAATGAAAGGAAGGAAGAAGAACAAGAAGAGAAGAAGAAGAAGAGAAGAAGAAGGATAAGAAGAAGGAGAAGATGGAGGAGAAGAAGGAGAAGGAGCTCCTCCTTCTCCTTCTTCTTCCTCCTTATTCCTCCTTCTCCTTCTCCTTCTTCTTTTCTTCTTCTTCTCCTCTTCCTTCCCCTTCTCCTTCTCCTCCTCCTCCTCCTCCTTCTGCTTTTACTTCTTCTTCTCTTCTTGCCTCTTCTCTTTCTCTTCTTCTACGTAGCTTAGACTCATCCAAGAAAGACTAAATTGGCTAATTATCCTACAAAATGACATAATTAGGTTTGTTAGCTCCAAAATGACCTATTTCATAAAAAATGACCTATAGTTAGCTAAGTTTTCTCCTAAATGACATAATAAGGCTTACGTAGCTGCAAGATGACCTATTCCCCTAACTTAGGTATTAAATGGCCTATAATTAGCCTAGCTATATCCAAAATGGCTTAATAAGCATAGTTTGCTCCGGAATGACCTATTTTACCCAAGTTAGCTCCGAAACGACCTATAGTTAGCTAGGCTTCCACCTAAATGACATAATTAGCTTAGTTAGCTCCAAAATGGTCTATTTAATAAAACATGAACTATACTTAGCTAATTATCCTCGAAATGACTTAATTAGCCCGAAGAAGGGGACAAGAGGAGAAGAAAGAGGAAAAATGAAAGGAAGGAAGAAGAAGAAGAAGATAAGAAGAAGGAGAAGGAGGAAGAAGAAGGAGAAGGAGAAGGAGGAGAGAAGCTCCTTCTCCTTCTTCTCCTCCTTCTTGTCCTTCTTCTTTTCTTCTTCTTCTCCTTCTCCTCCTTCTTCTCCTCCTCCTTCTCCTCCTCCTCCTCCTTCTTCTTCTTTTTCTTCTCCTTCTTCTTCTCTTCTTGCTTCTTCTCTTCTTGCTTCTTCTCTTTCTTCTTCTACGTAGGTTATTAACCCCAACAAAGACATACTTAGCTAATTATCCTCCAAAATGACATAATTAGCATAGTTAGGTAAAAACATCATAAGAACCTTGGTTAGCTCATTAAAATGACTAATTTAGCTCCAAAATCACATAATAAGGTCAAAATGGATTAATAATCATAGTTGGCTACAAAATGACATATTTTATCCAAGTTAGCTCTAGAATGGTCTATACTTAGCTAAGTTCTCTCCTAAATGACATAATAAGGCTATGTAGCTCCAAGATGACCTATTGCATCTAACTTAGCTATTAAATGGCCTATACTTAGCTAATTTCTCTCCCAAATAACCTATATACTTCTTCATCTAATATTATTCTTCTAACTTTCTTATTTGTCATTTTGCAGATTACATTCACTTCACGGGAAGCTTGGATTATATTGATGTAATGCTTGAAGATGATTTCTTGTACCATGGCTTCACGGAAGCTTGTATTTAAACTATTTTAGTATATGGATATATATGAAACTTTGTATGCATGTGGATGAAACTGGTGTAATATATGGTTTGGTACAGATGGAACTTGCATAATATGCATGTACTATGGATGAAAGTTATTTTAATATGGTTATGAGTACGGAAACAAATTTATTTATGTCACACACACGCACATATATATATATATATATATATCCTGATTATTGTGAAAAATGCTGGATATAATAAGAAATAAAATAAAAAGGGGCTGGTTCCCCCCTTTGCCGTCTGCCCCCACATGGCAAAGGGGGGATGGCAGACGGCAAAGAGGGGAGAGAGGGGGTTGGTTCCCCCCTTTGCCGTCTGCCCCACATGGAAAAGGGGGGATGGCAGATGGCAAAGAGGGGAGAGAGAGGGGGCTAGTTCCCCCCTTTGTCGTCTGCCCCCACATGGCAAAGGGGGGATGGCAGATGGCAAAGAGGGGAGAGAGAGGGGGCTAGTTCGCCCCTTTGTCGTCTGCCCCCACATGGCAAAGGGGGGAACCAGCCCCCCCTCTCTCCCCTCTTTGCCGTCTGCCCCCTATGGCAAAGGGGGGATGGCAGACCGCAAAGAGGGGAGAGTGATACGTCTCAAACGTATCGATAATTTTTGATGGTTTCATGCTGTTATCTTGTCATCTTTGGATGTTTTATGTACCTTTTATATCTTTTTTGTGACTAACTTATTAATTCAGTGCCAAGTGCCAGTTCCTGTTTTTCTGTGTTTTTGGCTCTTTTCAGATCTGATTTTGGAACGGAGTCCAAATAGAATAAAATCCCCGAAATGATTTTTTCCCGAACGGAAGAAGATCAGGGGGCTTCTAGGCCAAGCCACGAGGGCTACAGGTAGCCCACAAGCCCCCACTCCGCCACCAGGGGCGGTGGTCAGGCTTGTGGCCTCCCTGCCCCCCCCCCCCTGACCTAGATCTTGCGCCTATATATTCCCTAAAAATCAGAAGAAAAAAAATCAAGGGATCCACGAAAATACTTTTCTGCCACCGCAAGCTTCCTTTTCCGCGAGATCTCATATGGAGACCCTTCCCGGTGCCCTGCCGGAGGGAACTTTGGAGTTGGAGGGCTTCTACATCATCATCATCGCCCCTCCAATGACTCGTGAGTAGTTCACTTCAGACCTACAGGTCCGTAGTTAGTAGCTAGATGGCTTCTTCTCTCTCTTGGATCTTCAATACAAAGTTCTGCATGATCTTCATGGAGATCTATCCGATGTAATCTTCTTTGGCGGTGTGTTTGTCGAGATCCGATGAATTGTGGATTTATGATCAGATTATCTATGATATATATTTGAGTCTTTGCTGATTTCTTATATGCATGATTTGATATCCTTGTAAGTCTCTCCGAGTCTTGGGTTTTGTTTGGCCAACTAGATCTATGATGAAATCTGAGCATGATTAGTCTATTGATTGTCATCCTTTCCGTGGCGGTTGAGATCGCGCGATGGTTTATACCTACCAACCCTTCCCCTAGGAGTATGCGTTGAATGCTTTGTTTCGATTACTAATAAAACTTTTGCAAAAAGTATATGAGTTCTTCATGACTAATGTTGAGTCGATGGTTTAGATGCACTTTCACCTTCCACCATCACTATCTTCTTAGTGCCGTGCAACTTTTGCCGGTGCACAAAACCCACCATTAGCCTCCCTCAAAACAGCCACCATACCTACCTACTATGGCTTTTTCAAAGTCATTCCGAGATATATTGCCATGCAACTACCACCATGACTTGTGCCACCACGTCTACATTGCTATTGCATGATCGTAAGATAGCTAGCATGATGTTTCCTTTAATGTCTATGCCATGCTAGATCACTGTCACGATACACTACCGAAGGCATTCCATATAGAGTCATCGTTGCTCTAAGTTTTGAGTTGAAAGTGTGATGATCATCATTGATGGAGCATTGTCCCATGTGAGGAAATAAAAGAGGCCAAATAAGCCCACCAAAATAAAAAAATAGGCCAAAGAGCCCACAAAAAAATTAAAAAATGAGAGAAAAAGAGAGAAGGGACAATGTTACCACTTTTCCACACTTGTGCATATTAAGCACCATGATCTTCATGATTGAGAGTCTCTCGTTTTGTCACCACCATATAGCTAGTGGGAAATTTTCATTTTATAACTTGGCTTGTATATTCCAATGATAGGCTTCCTCAAAATTGCCTTAGGTCTTCGTGAGCAAGCAAGTTGGATGCACACCCACTAGTTTTCTTTAAGAGCTTTCACATACTCTTAGCTCTAATGCATCATTTGTATGTCAATCCCTACTCATTCACATTGATATCTATTGATGAGCATCTCCACAGCTCATTGATATGCCTAGTTAATGTGACCATCTTCTCCTTGATTTGTCTTGCAACCTCCACCACACTCCACACCATCTATAGTGCTAATACCATGACTCACGCTCATGTATTGCGTGAGAGTTGAAAAGGTTTGAGAAAGTAAAGGTGTGAAACAATTACTTGGCCAATACCGGGGTTGTGCATGATTTAAATTCGTTGTGCAATGATGATAGAGCATAGCCAGACTATATGCCTTTGTAGGGATAACTTTCTTTTGGCCTTGTTATTTTGAAAGTTCATGATTATCTTCATAGTTTGCTTGAATTATTATTGTTTCCACGTCAATAGCAAACTATTGTTTTGAATCTAATGGATCTGAACATTCACGTCACATAAGAGGAGTTACAAAGGACATCTATGCTAGGTAGCATGAAAGCATCAAAAATTCATTATTTATCACTTCCCTACTCGAGGACGAGCAGGAGTTAAGCTTGGGGATGCTTGATACGTCTCAAACGTATCTATAATTTTTGATGGTTTCATGCTGTCATCTTGTCATCTTTGGATGTTTTATGTACCTTTTATATCTTTTTTGGGACTAACTTATTAATTCAGTGCCAAGTGCTAGTTCCTGTTTTTTCTGTGTTTTTGGCTCTTTTCAGATCTGATTTTGGAACGAAGTCCAAACGTAATAAAATCCCCAAAATGATTTTTTCCCGAATGGAAGAAGCTCAGGGGGCCTGTGGGCCAAGCCAGGAGGGCTACAGGGAGCCCACAAGCCCCCACTCAACCACCAGGGGGCGGCGGTGGGCAGGCTTGTGGCCTCCCTGGCGCCCCCTGACCTAGATCTTGCACCTATATATTCCCTAAAAATCAGAAAAAAAAATCAAGGGATCCACGAAAATACTTTTCCGCCGCCGCAAGCTTCCGTTTCCACGAGATCTCATCTGGAGAACCTTCCCGGTGCCCTGCCGGAGGGGACTTTGGAGTTGGAGGGCTTCTTCTTCATCATCATCGCCCCTCCAATGACTCGTGAGTAGTTCACTTCAGACCTACAGGTCCGTAGTTAGTAGCTAGATGGCTTCTTCTCTCTCTTGGATCTTCAATACAAAGTTCTGCATGATCTTCATGGAGATCTATCCGATGTAATCTTCTTTGGCGGTGTGTTTGTCGAGATCCGATGAATTGTGGATTTATGATCAGATTATCTATGATATATATTTGAGTCTTTGCTGATTTCTTATATGCATGATTTGATATCCTTGTAAGTCTCTCCGAGTCTTGGGTTTTGTTTGGCCAACTAGATCTATGATGAAATCTGAGCATGATTAGTCTATTGATTGTCATCCTTTCCGTGGCGGTTGAGATCGCGCGATGGTTTATACCTACCAACCCTTCCCCTAGGAGTATGCGTTGAATGCTTTGTTTCGATTACTAATAAAACTTTTGCAAAAAGTATATGAGTTCTTCATGACTAATGTTGAGTCGATGGTTTAGATGCACTTTCACCTTCCACCATCACTATCTTCTTAGTGCCGTGCAACTTTTGCCGGTGCACAAAACCCACCATTAGCCTCCCTCAAAACAGCCACCATACCTACCTACTATGGCTTTTTCAAAGTCATTCCGAGATATATTGCCATGCAACTACCACCATGACTTGTGCCACCACGTCTACATTGCTATTGCATGATCGTAAGATAGCTAGCATGATGTTTCCTTTAATGTCTATGCCATGCTAGATCACTGTCACGATACACTACCGAAGGCATTCCATATAGAGTCATCGTTGCTCTAAGTTTTGAGTTGAAAGTGTGATGATCATCATTGATGGAGCATTGTCCCATGTGAGGAAATAAAAGAGGCCAAATAAGCCCACCAAAATAAAAAAATAGGCCAAAGAGCCCACAAAAAAATTAAAAAATGAGAGAAAAAGAGAGAAGGGACAATGTTACCACTTTTCCACACTTGTGCATATTAAGCACCATGATCTTCATGATTGAGAGTCTCTCGTTTTGTCACCACCATATAGCTAGTGGGAAATTTTCATTTTATAACTTGGCTTGTATATTCCAATGATAGGCTTCCTCAAAATTGCCTTAGGTCTTCGTGAGCAAGCAAGTTGGATGCACACCCACTAGTTTTCTTTAAGAGCTTTCACATACTCTTAGCTCTAATGCATCATTTGTATGTCAATCCCTACTCATTCACATTGATATCTATTGATGAGCATCTCCACAGCTCATTGATATGCCTAGTTAATGTGACCATCTTCTCCTTGATTTGTCTTGCAACCTCCACCACACTCCACACCATCTATAGTGCTAATACCATGACTCACGCTCATGTATTGCGTGAGAGTTGAAAAGGTTTGAGAAAGTAAAGGTGTGAAACAATTACTTGGCCAATACCGGGGTTGTGCATGATTTAAATTCGTTGTGCAATGATGATAGAGCATAGCCAGACTATATGCCTTTGTAGGGATAACTTTCTTTTGGCCTTGTTATTTTGAAAGTTCATGATTATCTTCATAGTTTGCTTGAATTATTATTGTTTCCACGTCAATAGCAAACTATTGTTTTGAATCTAATGGATCTGAACATTCACGTCACATAAGAGGAGTTACAAAGGACATCTATGCTAGGTAGCATGAAAGCATCAAAAATTCATTATTTATCACTTCCCTACTCGAGGACGAGCAGGAGTTAAGCTTGGGGATGCTTGATACGTCTCAAACGTATCTATAATTTTTGATGGTTTCATGCTGTCATCTTGTCATCTTTGGATGTTTTATGTACCTTTTATATCTTTTTTGGGACTAACTTATTAATTCAGTGCCAAGTGCTAGTTCCTGTTTTTTCTGTGTTTTTGGCTCTTTTCAGATCTGATTTTGGAACGAAGTCCAAACGTAATAAAATCCCCAAAATGATTTTTTCCCGAATGGAAGAAGCTCAGGGGGCCTGTGGGCCAAGCCAGGAGGGCTACAGGGAGCCCACAAGCCCCCACTCAACCACCAGGGGGCGGCGGTGGGCAGGCTTGTGGCCTCCCTGGCGCCCCCTGACCTAGATCTTGCACCTATATATTCCCTAAAAATCAGAAAAAAAAATCAAGGGATCCACGAAAATACTTTTCCGCCGCCGCAAGCTTCCGTTTCCACGAGATCTCATCTGGAGAACCTTCCCGGTGCCCTGCCGGAGGGGACTTTGGAGTTGGAGGGCTTCTTCTTCATCATCATCGCCCCTCCAATGACTCGTGAGTAGTTCACTTCAGACCTACAGGTCCGTAGTTAGTAGCTAGATGGCTTCTTCTCTCTCTTGGATCTTCAATACAAAGTTCTGCATGATCTTCATGGAGATCTATCCGATGTAATCTTCTTTGGCGGTGTGTTTGTCGAGATCCGATGAATTGTGGATTTATGATCAGATTATCTATGATATATATTTGAGTCTTTGCTGATTTCTTATATGCATGATTTGATATCCTTGTAAGTCTCTCCGAGTCTTGGGTTTTGTTTGGCCAACTAGATCTATGATGAAATCTGAGCATGATTAGTCTATTGATTGTCATCCTTTCCGTGGCGGTTGAGATCGCGCGATGGTTTATACCTACCAACCCTTCCCCTAGGAGTATGCGTTGAATGCTTTGTTTCGATTACTAATAAAACTTTTGCAAAAAGTATATGAGTTCTTCATGACTAATGTTGAGTCGATGGTTTAGATGCACTTTCACCTTCCACCATCACTATCTTCTTAGTGCCGTGCAACTTTTGCCGGTGCACAAAACCCACCATTAGCCTCCCTCAAAACAGCCACCATA
Organism: Hordeum vulgare subsp. vulgare; assembly: GCF_904849725.1. Lineage (NCBI taxonomy): Eukaryota > Viridiplantae > Streptophyta > Magnoliopsida > Poales > Poaceae > Hordeum > Hordeum vulgare. Next base: position 379,585,158 of record NC_058520.1, on the reverse strand, counting down.
CCTACCTACTATGGCTTTTTCAAAGTCATTCCGAGATATATTGCCATGCAACTACCACCATGACTTGTGCCACCACGTCTACATTGCTATTGCATGATCGTAAGATAGCTAGCATGATGTTTCCTTTAATGTCTATGCCATGCTAGATCACTGTCACGATACACTACCGAAGGCATTCCATATAGAGTCATCGTTGCTCTAAGTTTTGAGTTGAAAGTGTGATGATCATCATTGATGGAGCATTGTCCCATGTGAGGAAATAAAAGAGGCCAAATAAGCCCACCAAAATAAAAAAATAGGCCAAAGAGCCCACAAAAAAATTAAAAAATGAGAGAAAAAGAGAGAAGGGACAATGTTACCACTTTTCCACACTTGTGCATATTAAGCACCATGATCTTCATGATTGAGAGTCTCTCGTTTTGTCACCACCATATAGCTAGTGGGAAATTTTCATTTTATAACTTGGCTTGTATATTCCAATGATAGGCTTCCTCAAAATTGCCTTAGGTCTTCGTGAGCAAGCAAGTTGGATGCACACCCACTAGTTTTCTTTAAGAGCTTTCACATACTCTTAGCTCTAATGCATCATTTGTATGTCAATCCCTACTCATTCACATTGATATCTATTGATGAGCATCTCCACAGCTCATTGATATGCCTAGTTAATGTGACCATCTTCTCCTTGATTTGTCTTGCAACCTCCACCACACTCCACACCATCTATAGTGCTAATACCATGACTCACGCTCATGTATTGCGTGAGAGTTGAAAAGGTTTGAGAAAGTAAAGGTGTGAAACAATTACTTGGCCAATACCGGGGTTGTGCATGATTTAAATTCGTTGTGCAATGATGATAGAGCATAGCCAGACTATATGCCTTTGTAGGGATAACTTTCTTTTGGCCTTGTTATTTTGAAAGTTCATGATTATCTTCATAGTTTGCTTGAATTATTATTGTTTCCACGTCAATAGCAAACTATTGTTTTGAATCTAATGGATCTGAACATTCACGTCACATAAGAGGAGTTACAAAGGACATCTATGCTAGGTAGCATGAAAGCATCAAAAATTCATTATTTATCACTTCCCTACTCGAGGACGAGCAGGAGTTAAGCTTGGGGATGCTTGATACGTCTCAAACGTATCTATAATTTTTGATGGTTTCATGCTGTCATCTTGTCATCTTTGGATGTTTTATGTACCTTTTATATCTTTTTTGGGACTAACTTATTAATTCAGTGCCAAGTGCTAGTTCCTGTTTTTTCTGTGTTTTTGGCTCTTTTCAGATCTGATTTTGGAACGAAGTCCAAACGTAATAAAATCCCCAAAATGATTTTTTCCCGAATGGAAGAAGCTCAGGGGGCCTGTGGGCCAAGCCAGGAGGGCTACAGGGAGCCCACAAGCCCCCACTCAACCACCAGGGGGCGGCGGTGGGCAGGCTTGTGGCCTCCCTGGCGCCCCCTGACCTAGATCTTGCACCTATATATTCCCTAAAAATCAGAAAAAAAAAATCAAGGGATCCACGAAAATACTTTTCCGCCGCCGCAAGCTTCCGTTTCCACGAGATCTCATCTGGAGAACCTTCCCGGTGCCCTGCCGGAGGGGACTTTGGAGTTGGAGGGCTTCTTCTTCATCATCATCGCCCCTCCAATGACTCGTGAGTAGTTCACTTCAGACCTACAGGTCCGTAGTTAGTAGCTAGATGGCTTCTTCTCTCTCTTGGATCTTCAATACAAAGTTCTGCATGATCTTCATGGAGATCTATCCGATGTAATCTTCTTTGGCGGTGTGTTTGTCGAGATCCGATGAATTGTGGATTTATGATCAGATTATCTATGATATATATTTGAGTCTTTGCTGATTTCTTATATGCATGATTTGATATCCTTGTAAGTCTCTCCGAGTCTTGGGTTTTGTTTGGCCAACTAGATCTATGATGAAATCTGAGCATGATTAGTCTATTGATTGTCATCCTTTCCGTGGCGGTTGAGATCGCGCGATGGTTTATACCTACCAACCCTTCCCCTAGGAGTATGCGTTGAATGCTTTGTTTCGATTACTAATAAAACTTTTGCAAAAAGTATATGAGTTCTTCATGACTAATGTTGAGTCGATGGTTTAGATGCACTTTCACCTTCCACCATCACTATCTTCTTAGTGCCGTGCAACTTTTGCCGGTGCACAAAACCCACCATTAGCCTCCCTCAAAACAGCCACCATACCTACCTACTATGGCTTTTTCAAAGTCATTCCGAGATATATTGCCATGCAACTACCACCATGACTTGTGCCACCACGTCTACATTGCTATTGCATGATCGTAAGATAGCTAGCATGATGTTTCCTTTAATGTCTATGCCATGCTAGATCACTGTCACGATACACTACCGAAGGCATTCCATATAGAGTCATCGTTGCTCTAAGTTTTGAGTTGAAAGTGTGATGATCATCATTGATGGAGCATTGTCCCATGTGAGGAAATAAAAGAGGCCAAATAAGCCCACCAAAATAAAAAAATAGGCCAAAGAGCCCACAAAAAAATTAAAAAATGAGAGAAAAAGAGAGAAGGGACAATGTTACCACTTTTCCACACTTGTGCATATTAAGCACCATGATCTTCATGATTGAGAGTCTCTCGTTTTGTCACCACCATATAGCTAGTGGGAAATTTTCATTTTATAACTTGGCTTGTATATTCCAATGATAGGCTTCCTCAAAATTGCCTTAGGTCTTCGTGAGCAAGCAAGTTGGATGCACACCCACTAGTTTTCTTTAAGAGCTTTCACATACTCTTAGCTCTAATGCATCATTTGTATGTCAATCCCTACTCATTCACATTGATATCTATTGATGAGCATCTCCACAGCTCATTGATATGCCTAGTTAATGTGACCATCTTCTCCTTGATTTGTCTTGCAACCTCCACCACACTCCACACCATCTATAGTGCTAATACCATGACTCACGCTCATGTATTGCGTGAGAGTTGAAAAGGTTTGAGAAAGTAAAGGTGTGAAACAATTACTTGGCCAATACCGGGGTTGTGCATGATTTAAATTCGTTGTGCAATGATGATAGAGCATAGCCAGACTATATGCCTTTGTAGGGATAACTTTCTTTTGGCCTTGTTATTTTGAAAGTTCATGATTATCTTCATAGTTTGCTTGAATTATTATTGTTTCCACGTCAATAGCAAACTATTGTTTTGAATCTAATGGATCTGAACATTCACGTCACATAAGAGGAGTTACAAAGGACATCTATGCTAGGTAGCATGAAAGCATCAAAAATTCATTATTTATCACTTCCCTACTCGAGGACGAGCAGGAGTTAAGCTTGGGGATGCTTGATACGTCTCAAACGTATCTATAATTTTTGATGGTTTCATGCTGTCATCTTGTCATCTTTGGATGTTTTATGTACCTTTTATATCTTTTTTGGGACTAACTTATTAATTCAGTGCCAAGTGCTAGTTCCTGTTTTTTCTGTGTTTTTGGCTCTTTTCAGATCTGATTTTGGAACGAAGTCCAAACGTAATAAAATCCCCAAAATGATTTTTTTCCCGAATGGAAGAAGCTCAGGGGGCCTGTGGGCCAAGCCAGGAGGGCTACAGGGAGCCCACAAGCCCCCACTCAACCACCAGGGGGCGGCGGTGGGCAGGCTTGTGGCCTCCCTGGCGCCCCCCTGACCTAGATCTTGCACCTATATATTCCCTAAAAATCAGAAAAAAAAATCAAGGGATCCACGAAAATACTTTTCCGCCGCCGCAAGCTTCCGTTTCCACGAGATCTCATCTGGAGAACCTTCCCGGTGCCTTGCCGGAGGGGACTTTGGAGTTGGAGGGCTTCTTCTTCATCATCATCGCCCCTCCAATGACTCGTGAGTAGTTCACTTCAGACATACGGGTCCACAGTTAGTAGCTAGATGGCTTCTTCTCTCTCTTGGATCTTCAATACAAAGTTCTCCATGATCTTCATGGAGATCTATCCGATGTAATCTTCTTTGGCGGTGTGTTTGTCAAGATCCAATGAATTGTGGATTTTTGATCAGATTATCTATGATATATATTTGAGTCTTTGCTGATTTCTTATATGCATGATTTGATATCCTTGTAAGTCTCTCCAAGTCTTGGGTTTTGTTTGGCCAACTAGATCTATGATTCTTGCAATGGGAGAAGTGCTTGGTTTTGGGTTCTTACCGTGTGGTGACTTTTCCAAGTGACAGTAGGGGCAGCAAGGCACACATCATGTAGTTGCCATCAAGGGTAACAAGGTGGGCTCTGTTGTAGATATGAGATTGTCCATCTACATCATGTCATCTTGCTTAAGGCATTACTTTGTTCTTTTGGAATTAATACACTAGATGCATGCTGGATAGCGGTCGACATGTGGAGTAATAGTAGTAGATGCAGAAAGTATCGGTCTACTTGTTTTGGACGTGATGCCTATAGATATAATTATTGCCATAGATGACGTCATGACTTTGCGCGGTTCTATCAATTGCTCGATAGTAATTTGTTCACCCACCGTCTACTTGCTTTCATGACAGAAGCCACTAGTAAACACTACGGCCCCAGGGTCTATTCACATCTATCGTTTCCACTTTCTCTTTTACTTTGCTTTGTTACTTTGTTGCTTTCAGTTCTCACTTGGAGAACAATCTATAAGGGATTGACAACCCCTTCATAGCGTTGGGAGCAAGCTTTTTGTGTTTGTGCAGGCTCTTGTGATACTCCTTCACTGGATCGATACCTTGGTTCTCAAACTGAGGGAAATACTTACCACCGCTGCGCTACATCACCCTTTCCGCTTCGAGGGAACACCAACGCAAGGCTTCAAGGCCACGGGAGGAATCCTTTGCATATTTGCCTTGGAAGTCCCTTAAGGCGTAGCCGTAGCAGAAGGATTCCTGGTGCCGTCAACACACCTATTTCTGGCGCCGTTGGAAGGTCTTTTGTTGCAGTAGCAGAGAGAGAGGGGGCTGGTTCCCCCCTTTGCCGTCTGCCCCCGCATGGCAAAGGGGGATGACAAACGGCAAAGAGAGGAGGCCTGCCGTTAACACTTAACGGGGCCGTCGGTGTATGTGTCGTGCCATTTAATTTGCCGTCAGCCCCCTCATGGCAAAGATTCTTTGCCGTCCGCTTTATAAAAGCAGACGGCGAAGAACCTCTTCACCGGAATTTCTTTTGCCGTCTGCTGACCGACGGCAAAGCCTTTGCCGTCTGCCATGGCAGACGGCAAATTTCTGAATTTCAGTAGTGGCTCTTATATATACAATCTTTTATTGCAAGGGAAAATAAGCTTTTTACGATCTTGTGATGGCAAAAAAATAAAAGAGGCTAAGTGAATAATAAAGTTTGTTATCATAAGGGGCAATATAAAGTGATGTTCCTTTGCATTAAGAGTTCACATATCCAACAAATTAAAAACGCATAACAACCTTTGCTTCCCTCTGCGAAGGGCTTGTATTCTACTTTCAGGAGTTCAAACCTATGCTTGAGTCAATAAAGTTTATCCATCTTCCAACTTATTAATCCTATAGTGGAAAGCACCATGTGTTGAGGAAAGATTTGGATTTATATATCCAAGTGGATGTAAATGATCATAATTTACTATTGTTGATATTATCCTTGAGGTAAATAAGTTGGCTGGCAAACCATTCAAGTCCCTATCTTTCTATGTGTCCTATGGAAACATGAGTTCAAAAAATATGCCTTGAGCGTGAGCAATCATAGAAGATTAAATCATAGAAGCATGTGAACTAGGCCAAAAAGAAAGCTCTTATATAAACTCTCCTATGAATTATGATGGATTATGTTTGCCCCAATGGCTCAGAACATAGTTTGTTGATTATCAATATGGTTTATGCTTCATACTCCAATAGTTGCGAATGGATTGTTACTTGTTTATGAAAAGCTATATTATAAAATTCTTGGTGTTATGATAACATTCATCACGCTCTCATGCTCGTATTCTGTTTTAATCGACACCTCTCTCTCAAATCATGTGGACATTATTTTTGAGCTCGGCTTCTGCTTGAGGACAAGCAAGGTCTAAGCTGGGGGAGTTGATACACTCATTTTACATCATGAATTACTACTGATATTTGTGTTGATCCTACTCATTATCCCTTATAATCATACAATTCTTATGCTCCTTCTTTCTGAATATGCAATGTACATCACTAAGAGGGAAATATCTAGAAACTCGAATTCTGGACGGGGAAACCGATAAAAAGGCAGAAAAATCAACTTTCTCAAAATGACCTGAAACTTTGCGGAGATTTTTTTTGGATATTTGAGAATTTCTGGGCCAAAATTTTACCAGAGAGGGTCCACTAGTTGGGCACAAGCCAACACGGCGCCAACTTTGGGTGCATCCTGATTACTTGTGGGGCCCCAGCTTGCTCTATAGCGACCATCTTCTCCTATATGGTGTGTTTTACCCTTGAAAAAAAATCATAAGTCATATTTTAGTATGAAGAATCACCGTCTCGAGGCAGAAACCTCGGCAGATGCCCTTTTGCTCTATGGCAAAGAGATTCTGCTCGGGAAACTTCCCTCCGGGAGGGGGAAATGAAACCATCGTCATTACCAATGCTTCCTCCTACGTGGGAGGACCAATCTTCATCAACATCTTCACCATCACCATCTCATCTCCAACCCTAGTTCATCTCTTGTATTCAAACTTTGTCTCAAAACCTCAGATTGGTACGTGTCAGTTACCAGTTGTGTTGATTACATCTTTTACCTGATGCTTGTTGGATTACTTGGTGGAAGATATTATGTTCAGATCCTTAATTATTATTATTACACCTCTGATCTTGAACACACTTATGATGTGTGTGTAGTAATTATTGTTCCTGAGGACATGGGAGAAGTCTTTTTATAAGTAATCATATAAAGTTGGCATTCGTTCGATATTTTGATGATATGGATTTACTTCTCTTAGTGGTGTCATGTGAACGTCGACTATATGACACTTCACCATGCTATGGGCCTAAGGGAAGTCATTGTGGTGTAACAAATAGATGATGGGTTGCAAGAGTGACATAAGCTTAAACCCCAGTTTATGTGTTGCTTCATAACGGGTTGATTTGGATCCACAAGGTTCATGCTATGGTTAGATTTATCTTAATTCTTATTTCGTATTTGCAAATGCTTGTGAGAGGGGGTATTCATAAGTAGATTTTTTGTTCAAGTAATAACAGCACCATAGCACCGGTCCACCCACATATTAAATCATCAAAGAGCAAATGCAAATGAACTTATTATGAGGAACATGACTAGAAAAAAATCCCCATGTGTCCTCGGGAGCAATTGTTTTATATAAGAGAACTTTTAGGCCTGTCATTTGCTTTAAAAAGGATTGGGCTACCTTGTTGCACCTTTGCTACTATTGTTAATTGTCACTTGTTACGAATTATCTTGCTACAAAATTATCAATCACTGTTACTTACAACACTTGCAGAGAATTCCTTGCTGAAAACTACTTATCATTTCCTTCTGCTCCTTGTTGGGTTCGACACGCTTCTTGAAAGGACTACGATTGGTCCCGTATACTTGTGGGTCATCCATGAAATACCATATAGGTAGGTATGCTGGACTCTCATGGAAGAAACATGGTTCAAGAATTTGGATGCACAAGTAGTATCTCTGCTTAGAATGTAGTTTTGGCTAGCAAAAGGTTCTAAATAACTACCACATGTTGGACGATCCAAAACAGTATAACTTCTATGCAAATATAGAAGAACATAACCATTACATTGTCTTCCTTGTCGAACTTCAACTATTTGATCAATTTGAAAATAATTAATGGGTATTCACAATCATAAAAGATGTGCAAGATAATATATTTGTATGTGAAAGTTCTCTTTCCTGTACTAATCATTCATGAATTGCTCATATGACCATTGAAGTGATTGACCATTGAAGAGAGGTGGGATGCGTAGCATCCCCATGATTAGATGTTTGTGACTTCTTGAAATATTCACTTGGGTTTCCTTGGGAATACCCAAGCTAGATCTTTTGCATCTCGTCCAATCCTCTCATATCCCGGTTTCACCTAAGTTTCAAAAACTTCATCCACACAAAACTCGAAAAGAACTCATGAGATAGATTAGTACACATAAAAGTAAATAACAATTTCATGTACATCCAACACAAGTTCCAAAATAATTTTCAAATAGCAGGTACTATATACTATCATTTACACAATTTATATCTACTAATATAAGCAATGAAAACTCAAGGATAAGTAGATAACAAAATTATGATAGTAATCTATCCAAACAGAATAGTGTGTGGCAATCTATTTAAACAGTGTACTTATGTAACTCCAAAAATTCTGAAACTTTAGGAAGTGATAAATAATTTGTATGTCATTACTGTGTACAAATTTAGGAAACTTTCCATGTTACAGTAGAATACCGTAGTTCAAATATTGCAGCACAAGTTTCTGTTTTTGTACAGCACACATCACACATGCAATTCAAGCATTATAAAGGCAATTCTTGGAAATTTTTATTGCAAAACAAGATTAAAAATAACATATAACAGAGAACAACAAAATAAAATGACTCTCCAAGAAAAAACGTATATCATGTGACAAATAAAATATAGCTCCAAGTAAGATATACTGATAATGTTGGAGACGTAAGAGGGGATGCCTTTTGGGGCATCCCCAAGCTTGGGGGGCATCCCCAAGCTTGAACGCTTGAGTCTCCCTTGGATATTACCTTGGGGCACCTTGGGAATTCCCAAGCTTAGGTTCTTGCTGCTCCTTATTTACCTCAAATTGGTATCTCACCCAAAACATGAAAACTTCAATCACACAAAACTTAACGGAACTTCATGAGATGGGTTAGTATGAAAAATATAGGTCATTCACTTAGGTACTGCCATTACAGGATTCATTAGTGTTCTTGCATAATAACTATTGTACTATATCATTTCCATAATTTATGTCACTAAACATAAGCTATGGAAACACTAAAACAAGCAAACTATGCATGCAAAAAACAGAATCTATCAAAAACAGAACAGTTTGTGAAGATATGAATCAACACCATACTTACCTAACGTGAGAAATCCTGAAAAATTAGGAAAACACAGAGAGTTTTTAAAGAAATTGTTTGTAAAAATTTCAGAATTTCTTTATGCCGGTGTAAAATCAGAGAAATTCTGCACTGGATGTAAAAGTTTCTGTTTTTACACAGAATCAAACAAAGAAGTATTGGGTAGCTTAATCATGTTTTGGCACTTTATTGAAATAAAATACACAAAACATTATTAATACAATAGCTTAATCATGTTAACACACAAAAACAAGAATTATAAATATTGGGTTGTCTCCCAACAAGCTCTTTTCTTTAATGCCTTTTTGCTAGGCATGATGATTTCAATGATGCTCGTATAAAAAGTAGTAACTGAGGCATGCAAGAGAGCATCATGAATCACATGACAAACACATTTAAGTCTAGCCCACTTACTATGCATAGGGATTTTCCAAGAAAAAATTTTATTGTAGAAATAATTAACTTGCATAGGAAGGCAAAACAAGCATGACTTCAAAACTTTGAATACATAGCGAGGAAACTTGATATTATTGCAATTCCTACAAGCATAGGCTCCTCTCTCATAATAATTTTCAGTAGCATCAAAAAGCAGTTAAACAATATAACTATCACATAAATCACTATTTTCATGATGCACAAGCATAGAATTTTTATTACTACCCACACAAGCAAAATTCTTATCATTCGTAATAGTGGGAGCGAACTCAAAAAAACAACTAGCATGAGATACTTGATTCATATATTCCATGTGAAAATTAAAATCATGATGACAAGTTCCATGGTCATCCTTAATATTTATAGAATAAATGTCATCACAATAATCATCATAAATACGAGGCTTGATTTCATCATAATAAATTGTCTCATCAAAACTTGCGGGACTAAAAATAGCATCTTCATCAAACATAGCATCCCCAATCTTGTGGCTTTGCATATCATTAGCATCATGGTTATTCAGAGCATTCATACCAACAATATTGGTATCATTCTTATCATTCAAGGATTTCACATTAAGAATTTTCATAAATTCTTCCTCGAGAAATTGAGCCAATTTTCTAAACCATAATTTTCTCGATAGACATTATAGAGACGAAGCAAATGAGGAAACCTAAATTCCATTTTTTCTAGTTTTCTTTTATAAAACCAAACTAATGAAAAACAAGAAACTAAGAAGATTTTTGCAAGATCTAAAGATATACCTTCAATCACTCACCTCCCGAGCAACGGCTCCCGAAAAGAGCTTGATGTCTACTAAACAACTTTTTTCTTGTAGACTATGTTGGGCCTCCAAGCGCAGAGTTTTGTAGGACAGTAGCAATTTTCCCTCAAGTGGATGACCTAAGGTTTATCAATCTGTGAGAAGTGTAGGATGGAGATGGTCTATGTCACACAACCCTGCAATCAAATACAAAAAATCTCATGTATACTCAACATACCCAATACAATGGAAAATTTATAGGTGCACTAGTTCGGCGAAGAGATGGTGATACAAGTGTAGTATGGATTGTAGATATAGGTTTTTTAATCTGAAAATATAAAAGAAGCAAGGTAGAAAGTATAAGATAGTGAGCAAAACATTCTATAAATGCTTGGTAATAAGGCCTAGGGTTCATACTTTTAGTAGTGCAATCTCTCAACAATGCTAACATAGTAAAATTATATGATCATCCCTCAACATGCAACAAAGAATCACTCCAAAATTCATATCTAGCAGATAAAAATAAGATGAAATAGGTGTAGGTAGTAGAACCACCTCAAAACTATTCTTTCTGATACATCTTTTTAGTTGTTCCTATAAGTGTCACAAATAGACCTAGAGTTCGTACTAGAATAACACCCATGATACATATCAATAAATCCTAATGTCACCGAGATACTCCAATGTCACCTCAAGTATCCGTGGGTAAATTCTAACATGCATCAAACAATTTCAGATCTATCATTTTTAATCCAACACAGAGAACTTCAAGCAGCACCCCAAGATTTCTATCAGAGAACATAGTATGATAATATGCAATCAACCCCTATGCATAGATCCCCAAGGTCACCAGAATATGCAAGTTAATGCCATAACATATATCAAGTGAACCACTTGAATACCCCAATGTCACTATGGGTATCCGCATGCAAGACATACATCAAATGTTCTCAAACCAAAATATTCAATCCAACATAATGATATCTTAAAAGGAAAGATTCAATTCATCACAACAAGGTAGCAAGGGAATAACATCATATGATCCTACTATATTAACAAAGCCAGTGATACATTAAGATCATTCCATCTCAAGAACACGAGTGAGAGAGATTGAACACATAGCTACTTGTACATACCCTTAGCCCCGAGCATTACTAGGAAAAGGGCTATAGATGATATAGATACTAATGGCGCACCACACAAGCAGTGCGCCACTACTATATAGTAGTGGCGCACCATGTGCAGGTGTGCCATTAGTGTGATGGACAATAATGGCGCACCACACACTCGGTGCACCACTACTATATTTTTTTTTGCAAAACTACTAATGGCGCACCAGCAGCTGGTCCGCCATTAGTAACCAGGGTTACTAATGGCGCATCTGTTGGTAGTGCGCCACTACTATAATTTTTTTGTTTGGTTTTTTTTTGCAAACTACTAATGGCGCACCAAAGCTAGTGCGCCATTAGTAACCAGTGTTACTAATGGCGCATCTGTTGGTGGTGCGCCACTACTTTTTTTTTGCAGAACTACTAATGGCGCACCACAAGAGGTGCGCCATTAGTAACCAAGGTTACTAATGGCGCATATGTAGGTGGTGCGCCATTAGTAACCTAGGACCAGCTAGATATTTTGGACAGCCACCTACCACACTCACTTTCCCCACTTTCATTCTCTCCACCTCCTCCTCCAAGCTTGTCTCGGGTGCCTCCTCCTCCTCACCTCATTTGCATCATAGATTCAACCAAATTAAGTGGTTAAATTACCTTTTTTGATAGGTAAGTAAGGGGAAAGCTTTTATGTTGTAGATCTACTTTTTTCTCCCTCCAACAACGTGCACATGCACTTTTTATGGCCTAGCTAGATCTACGTATGTTTGTGGTGTTGCACATATGTTTGTGTTTGCAAGTACCGGTATTTGAAATGCGATAGTTGCCAATATTTTCCCGGAATGTTGATTCATTTCCGTTTCGGCGAGAATTTGGCACTATGCATTCTTTTTTGTCCTATTTTTAGGCAAAGTCATGCCAATTTTTTTTGGTTCTAAAATATCGTTTTGCTCTACCCCGCAGGCGACCATGGTCCGCACGATGACCGAAGGCATCGTGAATAGGATTTTGAGCTCCGCGAAGGCCGAGATGCTTCAAAAGAACGAGACGGAGATAAGATGTCCGTATCGAAGATGCAAGCTGAAGAGCCTTATGGACCCGGATTCCGTAAAGGTGAGGGTCCACCTGCTCTTGCGTGGTTTCGTGGATGGCTATCGGTGGCAAGGTGATGAAGATGATTATGAAGTCGTCCATGGGGGCCGGGAAAGAAATGAGGAAGGGAATGAGCAAGACAACCGTGGCGAGGGCGGGCGAGAAGACGAAGAATCTCCAGGACACACTCATCATGTAGAAGATGTCGGACATGATGATGAGGAAGATGCCGGAGAAGACGAAGGGCATGATCATGAAGATGAAGATGCCGGAGCAGACGACGATGGACCATCGATGGACTAGGTGCAGGACCCTCATATTAAACAGCTGCTTCTCAAGCAGACGGATAACGCAAGAGCTGCCGCCCGAGAGAAAGCCAAGTTGGATCAACTGGAGATAGACGCGGTTACTCCATTGTACGAAGGATGCAGGCCCGAGGATACCCGCCTGAAAGTAACGCTCATGGCTCTGGAGATGAAGGTAAAACACAAAATGACCGACGCATGCTTCGACGAGAACATGTCATTCTGGCACGAACGTCTTCCCAAAGGGAACAAGTGCCTGACCAGTTTCGAGGAGGCGAAGAAAATCGTGTGTCCTCTGGATTTACCGCACGTGAAATATCATGTGTGCATGAACAATTGCATCATTTATCGGGACGAGCACGCGGAGTCTACCATATGTCCGGTGTGCGGCGTCAGTCGATACAAGAAGAGGAAGAAAGCTCCTCGAAAAGTGGTGTGGTACTTACCGATCACTCCTCGTCTGCAACGGTATTTCGCGGACCCAAAGGTAGCAAAGCTCCTGCGTTGGCACGCGGATAGGGAGGGGAAAAAGCGAGAAGATGACGGAAATGATCTGGAGATAAATGAAAAAGACAAGATGCTAAGTCACCCTAAGGATGCGAGCCAGTGGCAAGCGTTGAACTACGAATACCCAGAATTTGGGGACGATCCAAGGAACATCATGCTGGGCGCGAGCACCGATGGAGTCAATCCGTTTGGCAGCCACAGAAGCACACATAGCACCTGGCCTGTGTTTGTGTGGATGTACAACCTTCCCCCCTGGTTCTGCATGAAGAGGAAGTACATTCACACGAGTATGCTAATTGAAGGGCCGAAACAACCAGGGAACGACATCAATCTATATCTGGGGCTGCTGAAAGAGGAGCTAGACACGCTGTGGAAAACGCCAGCCAATACGTGGGACGCCACAGAGAAAGAATATTTCCCTATGAGAGCCGCACTGGTCACGATGGTGCACGACTATCTCGGTTACGGATATGTCGCGGGGCAGGTGGTCCACGGATTTTCTGGATGCGTCAGGTGCATGGATGACACAATGTATCGCCAGCTAGATAGAGATCCCGGGTGTTCAAAAACCGTGTTAATGGGACATCGAAGGTGGCTTCGCGACGATGACTCATGGAGAAAATGCAAGGATCTATTCGATGGTGAAACCGAACCCCGAAGACGCCCCCTTATGAGGAGCGGCGAGGAAATATATGAGCTGTTGAAAAATTGGAAAGAGTGCCCACCGCCGGGAAAGACGCCAGAGCCGGGAAAGAAGCGAAAGGCGCCAGAGCCGCTGCTGAAGGTATGGAAAACGAGGTCTGTTTTCTGGGACTTGTCGTACTGGAAGATCCTCCGTGTGCCTCACAGCCTTGATGTCATGCATATCACGAAGAACGTGTGCGAGAGTCTGCTTGGTACCCTGCTCAACATGCCAGAGAGGACCAAAGATGGACCGAAAGCAAGGGCAGACTTGAAATCAATGGGCATCAGGGAGGAGCTTCACGCTAATAATGATGATGATGATGATGATGATGATGAGGCGAAGCAGGACACGAAAAGTCGTCCCAAAGGCAAAAAGTCCAAGAAGACCGGAAATGACTTCCCTCCCGCGTGCTTCACTCTAAGTCAGGAGGAGATCGATCAGTTTTTCACGTGCCTCGTAGGAGTAAAACTTCCTTACGGTTACGCGGGGAAGATAAGCAGATACCTAGACTCAGCGAAGCAGAAGTTTAGCGGGATGAAGTCTCACGACTGTCACGTGATGATGACGCAAATACTTCCAGTTGCAATCCGTGGGATCATGGACGCGCACGTCCGTCAAACGCTATTTGGCCTATGCAACTTTTTCGACGTCATCTCTCGGAAGTCGGTTGGCGTGAGGCATCTCAGAAGGCTATAGGAAGAGATCGTGGTGATACTATGCGAGCTTGAGATGTACTTCCCGCCCGCATTCTTCGATGTTATGGTGCAACTGCTGGTCCATATCGTGGAGGATATCATCCAACTCGGGCCGAGGTTCCTGCACAGCATGATGCCGTTCGAAAGGATGAATGGTGTCATCAAAGGATACGTTCGCAACATGTCACGTCCAGAGGGAAGCATAGCCAGGGGCTTTCTGACCGAAGAGTGCATCTCCTACTGCACGAATTATCTAGGCATCGAGAACCCCGTTGGTCTACCCGTCAATAGGCACCTCGGCAGGCTTGCAGGATGGGGTCACCGTGAGGGTCGCCGCGAAATGCATGTCAACTTCGAGGGTGGACTCGCCGACTTTGAAAGAGAAAACCTAGTCACGCTACAACACATAGACGTGGTCGATCCTTGGGTCGTAGAGCACAAAACCTTTATTGAGAAGACGTACAATGACCGAGGCCAACAGAGGACGGACGGAGATATAATCAAAGAGCACAACTCATGTTTCACGCGTTGGTTCAAGCAGAAGCTTCTGTCGTACCCTTTACATGAGGATTCTTCCGTGGAAGAACAACTCATATTCGCCTTGTCACAGGGCGACGAGCACAACCTGATGACGTATGAGGCGTACGATATCAACGGCTAAACATTCTACACCGAGGGAAAGGACATGAAGAGCGATGGTTATCAGAACTCCGGGGTAATGATGGAATCCTACACCGGTAACGACAAGGACAGATACTACGGAAGGATCGAGGAGATCTGGCAGCTGAGCTACGTTGGAGAGAAGGTCCCAATGTTCCGTGTCAGATGGGCCAAGAGCGTCATAAAAGAAGACCAGTATTTCACCACCATGGTTATACCCGAAGCCAAATCCAAGACTGCAGCCGCAAACGTCACCGCGAAAAATGAACCGTGGGTACTGGCTTCCCAAGTGGACCAATGCTTCTTCATTACCGACCCGCCAAAGCCCAGTCGTGTTGTCGTGAGGAGAGGCAAAAGGAAGATCATCGGAATGGATGGAGTCGCCAATGAGCAAGACTTCGACAAGTACGGCGACTCGAAGATGGAACATGACGACGATGATGAAGTACCAGCATACACCACAAGAAGAAGCAGGACCACCCTACCTAAAGGACGTCCGTTCAAGAGAACAACTCCATTTACGAAAAATAAGGGCAAGAAGATTGTGAACAAATAGCTAGCTAAGATTGATTGTATTTAAATTGTAGCCTTCATTTCTCGATTTTATTTCGACATTTTCAAATTTGATGATATTTTTTCATATTCAATATGAAAAAATATTGAATATTCATGGGACACTCGATCTCGATCCCCTCCATCTCGATCGCTATCACCCCTCGCAAGACCCCCCCCCCCCCCCCGCTCGCCGCCGAGCACCCCCCGCACCCTCCCCACCCCACCGCCGCCGCCGTCGGCATACTTACCACTAGAACACCTATTCACAAGATTCAACTCCTATTCATAGGCATCTACTTGCAAACATAAAAAAAATATACTAGGCAGTAGATGTTGTTGTGAGGGAAGATAAATCACCCTCATGGTGTGATGCACACCACAGCATCAACTTCTCAAACCAAGGTGCAACCAGCACAAGAAAACAATGCATAGAAAAAAATAAAAGAAAAATAAAATAAAAGGAAGGGGGAAGAGGATACGAACCCTGTCCCCCTGGTACTCAATCATGCATCAAACCACTAGGCTAAGAAGCATCTGCTCGACAGCAAAGTGCAAGAGGGCAAGGAATACTCTCTGATGGCTCGTGTGCCGAAGGAAAATAACCCCAAAAAGGGTGTTGAGGGGGGATCGAACGTGCCACCTCTTGCTAGCAGGCAAAACCCACGCACCACTGCGCCAGTCTTTCGGAGATTAACAAGGTAGAGAAGGCGCACCTCATATACATGCGCCATTACTATATAAAAAAATTCTAATGGCGCACCGCTCGGGGTGCGCCATTCCTAAGCCGGCTGCCCTCGCGCGCCTCTACTCCATCTGCCCTCGCGCGCCCTCGTCCCCGCCCACCCCTTCCCCCACCTTCGTCCACGCAGCCCACGGAGCTCTGGCTGCGCTAGGGTTTGCTCCGCCTCTGCCTCCGCCGCCACCGCTGCCTCCGCCCCCTCCTGCCCGCCCTGCAGCTGCGACTGCCCGCCGCCGCTTTCCCTCCAGTCCATCGTGCGACGTCTGGTCCCGCCCCCTCTCCCTCTCTCCCTCAGATCCCGCACCGACGCGCGATTCTCTACATAAGAGAAATGGTGTTTTCTGTTCTGATTTTGTGAGCGGCCGCAGTGTGTGGTTCATTCGCGCACTCTGATTCGATTGGGATTTTATCTAGGTCGTGCGGATTGTGGGTGCCGGTGGTTGGGAGTTGAATTACCACTGTGTAGTAGATATTCATTTAATTTAATAGAATTAGGACAGGCCAATGTTTTCTTTTCTTTACGCTGTGTTAAAATGATGTTGTAAATTCCAGGCCGCCAACAATCATAGTCTCAGTTAGTTCATGTTACTCCGTGGGGAATTCTTAGTTGCTGCAAGACTGGCAAATAGATTCAGCGTTTATCATTTGATCATATGTATGTATGCAGTGCATGTCAGCTGTTTTCACTTCTGCAACACGAGTGAGCCAACAGCCAGCTGAAGCTGAAGCATGTTTTCTCCATGGGGAAATTCATAGTTCCTGCAAGATTGGCAAATAAGCTGGAGCATTTTATTTTGTTTTCACTTCATTTCATCATGTGTGTGTGTCAGATCTTTTTTACTTCTGCAACGCGGATGAGCTAACAGCCAACCGGATACTCTCGTCATTGCAGGAATTTTCTTCCCTTCGCCTGCGACCGCAGGCTTGAGGTCCCTCTAGACGATCATCGAAGCAAGCAGCAACGCATCGGACGAGCGTCACCATGACCCGCAGGATCACAAGACCCTGAGGTGATATTGTCATTTGGTATTCTTCGTGCATTTAGACGGCCATTCTCTACGACGCGCGATCCTCCGACACAATTTAGACGGCCGGAGTTATTGACATGCCTATCATTTTAATGGCGTCGTTCTTGACAGTTCTTGTTGCCAAAATGTTTGAATAAATTGGTGCCTGTGAGCTCTACTGGATTTTTATGGTAACCAAAACATAAGTAATACTCTACAAAGTGTTACATAAAGTATCATCCCCAGTTTGTTTTATCTTCATATCGCTCTTTTAAACTACTGGCCAGTTAAGTATCAGACTGGCCATAGATCATTTTGCAGTCTCTGAAAGACTGGCATGATTTTCTAATGGTTGCCTATGTGAGAATATGCTTGAATGTTAAGCTGAAATATTGAATGCTTACAGTTATATGATTTTCTAATAGAGTCAAGGTTCTAAAGCTGAAATATTCTATTCAATAGTTCCTTTCATTATTTTCCTATCTCAATGTTCTCTTGTGCATGGCTTATATATCGTGTCCTTACTGTTACAGTGAGTCCTAGAACAGTAATGAGGGTCAAGAAGGTTCAGCGGCATAGTCAAGTTTTAGTCTGAATGTCTGGGGTCCTTCTGTGTCTGTAGTCGCTGCTGTCGTTTCAAGTTTCTTCCCCTTGGGACCATAGTTGAGTCACAACCTAATGGTAAACGTTGTGAAGTTGGCAACTGGAGTCATGGCTTTTCATATCTCTACAGATTTTGATCAAGATATCCCATTTGTTAATATCCTCCTGAAATTTTATTTGCTTGTCGTGGACACTGGACTCAGGGGAAATTGCTATTTGTTATAATGGATTCTAGCTATATATGTGTCTTACATGTCTTTCGTCTACAGTGAAGTATTACATAGACTCCATGATTTTGTCTCGATTGGTTTCTTCCAAGTTATGTTTGTGGTCTTCAGTTTTAACTCATGTCCAGTTTTGTACTTTTGTTGTTGCTGTTAATGTCTAATGGCTTGATAACGGTGGCTTATTCTTTATGAAAAAAATCTAAGAGATGCTTATGATAGATACTTTCAAGGTGGGATCCTCCCTTCCATTCAAAGTTTAGTTTACTTCGTAAGTAATGTTTAGTTTACTTCGTAAGCTTGCAAAAACGTCTACATTGTAATCCGTAACTCTTAACTTAGTCTGTCCTAGTACTTATCAATTTTACATGCATTGTCATACTTAACGCATGCCTAATTTTAACACTAAATCAACTTCATTAATTTTCAGGTACAGTACTCTGACGAAGTTACCTTCTTCAGAGTGCAGAGGAGCAAAATTGTTCCAATCAGCAGCAGCGCAGCACAGTCACTTGGATCAGCAGAAGAGGAGCATTAGCAGCACGGGCAGAGGAGCAGCAGCCGCTAGTTCTTCAGGTACAATGGGGGGACAACACATATTGCTATCGTAAAAATGAGTTAGCTAGTCATCTAAGTTGAGCTGATTTTGATTTCCGTTTTTTATGGGAGGACAACAAATATTTCTATATGTTCATTCTTGAGGGTACAGACTTACTAAACTATTGATGATTTTTTCTTCGGTGACCTATTTTTGTCCATATGGAAGCAGAGGACCATATGGTGTGTGTCCTTTTCATCCATATGAAAGTAGAGGCACATTGTGGTGCTAGTTTGCTGGGTTTTGTTTCCGACCATCGTGTCGTGATGATTTTGCAGGTACCCCGAGAGGCCCTTGAGTTTGCCGGAATGTCGATTAACTTCCGTTCCGGCAAATTCGGGTAGTCCATATGTCCTATTTTCAGCAAAGGTCATGCTGAAATTTTCCATGAACTTTAGCATGACTTTGCTAAAAATAGGACATATGGGGTACTTGCGACTAATGGATGGGTCGGGGTATCTTAGTACTTAATTAAGTAGGATCAACTGCCCCTTTATTCTTGCTGCATTAAACCATAGGTGGCAATAGAGCCAAGTGATTAGGCCCAACTTAGAATTCTCCTTCCCTTTTCTTGATAGGGTATATTATTAGAAGATACCCATATATATCAGTCAACCTAGGGTGCCTCGGCATCTATAAACCTTAAATGATGAAAACTTAACTTAGCATTTAGGGTGCCTCATCATCGACAAACCCTAAATTATAAAACCTTGGCTTTTAGGGTGCCTCGGTGTCGATAAAAACCTAAATGATGAAAGCTTAGGCTTTTAGGGTGCCTGGACGTCGACAAACCCTAAATGATAAAATCTTAGCTTTTAGGATGCCTCGGTGTCGACAAACCCTAAATGATGAGACCATGATCTTGTTCCTTGACAATAACCAACTTTTTGACCAAACTTTTTTCCTATTTAGAGCGAAACATGGCCCACAATGATGAGGCCGGCGGTTCGGGCAAGCCATTCTGGGAGCTGTCCCAGGGGATGGAGGAAGAACCTCACCGCTATGAGGACGCCGTGGAAGACACCGATCCCGAGTACACAACCCCTAGTGGCGTCGGGGATGACACCACTGATGGTGCCGCCGAGGATGCCACCACTGATGATGGCAGCGCACACACAGATGGTAGCCAATCGAAGAGGCAACCGAAGGACCGGCGCCCGAACGTGCTCAGCACCGTAAAGGAGGAATTTGCTGAAGTGAACTACGACGGGTATCCAACGGCGCCCAAAGAAATAGTCAAGGGGTACGCGGTTCAGCTCGGGTGCATTCTCCGGAGCACTGTCTCGATCAACACCGAGAACCTAAGGCATCAGGACCGAGGGAATTTGCGCAACCTCCTCTTCACGAAGCTGCACGGACGATACAAGTTCCCCGGTGATGTCGCAAACACACGCCTCTCAAGGAATAAAGTGAACAGTGCCTCCCTCACGAAGATGAGCAAGGCCCTGTCTACTTGGAGAAGCGTGGTGAAGAGAATGATTGACAAAGGTGATAGTTATGAGAAGATCAAGGCGAAAAATCCTTCGATCAGCGAAGATGACTACAAGGAGTTCAAGATCAAGTGCGAGAGCAAGGCAACCGCGGAATCAAGTCAGTGGGGGAAAGAAATGCGGGAGTTGAACTTAGGGGTCCACCAACTCGGTCCCGGCGGTTACAGAGTGGCGGAACCTATATGGGACTAGGAGGACGCGGAGCGTGCCGAGCAAGGCCTACCACCCCGCTTCGAGAAATACGGTGACAAGCAGACCAGGAACTATGTCACGGCCCGGTACAAGGTGGACCCGGTAACAAAGGAGCTTACCACGGATGCGAGGACCAGGGCGCTTGAGCGTGTTCTGGTAAGGAATACGACCCACGTAATTAGCTCCATATGGTTGCATTCTAATTAATGAAGCCAAATTTCTAAATGGTTCATTCCTTCCGTAGGACACTGAAAGCAGTAGAGCAGGGTCGTCTCAGAGCTCCCATTGGGACACCAATTTAAATAGGGCGTTTAACATAATGAAAAACAAGGATAAGTCTTGTAAGCCGTCGTCAGCTGGCCGTGTGGCTGGCAAAGGCTTGTCCATGAAATGGTCGTCATACTATAACGCTGGTGGGCGAAAGGAGAGAAATACCAACTTGGAAAGCCAGTCGCGCGAGGTTGAAGAACTCAAGGCAAAAGTGGCGCGGATTCCGGAGATGGTCCAAGAGCTAGTGCAACACCAAGTGGGAGGGGTGATCACCGCCATTGTGCCTACCTTGATTGAGGGGCTGCAGGCGTGGATTGCAGGCGGCCAACAGGGGCTGCCCCCGATTCCCAGCTTCACGGCCAGCAACTCTCACAACGCGCAGGTGACGCCATTGTTGTCTCCGGCGCCGGCGCCATTGGTGTCTCCGGTGCCGGCCGGCACCTCGGCAGCAAGCGGCCCCTCCGTCACTTGCACGCCCGCCGTTGGCGGTGCCTCAACATTAGCCGAGCTCGACGCCATCACGGTTACTAAGCCTCTCTCGGCCGATGACTTCATCTCCTTGCCTTTGACTGGGCATCCCCTAACGCCCTACATGTTTTCGCAGGGCGTCGCTGCCGACGTTTCATGCACTCTCCTGCACTTCATGGGCGGCGAGTTGATCGATATCGCCAAGGGCAGAATCGTTCAACCGGGCAACCCCATGTTCCACGGTAAACCGATGCCACCCACCACGTATAGGGTTCAACTGGTTTGGGTGCTGCCAGGCTGCGACGACTTGTTACCTCCGTTCCACCCCGCTGGGGCCGACAAAGATGATGTGATGACCCTCAGCGCCTGCTTAAGCTGGCCCTTGCTTTGGCCGAAGATCCAGATTCATTTGGGGGCGGGGACACCACCCCACAGACAACACCGCCAGTCGTGCCGGCGCCAAGCCATGGCAAGACCGCCGCAACGCTACCGGACATGCATATGGCACAGGATCCGGACATGCATATGGCACAGGATCTGGACGATGACGATGACGGCGATGGTACATTTACCAAGGTCGATAAGTACTTTGCCGAACATGGGTACGGTGAGGAATTCTTGGGGCCTCCTTCTCAGGAACCCAACCCTGCAAAAGACAACCACGATCTAGCTGGTACCGCGGAGAAACCCAATTGCAACAGGCGTTGTCTGGCGTTTAGTTTTGAGGAGACGCCTCCAGCTGCCACCTTCACCGAGCCTCAGATAGCCGAGGTGCGAAATATTATTAGCCCCAACACACTCAAGAAGGTGGTCTCTGAGCAGATGAACTCGATCCCATTACATCAGCAGAAGAAGGGACGGAAAAGAAAGACTAACAAGGGTGCGAGCCAGCCGGCACTGAGTACGATCCGTGCTCTAGACGGGCCACCTTCACCTAAGGATATCTCGAGGAGGGTGCATGTGGCAGGTAGGCTGATGCTACCGACTAATCTGCTCAATGCTGCAACCGGTGCTATGCGGAGTCTGCATGACAGTGTTCTTTGTTTCGAGAAGCGGCATCTCTCCCAGAATAATGGGGCATACCCGGTTTTCGTGGCCAAGGTGCCAGAGGGCAAGGGCTTTGTCGATAGCGCCATCGGGGGTATGATCGTCCTGCGGTTTGCTAACATCTTCGCTATATTTAACCTTCATCCGCTGCACTACACCTTCGTTCAGCTATTTTTGCTGAGTATGGAGATAAGGATCATTAGAGACAAGACCCCGGACCTAGTGATAGTCGACCCCTTCTATATGTGTGCCAAGATCTTGGGCAGCGCTGGGGACCGGCAAGTCGCGAGTTCATACCTCGAAGGCGTCATTCTGGCAAACTCAGAAAAGGATAACTTCCTCGTGCCTTACTTTCCCTGGTAAGTTATCCCCTCATCGCCCCGTAACATATGATTTCTTAGATTTTGATCGTCCTTTTTTTCTAACATTCCGTGTTTTGTGCAGTGACACACATTGCACACTCATCCTCTTAAGCCTAAAATATTCCACGGCCACGTATTTCGACTCGGACTGTCAGTCAAAAAAGACTACACAAATATCAAGAAAGTTCTTGATGAAGCTCTTCCCGGCTACGCCATATCTGGAGGCACCTTCAGCACGACAAGTCTCAGGCACGGCAAGCACGTGTTCACCCACAATACGACGTTCGCCTGCGTCAAGAACCCGCCTGGCAGTCAAAAGGATGCCTACTACGCCCTCCATCACATGCGGGCGATCATACGGGACAGTAATCACCTTCGGCTACCAAATAATCTCAAAGATTGGGCCGCACGCTTGTCGGCAATCCAAGATGCGGACATTAGACAACAATTCTTTCGCATCCAGTCGGAGTTTGCGCAAATCATCCATCAAGATGTCCTTCGTACCTCGGGGCAGTTCTACCTCAGATCTCCGCTGTCCAATAGTGAGATAGATACAATGCTACGAATGCAGGATGACAACGACCGCAATTTCATGACCATCACGAAAGACGGAGGCTTCATCCACGTTCCCGTGAATCGCTACTAATTCATGTTGCAATATTAAACTTTAATGAACTTGTATGTCTCTTTGGTTTGGACAGTCGTTCAACTTATATGTAATCGATGCTATTTATTAGTAGGACCATGAATCGTGGTGTTATAGTTGTAATATTAAACTTTAATGAACTTGTATGTCTCTGTGAATTGCTACTAACGTTTTGTTTGGCTAGTGCATAGAGATGCCGTCGTATGTCGTGTAGAAGGGTAAGGTTCCCGGAGTCTACGACGACTGGGAGGAGTGTCGGAGACAGGTTCACCGATTCAGCGGTAACAGTTACAAAGGGTACACCACAAGGGCGGAGGCGGAAGTTAGATACGCGTGCTATCTAGCGGGAGAGAGGAGGGAGCGTTGGAGGAACCGGATGAAGACCAGTTTCATTGCGATTATGCTCATCGTGATGACCGCAGCTCTCTTCTATGTGATGGTAGTTTAGATGGTCGATATCAACTTGTAATGTGAAGACAAACTCGCTACTCGTGGTCTCGAGACTTGTAATGTTCTAACTTTGTTCGGTATTTTAAATTCGGAGACTAATATGATGAATTGTATTCAGAGACTAATCTTCTATTGTATTCGATAAATCTGTTGTTTATATGTTGTGTTCTCTATATTCTGTGCAATAATATATTTTGTAATCTGTGCAAATATCAGAAAAAATAAAATAAATACCTAATATTCATACTAGTGGCGCATCACTCAGCACACTAGTGGCGCACTTCAAAAGCACACTAGTGGCGCATCGTCAACTAGTGCGCCATTAGTACGCCAGAGCATATGGGTAAATATGGCCCTGAGAGGCATACTAATGGCGCACCATAAGCTATACTAATGGCGCACAAGGATCTATACTAATGGCGCACCAGGATCTATACTAATGGCGCACCAGGATCTATACTAATGGCGCACCAGGATCTATACTAATGGCGCACTACTAGGTGCGCCATTAGTATACCAGATACTAATGGCGCACCGTGAGCAATACCAATGGCGCACTGCCTGGTGCGCCATTAGTATACCAGATACTAATGGCGCACCATTAGTAAAAAAATCTAATGGCGTGATGCTAGTGGCGCACCTATAGTGCGCCATTAGTAGCCAAAATAGGTGCGCCATTAGCAGGCCTTTTCCTAGTAGTGGAGGGTGAACTACTTCCTCCTCATCGTGGCCTCCGCCGGGATGATAAAGATGGCTACCGGAGATGATTTCTTGTCGGGACCCCGATCCTACGTCATAGGAATCCATCCTGTAACACATCGCATCTCTTTGCGGTCTCACGCACGGTTAACTACACGACTGCAGCCTTACCTTAGCCGGGACCGTTTGCGTCTTTTGACTCACGTATGCAATAGTGTCGCTAGCATTCCAATGTCAAAGAACCCGGATCGACAAGTCTAGTCACAAACCATAGTGGCAGTACCGCACAAGGACAGGCATACATGACCCAACAAAGCAGGTGTCGGTCACCAGCGAGTGTAGATGAGTCGTAGCAAGCTACAGGGACTCCATTACATCGCGTGACATTTCCCCAGAGGGGACAGACACAACAGCTAAGAAGGACACATGTCGGTCAACCAATGTGTCCGGAGCAGTAGCGAACTACCAAGGCCCGTTGGATCAGAAAGGGGCATTTCCTTGTAAGGAGTGCTACTAAAGTTCACGACTAGGTAATCGAAGCCCATACATATCAAGTACGACACACATACGCATGGCATACCGATATGTATAGATACATCGATGGCATCACAACATAACCATAAACATACAAGCTTTATTTAAGAGGCTCCGAAGAGCCAAACACATAATATTACACACTAAGGGTCTCACGACCCATAATAGCAGTCATTCAGTTACAAGCCAGTGGAAGAGTTTAAAGTTGTCCGAGTACAGACAGGTGCAACTGAGAGGGCACATGGCCTGACTATACTACAGACCCAACCTAGGGCCAGATCATAGCTGGGACACCAGCTACTCGTCGTCGTCGATGTCTACGAAGAACCCTCCATTAGGGTCATTAGCAACCTCTGCAACAATTATTAAGCAAACATGAGTACGAAGGTACTCAGCAAGACTTTAGGATAACTATCTACTCATGCCAGGTATCAAAAAGGTATTGTGGGGTTTCATGCGGAAAGCCAGCATTTGACTCGTGGCTAGACAACTTGCATTTTTAAATAATTTTGAAAACTTGATTTCTCGCACACGAGTCCACTAACACCACAACAATACACCATCGTGGAATCATTCCGTCTCCATACGGAAATGCCGTCCACGACACTCATGCTTATCTTGACAATTTTATGAGTAGCCATTTAAGTTATCTATGAACAACATATGTCTCCAAGTAGGTCATAACCGCGGACGCGGCTATTCGAATAGATCATAACCTTGCAGGGGTGTACTTCGTCACACACGCTCTTGCCACTTATCGCCATGTGCACGTCCTGCACCTCGGCAACCTTCAAGCGGAAGCCCAGCGAGGGAGTCGGCCACGACCGTTAATCACACTAGTACCTAGTCCAGGTTTAGCGCCTATCTGAGAGTAACCCGTACGGAAGTCTGGCCGAGGTTTCCGCCACGGCCTCAAACCATGTGCGCAGGGTTCCCAAGCCCACCATCCGGGTGCCACTTGGTACACCGTGCCACTGCCTACCGCATCATGGCCCACCTCTCAGGTCAGCACCATGCACGACCTCCAGCATTACTATAAACACTAGAAACTACTTGCAACTCCTGGACCGAGTACTAAACGATTAATAGGCCGAGCGGGGTCATATTTCAGGGCCCAACATGTGGTAGTATCTAGTCTTGGATTACATACACGGAACTCAGTTCCTAAGGACGGTTCCAATGAAACAACCCGCCATATACTCCTACACAGCCTTTCACCGGTACCTTTACCAAATCAGATTCAACACACAACCTTTGCTTACCGAACGCATTCTCACAATTCTGTTCATCTCCCAGATGACAAACCATAAACAACTCTAAGCATAGCATGCATAGCAGGATAAGGCACATCATGGCTCAAGCAACTACCAGGTATGCTAGGTTGCAAGGTTCGGCTATTTACTGTGACAAGGATAGGTCATGCAAAGGAAGTGGGTTCAACTAACGTGGCAAAAGCAGTTGAAGCATTTGATCCTAATGCAATAAACAAGTGCAGGAGCAAGAACATGGGATTTATCGGGATGATCAAAATGGTTGCTTGCCTTGTTGCTCAGAGGAGGGACAATATCCGTCAGACGGATATTCGGTGGAATCCGGGGGAGCGGAGCCTACCGAAGGAAATGACAACAATCAATATCAAGCATATGCAATCAAGATGATGCATGAGCATGGCATGAGAATGCAAGGTGATATACTATTATAATCAACATGTATTAGGTTTGAACTTGATTTGAACTAAATTCAAATATCCCCTCAAATGAGGTATTCTCGGATACCGATTTAATTGATTCGACCTAATGCTCAGATGAACTAGATGTTAACATGCATGGGATGTCATGTTAAATTGCTGGTTTGTTATTTGAACAATCTTTGATCATCTCAAACAAAAAGAAATTTAAATACTTTCCATATTCCATTTATAAAGTATTTATAAGAATTGACTTATTCATTAATCTACATGTTTGGGTTCTGTAACTTTTCCAAACATGATTGGAAATAGCATATTCAGATTCCTTGAATTTTTCTGATACTTTTTCATATATAAATTATTTTCATTGGAGTTACAGATTAATTTCTATGAATTTTTTAAGTTTTAAACATTTCTGGAATTATTCTTATACTGGAAAATACTTTTACTGCATCAGCATGACATCAGCAGGTCCATCTGGCCGTTGAAAGTCAAACCTGACCAGTGGGACCCACTGGTCAGTGTCTCTGGTCAATTTTAGATTAGGATTAATCTTATTTAGTTAATTAAACTCACTGGACCCACATGTCAGTGTCTTATTATTTTATCTGATTTATTTTTATTATCTCTAAACTATCCAGAGGCTGGCCCCACCCGTCAGTGGCTCAGGCCAGCTGAGATCCACCGGCGGCGAGGTCGTCCTCGCCGGCGGGGAGCTTCCGGCGAGCACCAGAACGTCGGGGGGGCTCGGAAACTCGTCTCCGACGGCCAAACTCACGGCAGAGACCACGGGAAGAACGGCCACTCGACGGCGCGCACGATGGGACAAGCCCCAGGGGCTGGGGTGGCAGGAATCAACACCGGCGACGAGCTTGGCGGTGACCAAGTTCGGCCATCGTCGAAGCCATGGAATACGGGGTCAAAACGTGCGGGGCTGGGCACCTAACGCATCTACATGATGTCCTGAGGCTGTTGGTGGCCTCAGACGGACCAACCCGTCACCGGAGGGCTACCGGCGACGAGCTGCAGCAGCGGTCCTCGTCGGGCTCCGATGGAACTAAGCCTAGAGGAGGGGATCGACGGGGAGAGCTTAGGGGAAATGACCGCATGCTCACTGGGAGTGCAGTGGGTGGCGCTAGTTTGCTCGGGGACGGCCTGGAGAAGGAGAACGCCGGCGAAGATCTTCGGTGACCCGAGGAAGAAGACGACTGCTTCTCGTCGTTTCACTGCATCTCGGCGTCGGGCTCGTGGCTAGGGAGCTTCAGGGGGATGCGGCGGACCTAATGCGCGGCTCAGAAGGAAGGAGGGGAGGCTAGAACGACGGCGAGCTCGAGCTCTGCTCGGGCTCCAATGGCGGCAGAAGGAGGGAGGACAGATCCGAGAGGAGGGGGGAACTGGCGCTGGGACTTGATAGGGTCGGCCTCGGGGAGCTTATCCCCGTGCTTGCCAGTGCGAAGCGGCGGCCAGGCAGCCAGGGAGCTGCGTGGAGGCGCGCCGCGACGCGGCGACCACCTCCAGCTCCTACTGGCGAGGAGGAAGACGACAGGAGGAGCTGGGCTGGGCCGGCTAGGCGACA